>NW_022900925.1:23425384-23477360 GCF_012274545.1 Fukomys damarensis
GTGATCATCTTGTATGTGTTAAATCTATAAAAGATAACAGAGAAAGACAGTGGTGCCACCAAAATGTGGACAGTATCTTAGCCCTGCTTTCTTAGGCCTTAAAATCTCCAAAATTGTTGTGCTTGCTTTCATTTCTAGCTTAACGTTAATTCTGACGCCTTCCACTTGGAGTAGCTAATTTTGTTCATTTTAGGGGAAAATGTTTTATTCTCCTAAATGGTATGCTATCTTTTGAATAATCTCATTAAAATTACATTGGCTTAGGACTAAGGATGTAGCTCAGTGGTACAGCACTTGCTTGGCATATGTTGCCCCAGATTTTATTCCTAGCACTGGAAAGAAAGAAAAGAAGGGGAGTAGGGAGGAAGAGAGGGAGAGAGAGAGGGAAGAAGGAAAAGAAAGAAAACTGGCTTAACTTCAACCAAGTATATGAGTGTTTGGGAATTTATAAGGAATTTTACAGTATTCAGAGGTATGAGTTTCTTGCATTATTGAATTACAGGATTTAATGATATTTCCATATTACGCTTTATACAGTTTAAGATGAAGTAGATGAAAAAATGTTTTATGTAAAGAAGAAATATTGAAGTTTTAGCAAAAAGTCATCCATTTTTAGGTTTCTTAGGGCCTAAAAAAATGACAAATTAGAAAACAGAAATGATTTCACAAAGTAAGCTAAAATGCTACCCATGAAATACGTTTAATGTGCCTTCTGATAGGCAGTCTTCAAATGACTGCAACTAATTTAGCCCCCCCAAATCCCTTCTTTTGGAATTTGTAAACCTACTCTTTTTCATTTCCTTTTAACCCTTTCACACAGCTTACATTTATGATGAAAAAGCATACCATACATCAGTAAGTTTAGCTTGCTAAACTTTTTAAAAAAAAACAAAACAAAACCGGAGTAAAACTTGTCAATTTCATAGATATTTCAAACTAACACATCAAAAGTTTAGGCTTTAATAAAATTAGCTGCTCTTCACCTTTCATTTACAGAAATAACACCTACAGTAATACACTTGTCTAAAGTTTTGTAATTCTTAGCTGGGCATGGTGGCACATGCCTTTAATCCCAGCACTCAGGAGGCTGAGGCAGGAGGATGGCTGTGAGTTAGAGACCAGCCTGGGCTACATAGTGAGTTCCAGATCAATCTCAACTACATAGTGAGAACCTTTCTCAAAAACCAAAAAAAAAAAAGTTTTGTAATTCTTACAAGTTTTACATCTGTATTTCTTGTCAATTTGTGCAACTGACTTAGTTTCATTAGTAGTCTGTCTTTAAAACATAAAGTACAAGAGGCTGGGGATGTAGCTCAGTGGTGCCGCTGCTTGCCTTGCAAGTGCAAGGACCAAAGTTCGATCCCTGGTACCAAAAAAAAAAAAAAAAAGAAAAAGAAATTTGAATGCTAGTTCTTTCCCTAAAATTTCCCTAGTAATTTTTTTTTTTTTTTTTTTTTTTTTTGGTACCGGGGATTAAACACAGGTCCTTGTGCTTGCAAGGCAGGTGGCGGAACCACTGAGCTAAATCTCTGGCCCCCCTGTAGTGATTCTTAAAATATTATTGTTTAAATGTTATACATTCTTAATATTAGATTCACGATTTCTCCTAATGCTTCAATGATACCTCGGATTTTTTTTAAAACCATATAACATGTTTTATCTTTACATTTTTATTTCAATACAGTGTGTCTCTCTCAGGAACCTCCAGCACATATTTCTTTTTTTTTTTTTTAGTGGTACTGAGGATGGAGCTCTGGACCTTGTGCTACTGAGATAAATCCCCAGCCCACATATTTCTCTTTTATTGTGCCACTTAACTGGCCAGCCAAAGGAAGACAGTCTTGACAACAGTACCTATTTCTATATCCAGTGTTTGATAGAGTTTAAACTGTGATTAATGTCAAGCCAGTGGGGGAAAGCCTATAAAATTACACCTGTAATTTAATATACTGCACATTCTGTGATTTTCAGTTTAGTATTTATTTTATCGCTTTTTTGTTTTTCAGGAGAGAGCTTTGCAGAATTCAGATCTGCAGGATCTGATGATGGTTTCACCGATTTTAAAACAGCTGATAGTGTATCACCACTAGAGCCACCGACAAAAGACAAACCTTTTCCAGCACCCTTCCCCACAGGAACTGTACAGCAGAAACAGCCACCACAAATTAAAAATCCTCTGAACTTAGCAGACCTAGATATGTTTTCCTCGGTTAATTGTAGCAGTGAGAAACCATTGTCTTTTTCAGCTGCATTCAGCACGTCCAAATCAATTTCTACACAACCTCAGCCAACAGGTTCTACTGCAACTACATCAGCACCAACATCGAATAAAAGTTCTAGTTTGGCTGATGATTTTGGTGAATTCAACCTTTTTGGGGAATATTCTAGCCCAGCATCTGCTGGGGAACAGGATGACTTTGCAGATTTTATGGCTTTCAGTAATAGCTCTGTTTCATCTGAACAAAAGGCAGATGACAAATATGATGTCCTTAAAGAGGAAGCTAGTCCTGTTCCTCTAACCGGCAACTTGGGCAGCACAGTGAAGAGTACACAGAACCCAGCTGCCGCGTCTACCAAGTATGATGTCTTCAAACAACTTTCTCTAGAAGGAGCTGGGCTGGGTGTTGAGGAGTCAAAAGATAACACTTCTTCTGGAAAAAGTGATGATGACTTTGCTGACTTCCACTCCAGTAAATTTTCTTCCATGAACTCGGACAAATCCCTGACAGAGAAAGCAGTGGCTTTCAGGCACACCAAAGAAGACTCTGCTTCAGTGAAATCCTTGGATCTCCCTTCCATTGGTGGCAGCAGTGTTGGCAAGGAGGACTCTGAAGATGCACTTTCTGTTCAGTTTGACATGAAATTGGCTGATGTGGGAGGAGATCTTAAACATGTCATGTCTGATAGCTCTTTGGATTTGCCAACAGTTAGTGGCCAGCATCCTCCTGCTGCAGGTGAGGAATTGGTGAGATTGCTCTGGTGATGGTGATTTAGATTTCAAAGATGATTCTGTGGGTGTTGACTTACAGAAGAGTGAGGTTCTGGTCCTTTACCTTTACTAATTTCTAATACTTAACCTCCTTGTTGCCAGTCTCTTTGAAACAGTGTTAAATTTGATTCTGTGGATACTTGGATATTCTGATACTGTGACTACTCTGAAACTTAGATTGAGAGCTAAGATATTTTTATTTTTGAAATCCAGTACCAATTTAGTGTTCAGAGGCTCATAGAAATCCACTGCTAAATGAACCTCACGTTGCCAGAAATTTTATAAAGACTTTTGCAGTTTTCGCATTTGCAGTTTCTTCATTTCTTTGAGCAAAATCAATGTTTCCCCCTCCTTTTTTCTTCTCTTGGGTATTTTTAGCAGCTACCAATGCAGTATTCTGTTATAGAAACTGACTCTTACTGGGCTGAGAAAGTAAAAAATTAACTAGTTTTACTGCAGTTTGCCACATCCCTTCAAAAGAGGAACAGGGAAAAGCTTACGGTATTTGTGGATGTTCTATGTGTCACGGTCTGACAAGGAGGCAGGCCTGTGGTGTTAGTGGAATACAAGTAATGTTTTCAGTGTGAATGTTATTACTGGAAGTATTAAGTTGTAACAAATCTGTAGATGCTAGTATAGGGAAACTACTAACTTTCTCACAAAAAGTTTGGAAACATCTTATTAGGGAGCCCTCTTTAAATTCTGTGTGGAATTACATGTAGCATTTTATTATCTAGTCCAACTTCCTATCATAAAACTAGATTCCCAAGTGTCCTAGTTTTTGTTTTGTTTTTTAATACGTATATAGAAATATAAACCTATTTTGTGGCCTTTAATAATGAGAACTCTCTCAGTATTACTGTATTATTCTAGAAAGTATATTATGCATCCTAAGGGTTTGTATTTTTGTTTTTTGTTTTTAACCTGAGAGGGACATGTAAGATGCTTCCAGGTTTACAGGTTCAGGCAGAAATTGTAAAGTACTATAGCTTTTGCATATATTGAACTGGTGAGTCAGAAACCAAGATTACATCTATCCTTTAGTTAACTGAAATGTTGCAGGTTTCTCAAGTTGGGTGCTGAAATGGGAGCAAGTTAGCAGAGACAGTACGTGTTTCATGTTGCTACTTGCTAAGTGGGCTGTATGAAGAGCTCCTTGTGCCCTTCACTATTTCCTTTTTGAGTTGTTTTATACTTTTCTTCAGAAAATTTCCTATTTTTTGCTGCTATTTGTTTGATAGAGTGATTCTGTTTTTCTTTATGTATGAGCTGCTTGAGCCACAACAGTTGATTGCAAAGTACTGTTTTCTGAACAACACTCTGATTTTCATTTTTAAAAATCTCATAACATGTATACTAGCCTTTGGACTCTAAAGTTATTAATTAGAAGCTATTTTTCTGAAAACGAATCTATATTCTTTCACAGTGCCAAGCTAGATGTCTTTATGAAATGAGCGTAATCTGAGTTTGGGGAGTCTTTTTCTCCCCCGTTTTATTTGAGGAGGAGGCTTGGTTGTTTTGACTGATCTTGTTCTAGTAGACCTGTTAAAATAATCTGTGCTCATGCTCTCTATGTATGTTTGGAACATTCCCAGATTGGAACTTGTCATGTTCAAGCCACCTCTCTTCAGTGTGAGGATACTCTGAAAAACAGATTGTTCCCTCCCATTGGTCTGTAAACCTCCTGTCATAAAGGAGCAGTATCCCTTTAGAGCGGTTGTTGAAAGGGGTTGTCTGACCAAGGAGCTGTACCTGTACTGTTGTGGAGCAAAATTCCTACATAAATATATTTAAGACGGTAAATGACAGGGATTTCTTCAATACAATGTGGTTTTACTATATGCTCCTATTCACTACAGTATCTCTTGCTTTCTCAGTGTGAGGGTTCAACGTACATCTTGTTACAGAAATAAGTGGGCTGATGAACTGAATAAAACCTGATAGAGTTCCACGTATGGGCCTTAATCCTGTTTAGAAACCCTAACTTAACTCTGAAGGGGATACTGTCTCTTTTAACTCTTGCTATAATTCTTTGTATGGAAGATAGAAAATACTAATAACATTGCTTGATTTCTCTGCCTATTATTACATTTAACCCTTTGAGCTCTTGCTGCATATAATTTCAACTAGGCTGCTCTTTCCCCCACTACTAAATTTAATCTCTCCAGCACTGAAGCATCTTGATGTTCAGTCATTAAGATCATTGGTTTTGCTGGCAGCAAGAGCTTACCCTTATTTGTGACATTCTCAAAGGGTCAGCAAGACTTCTCTAGCTACCTACCTGTACAGTAGCTTTTCATTGACATTGAAAATCTTTGTATTTTAATCAGCGCCTTAATTTTTTTGGCCGCTTTTCTGATGTCTTTTTTTTCAATTTAGATATTTTCTGTGTGAATGTGCCTTTTCAAACTTGCTTTCGTATATTCCTCTGCCAATACTGATCTGCATGCTTATTCTGATGACTTATTTTCCAGCTCTTCTGTACCACTCTCTTTTGTGATCTGTAAGTCCTGTGTTAATAAATAATTCTTTGGCATATTTTGAAAGTGTGAGGATGTGTGTAATTTGTATTTTTTCAGGGTTAGACCAAAGAAATACCTGGCTGTTATAAAGCAAGTGCAAAGCAAGTAGTATCCCTTGAGACTAGATGTTTTCCTTTTTGCTTTGTTTCCTCAAATACCTGTCTCCTAAGAAACTATTGATACATTTTAGCCTTTGTCTCTTATAATTCCATTGGTGTAAGTTCTTTTTTAAATTTTATTTTATTTATTTTTGGTACCGGGGATTGAATTCAGGACCTTGTACTTCCAAGGCAGATGTGGTGCCACTGAGTTAAATCCCTGGCCCAGTTGGTGTATGTTCTTAATGTGGCATTGGGTTGAAATATAACTTTAGGGCTAAGGCTATAGTTCAGCGGTAGGCTTGCTTATGTGTAAGGCCCCTGGGTTCGATCCTCATTACTACAAAAGAAAAAGAGGAAGAGAGAGAACTTTAAACCTAAAAGAAGTTTAAACCTTGCACCACTTTATATAAGGGACAGAGAAATGTTCTTCACTACAGGAAACTGGAGTATATTTTGTTGTATAGTGCCTATCTGTACTAAGTGTTACATTGTGAAGAGAAGAGGAAGGTAAGGAAGAAGATGTAAGAGTTGAGTGTTGGGAAAAGAGGGACACGAAGATAATGAGATATTTATAAGCTTCACTTAAAATACGTCATTGTATGGTTTTGAGATGGACTTCTGAGCATAGTATATGTAAGCTGAATTTAAACTGATGATCTGTATATGGAAAGTCTTCAGAACTACTTTTTTTATTTGAGTTTGAAATTGAGTACATCATCCAGTATTTGTAGAGCATTATCGTTCTAAATTCAGAATGTATGGAGCAACCCTCAGTCTTTTTTTACTTCTACTGCATAAACCAAGTTCTGAAAACAACTTCAGGAGATATATCAGACAAATTAAACTTTAAAACTATTTTCATTTTTAAGAAAACAGTTTATAAAAAGACTAATGAAAGTGAACAGTAGACCAAACGTGGAAACTACTGTATTTTCTTCATTTTAGAATATAATATGGCTGGGTGTGGTGGCGCACGCCTGTAGTCCCAGCCGGAAAAAGGATTATTTCAGTGGTGTAAATTTTTTATTTTAAGGATCTTAGTTCTTAGGGGTTTTTTCGGTTTTATTTTTCAAGATTTGAGGAAAAAAGGAAATTAAACCATTGAAAATGAGGATTTCTTTCATTCTTTTTCTTATCTGGGTTTTTACAAACCTTATATGAATGCATTACATTTTTTTTGTTTTGTTTTGTTTTGGTTTCTTGGTACTGGGGATCAAACTCGGGTTCTCATGCTTGCGAGGCAGGCGGCAGAACCACTGAGCTAAATCGCTGGCCCTGCATTACATTTTAATTATGATGTGTGCTGCTGACAAAATTGGAAGAAAGAAATATGTTGGTGTAGCCTCCATCTACTGATAAAATACGCTCCCCTGCATTTAGGAGGTTCCCTTGGAATGCGTGTGTGTGTGTGTGTGTGTGTGTGTGTGTGTGTGTGTGTGAACAATATCATGGTGGCTTTGGCTGGAGAATTCCTTTGTCATTGAAATTCGCTAATGCTAACTTGGTCCATCTGAAACTGCTTTATTTTAATTCCTTTCTGATCAGAAGTGGCTATCACTGTGTATGAAGCACGCATTCAGAAATTGAGCAATTAGTATTTCCTAAATATCGTGTTACTTTTTAGAGGTAGCTTTAATAGTATAATATAGTGGTTAAAAAAGTTTTTTGCAATAAAGAGTTGAAAAATTTGTGCCCATGGGTTCAAACAAACAAAAGTAGTGTTTTCCCTAGTGTCAAGTAAGATATGGTTGGTTCATGGTGGGCTTCTATCAGTGCCTGAGAAATTACACAAATGTATCGATGTTCTGCAGTCACTCTTTTATTCATGTTACAATCTCTGCTAATTTTTAGAAGTAGCAGATGAGCACAAAGGAACACTGGTAATCAAAGCTATGCTAAATCCCAAAACAATTTTAAAAATCCAATCTTTTTTTCTCATTGTATTGCCCATACTAGTTTCAAACTCTATCTCAGCCCCCAGAGTAGCTCAGGCTACAGGCATGCAGTCCAGCTATTTTTTTACTTACTTACTTACTTGCTTACCTACTGTTTACCTTGTTATTTGCCACGCTAGGGAGTAAACCCCAGGGCCTTGTGCATGGTTGGCAAGAACTCTTACCACAAGCTATATCCCTTACTCAGATTTTTTTTTAAGCTGCTTCTGGCTTTTTGTTTTTGTATCATTTGAGTACTTTTGATAAGTTCTTTCAGAAAATAGTCACTCAGTAAAAGTGCCATCTTCTGTGCTCATTTGGTATCATTTTAATGAAATTTTTATTATTAATTTCAGATAGTCCTGATGTGTATGCTAACATTATTCCTTGGCCATTTAGCCTCTGACTTAAAATAGCCACAGGATTATCACCTTTCTTTATTGAGTTTAACACACTAACACAGAAAGCTGAAGGTGTTTACAGTTAGTGTGGATATAATTTAAACCACAGCATTATGGGAGTTGGGACAAAGGAAGAATGGAAGGTTTTTGTGCAGAACAGAAAATACTGGGAAACAATTATATAATGTTATGCCTGTCATACTATACTATACTGTGATCACTTTTGTTCCTTGTTTTCTTCTGAAACAGGGTGTTTGGGACTTACAGAACACAGGCAAATCAGGTTTTATAGTCAATAGGGAATTTTCTCTAAAGTAGAATAGGCACACAGGTAGAGAGAAATGGAAATGTACAGATATGTAATGGTTTGCTTTGATGAGTCTGGATTATATCAGTGTTATAAACTAAAAGATATTTCTTAGTCCAATGAACATTGTTATTACTACTTTAAAATAGTGGAATTTGCACGTGTATTTCCTCTTTCCCTAAATTCCTTCTTCAAAATCCACAGTAACTCTTAATCTTCAGGCATTTACAACTTTAGAAAATGTTCAGGGGAATGGGTACGGCGGCTCACATTCTTGGAAATACCTTGTTTTCAGTGTACAGCATCAATCAAAAGGGATTTGAATAGAGGTTATAAAAGGATTGATAGGACTACTGGCCAGCATATACAAGAAATTCATGTTTTGATTTGTGAGCCATGATGGAAAGCAGATTGTGTAGTTTATTCCTTTGCCCTCTGTAATGGGACATTCCTAGTTACAAAAAATACGTGTGTTAAAGCACACAGTTCTGTGTATTATCTGTGTGCAATTGTAGTTCAACTTAGAACAGCCTAGTTCTCCAGTGGAATTGGAAATACAATAGTGACTCTCTGGTCACTTTATTGCATTCATTTTCCTTTTTCTTTTTTTTCTTTTGCAATTTTCACAATTCAGCTATCAAACTGAAAAAAACCTCTGCTCTAACTTCAGTGATTGCAAATGAAACATGAGTTGTTCCACATCATTTTTCCAAACAAGTCTTGTACTGCTTATGTTGTAGGTATTACATAATCTTTAATATTTTTAAGAGCATTATATAATAATGCACATAACTGGATTACTTAGAAAACTTGAAACAACACAGAAATGAGGGATTTTCTTGCTTTAACCTACCTTCAATGAATTGACAACCACATTTTTCTTAGAAAATAGTTTACAAATATTCATTATGCCAAGAAATACTATATTTATATTGTTTATAAATGCTAAAGTTTAGAGATAGGTGTTAGGCAAGTGTTATGCCATATATTGCTTAGGTAATGTCAGTTTTAGTACTTACATATTCAAAGGAGCTAGTAAATTTAAAAAGTAAATTTAAAACTCAATTTCAAGGCTTGATTTTAGTGAATCTTGTATATTTACTTTTTGGTTTTTTTTTGAGACCGGGCCTCACTATGTACTCCAGGCTGGCCTTCAACTTGATAGTCCTTTTGCCTCAGCCTCCTGAGTGCTGGGATTTCAGGCCTGTGCCACCTCACTCAGCTTATATTTACTTTTTTTAAGCTTAAAATATTTTAAGATTTTCATTTGGTTCTTTTTAGTCTTTCATTTCTGTGAGTTGTTCCATTAGGCAAAATGTTACATGCATATAATTTTTAATAAAAACATGATTTATAGAAGGCCTGTGTAGTAGAAAAGTGCTGAAAAGCTCTTCAGCAGTGCTAATCTCATATTGCTTTTAATGCCTTTTAGCTGAGTATATGAGTCATTTCAAATTTTTAAAAATTTTCAAAAATTTTCTTTCCTGTTGCGTAATTGCACAAAGGGTCTTTTTATTACCATAGCAACTTGATTATAGTGTTTGATCTGGTGCTATCATTTCATTAACTTTATCTTTGGTCTCTAGGAAAATTGTTACCCTCTAATCAATGAGATTCTGGGAACACTTCTTTTGTTTCCCAAAAGAGCTTTCTGGGGCTCTAATAAGAAAAGTATCTGGGGCCAGAGATTTAGCTCAGTGGTTCCACTGCCTGCCTTTCAAGTGCAAGGTCCTGAGTTCAATCCCTGGTACCAGGAAAAAAAAAAAGAAGAGTATCTGTCTTGTGAAAGATTTTTCTGAATGTGCCCCTTGAAGCCTAGGCTTGTATTTAACTGCATTGTCTCTTGAGTGTCACCTCATTTGATTCTGGGCACCTTCTGAACCCTTTAAATGGTAAGAGAGAGACTACAGTAGGAGACTAGGAAAGTATTTTGCCTGAAGTCTCATTTCATTCATTCTAACTCGAACTTTTCTGAGGTTTTTTTTTTTCCTTCTATTGAACAAGCTATATTTGAAGGTACCATTTGCACAACAGAATTTTAAAATTATCATTCAGTGAGAGATATTTACCTTTCACTGGTTGGCTTTTTCTAGCGTACTTTATTATTAACTTAGTGACCATAGCAGAACATAAAGAAAAAGATTTGGGGTTAGGGTTAGAAGAGCTATGGAAATGTTAGGAGCTTCCTACCTTCCACGAACTATGCAGAATTACTATGAAAGCAAGAAAAGGATGACCCAGGATTGGATCACCTATCAACTGAACGGTGAAAATCTGGGTTACAAAACTTTAGACCCCTTTCCTCATAATAGTGTATGTGATTGTCAGAAAGACATTTGTCCTTCTTTCCTCATACACAGTGACTAAAATGAAATGAAACTCATCACCCCAGCCGAATGGACAGCACTGCTGTAAAAAGGGCTTCTCCACACCAGCCATGTTCAGACTCAGCTGGTTTTACTTTTTGAAAATGAGCAAGAAACTTCTTCCCTAGTAACATTAAAGTGATGAATTGGATTTTTATTTTTACTTTAAAGTAATTCCATTTTAGGCCCCAAAGCAGCATCCAAATGTCAGATTGTGGCCAGTAGCAACTGTGCTGAACAGCTACTGTCTTACGTATTGCTCTCTAGGCTTTGAGCTGGCCTTCCATGCACATTGTCACAGTTGATTGTGCTAACACAGCCCTTCCGAATACACGTCTTCTCATTTTACAGAAAAGCAAGCCACTTTTCAGAACTATGAAGTAATCTGCCTAGCGTTCCATAAGTAAGTAGTTGGACAGTTGAATTCAGATCTATCTAAATAAAAAAAAACCTACATGCTGTCGGTTTTATAATACCTGTTAGATTTTTTAAATATAAATTAAGAAAGCTTTGTATAATGAGCCTTCTCCCCTAGAATTTCCTCTTCCATTTTTAAATTGGGGTGGGGGGCAGATGCTTAAGGTGAAGCAGAAATAATTGCCTAATAAGTCCCAGACCTTTACTTCTATTTTTCTTAAGGGCTAAAGTAGATTAGATTAATTTTTCTTTCCTCATACTCCATCACAGCAGTATGAAATCCACCAAAATAACAACTAGGTAAGTAATTGCTTGATTAAAATCTCATATTTGGCCTTGCCTGAGACAAACTTCCTAATGAATTACTAATAGTTAAGCAACATCATTTGTACTTTAGTTTTGAGAAACTTAATTTCAAATTAGTTTGTCATATACATTTCATGCCTTAAAAGAACACTTTCCAACCAAGTATAGAGGAAAGACATTTAGGCAGGGAATATGTAAGTACATTTATAAGGGAGCAATTTATGAAGTGACCTTAATCCAAAAAGTAAATATGTTAGTAGATGAAACTCCTGTCTTTCTTGGTAATTTCTATATACAAGGAAAAAAAATTATTTGGAACTAAATGCCAACTCAAGCTTAATGTGGGTTTTTTAAGATCAGAAGTTACAGCCTAACTTCTTTAATTTTGGTACAAGCTCTAAATTTAGTTACTGCAGTATACCATAAAACTGATCAGATGTGCTAGGCATCTTACTAAATTATGAGCTTGCCTCTAATTTTGGGGTCTTATTTCCCTTTCAGATATAGAGGACTTAAAATATGCTGCTTTTGGAAACGACAGTAGCAATTTTGCCATGAGCACACTTACGAGCTATGACTGGTCAGACAGGGACGATGCATCTCAGGGCAGAAAACTCTCTCCATTTGTCCTCTCAGCAGGAAGTGGATCCTCCTCAGCTGCCTCAGTTCTTCAAAAGAAAGAGACATCATTTGGCAGTTCTGAAAATATTACCCTGACATCTCTCTCCAAAGTAACCACCTTTGCAAGTGAAGACAGTCTTCCAGAGACTACCTTCCCAGCTCTTGCCAGTTTTACAGACGTGATTCCTCAGACCAATGACCAAAAGGAATATGAAAGTGGAGACTATAAAGATTTCACAAGACAGGATCTGTCCATAGCAGAACACAGCCAAGAGGTCACATGTCCAAGCCCAGCTTCCAGTGGTGCCTCTCATGAAACCCCCAAAGAATGTTCAGATGACTTTGGAGAGTTTCAGAGTGAGAAGCCTAAAATCAGCAAATTTGACTTTTTAGTAGCCAATTCACAGAGCAAGATGAAGTCCAGTGAAGAAATGATCAAAAGTGAGCTGGCAACCTTTGACCTTTCTGTTCAAGGTGAGTAGCTTCAAGGTAGATTTTACTATTGTGAGATACTAGATACTGTTTCTTAAGAAGAAAATGTTGACTTATGGTTTAGCAGGAAATAGATTTTCCATCTTTGAAATCAGCGTCAGTGACAGATAACTGAAATAAAGGTTCCCCTGAAACTGAACTGAAGTCAAATCAGTATGTCTTAGACAACCACATTTGAGCTAACTATAAACCTGACATGAGGTTATTATTGATTGACTTATTTGCTTAGAAGTATGTTGTTTAAAAAAAGACTAAGCCAGACATCTTGATGCACATTCTGGGAGGCTGAGACAGGAGGATCACTTGTTCAAGCACAGCCTGTGCAACTTAGTGACTTCATGAGACTGGGTCTCAAAATTAAAAAAGGACTGGGGATATAACTCAGTGAAAAGGTCCCAGGTTTAATCCGCAGTACTTTAAAAACAAAAACAAAAACAAAACAACAGATGGTATCTTTTTTGAAAAAACCAAGGAGCCTGCATGATATAACCGCAATTATATCTCTGATTGCAGGCAGTCCTTTCATACAGAGGCTGCAATGTTGTGGCTATGGATCTGCATCCAAACTGCACATCTGTTTTGATAAATCCCTAAATGTGAACTCATTGCCAATATTGAAAAATAATGGGATTTCTAGCTTTTCTTGAAAAGTCATACTAGCTGGCAATACTAGGCCTTCATCCCTATATCTTGACAGTCAGCTGCTACTGATTACCCTGCCCCCAGACAAGCAGACTCTGCCAGTCTGCCCCAGTCTGCCCCAGTCTCCCCCAGTCTCCCCCAGTCTCCCCCAGTCTCCCCCAGTCTCCACCAGTCTCCACCACTCTCCACCACTTCTATCTCCAGCTGACCTCGGGTGTCCTGTACTTTACTTGCCAGACTCTGTAGACATCAGAATTTGTCTCTTCTGCTTTAATCCCATCCTGGTGGAAGAGATCATGGACTTCGCTTGCATTGAGAGAATATGAGGAGACTCTGCTTGAGCTAAGCTGAGTAATCAAAAACTTTTCAATATATCATCTACTCCTCCAGGGTCGCACAAGAGGAGCTTGAGCCTTGGTGATAAAGAAATAAGCCGGTCCTCTCCTTCTCCGGCTCTGGAGCAGCCTTTCAGAGACCGTTCCAACACTCTGAGTGAGAAGCCAGCTCTGCCTGTCATCCGTGACAAGTACAAAGATCTGACTGGAGAGGTGGAGGTGAGCAGGGTCGTTCTCTTCAGAGGAGCAGGTAGAAAACCAGCTGAGTCCTGAAGACTCCAGGAAAACATGCTTTCAGCTTTCATAGGGGGAAGTGGGAGGGTTGGGGCACAGGGTGCCATATGTCAAAGATGATTGAAGTGAGAGACCGATACTCTTAGTTCTAGGCAAAAGCACTTCTCGGATGTGACTTCCACTAAAATAGTCAGAGACCCTAAAACTGAAATCATTCATAAGATTTCAAGGAGGAGACTCTTTGAGGGATTCTTTTTGAATGCCTCTAGTTTATCGTCCTACTGTTATAGAAGAACCATGTGCTAACCAATTGTGCCACTGGAGCTGCTTATCATCCTGCTGAACGTGGAAACATCAAAATAGAGGCGAGAAGGGAAATGTGCTAGATCTCCTGTTTCTGTTTGCTACATCTTACTCCCGTGTTGTCTTCCTCCTATGGCAACGCACTTAGTTCTCCTTTCCCAGTTTCTTGTTACACATGCACATGTGCAATCACAAATGCACACGCACATAGAACATTTTGCCTGTGGCATGGAAAATCAGTAAATTGACATCAGCTCTTGTAGTGGCTGCTTCCATTGTGGTTTACTTCGAGGAAAGGCCTGCACTGTTACTGACTAGAACACACAAGACAGTTATTACTCACAGAGAGAAGCTGCCCTTAAGTCATTTTCCTCAGATTCACAGGGCGTGTGCTCAGAAGTCACATGTGTTAGTAATTTAAAATAATTATCAGTGGGTTCAAAAAGAATAAGTGCATTTACAAGAATGATTTCAATAAAAAGGAGTCTTCCCCGCTCTTTTTCATTGACAGAAGTCATAAGTAGAGGATCCTCAGCTTGCCTGTTTAACCCAGTTTTTTGATTAAATCCACAGGAAAATGAGAGATATGCATATGAATGGCAGAGATGCCTGGGGAGTGCCCTGGATGTGAGTATGTCACCTTTGTGTACACACATACACAAGTGCTCTCATATGTCATTTTGTCTTCTCCTTTTGAATGAGGCAAACTTGAGGGGAACCTTATTTCACAGCCCCATAAGCAGGACAATCATCATGTCCTGCATAAGTTTTCTTTTATGTTTGTTACCATAACAGATGAGTTGTTCCCTCATCTGTTGCTGTGTTTAAGAAATAACAAAGTAGGCCGGGGATTTAGCTCAGTGGTTCCGCTGCTGCCTGCCTCGAAAGCACAAGGACCCGAGTTCGATCCCCAGTACCAAAAACAAAACAAAAAGAAATAACAAAGTGATATTACCTCTGCCTAAATGAAAATTATATTTAAATGAAAAACTTATTTTTTCTCTTCCAAAGAAATAGAGGATTGTTTCTTCAAGATTAAAATGAGATTCTCAGGGACTGGGGTTTTAGCTCAGTGACACCACACCTGCCTCATAAGTGCGAAGTCCTGAGTTCAATCCTCAGTACCAAAAAAAAGATTCTCAGGTTTGTTTTAGCGTAGGTGTATGTATGTATGTGTGTGTGTATATATCATACATACATACATCAGTCACTCATAGTTTTTCATACTTGGCTTTTCTATCAGGTTTCCTACAAATAATAAGTTGATTTTCAGTGACCTTTCTTGATTATATGTGATACAATTTTATTTCTTGTAGGTCATTAAGAAAGCAAATGATACCTTAAATGGAATAAGTAGTAGTGCTGTTTGTACAGAAGTTATTCAGTCAGCTCAAGGCATGGAATATTTATTAGGTATGTTCTTTTATATTTTACTTATTCAAAATCATTACTCTCTGAATTATTATCAGTTTTTACTTGCATTAACTATTTTTATTTATTTTGTTTTATTTTTTGGTACCAGGGATCGAACTCGGGACCTTGCGCTTGCAAGGCGGCTGCGGGGGGACCACTGAGCTAAATCCCCAGCCCAACATTAACTATTTTATACTACATCACAGGCTACATTCAGCTTCACTAAGTAACATCTGCATTTGTAGAGAAGATACTGAAGTTATAGGCAGTAACAGCTATTTGACCTAAGGTCTCTACAGCTAAGCATTCATGTCTTTGTCATATATAATAGTAACAGTGCAAATGATATCAGTTCCTAACTTAGCAGAGTCTGAATTAGTGAGGCATTAAAATTAAATCATTTTATTTCCAATCAATTCTTTACTGTGCTCTGGCTTTTTCCTCTGTTTCCCTTAATGGCATAAACAGTTTCCCTAACTTCCTGGCCATCTTCAGCTGTTAAAACACCCCAGTCCAACTTGCAGCCTCAATCTCTGTTCAGCGTCCCTCCCCTTCCCAGGCTCAGGCCTTACCCACAACCAGGCCCACATGCACTGGAGCCTAATCTTTACAGATCTTCACTCAAATACCACCTTCTCAATGAAGTTTTCTCTGGCCTCCCTCTTTTGTTTGTTGTTGTTTTTGACACAGGATCTTGCTGTACAGTTTAGTCTGGCCTTGAACTGACTGTGGCCCAGGCCAGCCTCTACCTCAGGGTGATCCTCCTGCCTTGGCCTCCCAAGTATGGGGATTATAGGCATGTACCACTATGCCTGGCTCTCTAGCCTCCCTTTCTCAAAATGCTACCCCTTCTCCTATCCCTGGCATTTCCATCTGTTTCTGCTTGATTTTTTTCCTTAGCCTGTTCACCTTTTTTACCTTACGTATTTTATTATTCTTGTCTTCCTGTCTCTCTCCCTTCACTACAATAAACTGCCAAGAAGGCATGGATTTTGGTCTGTGACCCAACACCCAGCGTAGTGTGTGGCACACAGAGAGTACCCAGAGTATTTGCTGGATGAGTGGACAGTGTAGGGGAGCAGTTTCTGCTTGATTTGTCCCCTTACTCTAGTTTTTTTCTTGCCCCGACAAGCAGAAAATTCTGCTGCATTAGCAGATGACCAACCACCAGGAAATGTTGTGCATGTCTTTTTCTCTAACAGCATTCCTAATATTTATGGAAGATACTTAGAAGCTCCCTTTCTTCTTAGGATGGGCAGTAGTTCCTGCCCTTCACTTGGAGAAAGAAGAGGAAAGGCCATAATCCTCTACACAAGGCTGATAATCTCCTGGAATTCTCCAGCACTCTCAAGCATTAACCTGTTTATTACTCTCACTCACCCTTTGAGGAGATTATCCTCATTATCCCAGCTTTACAGATGAGGAAACTGAGGCACTGAAAGGTTATATGATTTACCCAAGGTTACATGGCTAGTAAGAAGTAGAGCAGGGATTTGAATCCAGGTAGTGTAGAATCTGTGTTTTTACTGGTAAGCTCTACTGCAGCACTGGCAGGTGACAGACAGGTGGATTGGTCAAAGAACAGTAGCTTCATTAGGGCCAGGGATTTAGCTCAGTGGTTCCTCCACCTGCCTTGCAAGCACAAGGACCTGAGTTTGTTCTCCAGTATCAAAAAAAAAGAATAGTAGGTTCACCTCTGTCCAGATATTTCCTTAATTCCAGACAAGATAGCAGCAAGAAATGATGCTGCCTTGTTTTGCTCATCTGTTTCTCTACATTTGCAGCACCTAACTGTGTACTCTGTCTCCCTGCCAGGGGTTGTTGAGGTGTACAGAGTAACCAAACGTGTGGAGCTGGGGATAAAAGCCACTGCAGTGTGCAGTGAGAAACTCCAGCAGTTGCTGAAGGACATCGATAAAGTATGGAATAATCTGATCGGCTTCATGTCACTCGCCACACTCACCGTAAGCCTAATAGACAGTTGTCTAATAGACTCTTCTAGAAACCTAAGTTGTGATGCGAGGAATGTATGCTGATGATGGCAGTTATTGGAGGATGATGGCGCCTACTGGGTCGTTGTGTTAGAAGACAATAACATGTGCAGTTAGTTGAATAGGGCCGGGTTGCCTTCTGGTTAGATGTAACATGTACTGTACCTAGATAAGAGGCTAGGACATTCACCGTATCCTCATCTTATTTGTTTGTTTATTTTCTCGGTACCAAGAATCAAACTCAGGACCTTGCACTTGCCAAGCAGGCACAGTGCTGCAGAGCTACATCCCTGGCTCTCTACATCCTTTTTAATTTTTTGTTTTGTTTTGTTTTGTTTTTTGTACCGGGAATCAAACTCAGGTCCTTGCGCTAGCAAGGCAGGCAGTGGCACCGCTGCGCTAAATCCCCTGCCCTCTTCGTCCTTTTGAATTCATATAGGTACATACAAATTTTTTTAAAGCATTGATTCTATTTCCTTCCTTTACACTTGTAGTGACTTATGTTCTTCTATCTGTCCTTTTAAAAAGCTATGTGGAGGGCTGGGGATGTAGTGCAATGGCACCACATCTGCCTTGCAAGCACAAGGTCCTAAGTTCGATCCCCAGTACCAAAAAAAAAAGCTATGTGGAGCCAGGTGTGGTGATACATGTCTGTGACCCCCAAAGCAGAAAGACTTCAAGTCTGAGTCTGACTTGGGCAACTCAATGAGGCAGTCTCAAAATAAAAAAATAAAAATGTTTGGAATGTAACTCAGTGTGAAAGCCCTGAGATCAGTGTGTAGGACAGGACAGGACAGAACAGAACAGACTGCAGGGGAGCTGAGGGTATAGCTCAGTGGAAGGACACTTGCCATAGCACTGTGAGGTTTTGGGTTCAATCCCCAGGGAAAAAAAATAGATCTATCAGGCTGCTTTCCTATATATAGTTCATTTACTTTCGTTAGGTCTTAAAGTATTTCCGTTTTTTCCTATAATAAATATTTCTACTCCAAATAAACAAATGACTAGTTCTTCTCTGGAGACATAGTTTCTCACAATGAATTGATTTAGTCAGTGTGTGCTGCTTGCACATGTATGGGTGTGTATGCATGCCTAGGTAATTTTGAGATAAGGTCTCACTCAGTTCCCCAGGTAAGGACTTGAACCTGTGCTCCTCCTGTCTCAGCCTCCCAGAGTGCTGTGATTACAGGCATGTGCAACCATGTGCCCTGCTGCCATGCATTTTTATATGGTTTTCCAGACAGCGTTTAATTTCATGAGAAAATTTGCAGTGCTTCAAATGCTGATTTACTATTTCTGTTTCCATCATGTGGAAGATGCTCATCTTTTTTGACCATTTACTCAATGAAGTATGGTTACTATGTATTTCATATTTTAATAGATTTATATACATATATAGGCTATTAAGTTTATCTCTCATGATATCTTTTATTTCACAATAGGAATTTATCTTCCTCTCACATCTGGAATAAATATAATGCATCCCCTTCTTTTTGTAAAACTATGAGACCCATCTGAACAGGATTGCAGGCCTCTGATGGGAATCAGTTCTCACTTGCTCTGAACTGAAAGCCAGGTGAACACCCAGTTGTCCCAACAACATGTCTTAAACAGCACATCTTTCAACCATTGTTATGTTGCTTCTGATTTACAATATTAAGTTCTGAAGGAGTTTAAATAATTTCCAGCATCTCTGTTTTCTTCTTTTGAGTCATTTCTCAATTTATAACCCAAAATCATACAAGTTGGGTAATTATTTTAAAAAATACTGTTCTGGCCAATAAAGAGATAGAATATAAACATTTCAATAGAAATAAAATTATGCGTATGTGGCTATTGAAATTCTTCTAGAAAGGCGAACTCAGTAGACTAAATGTATTTGGCTTAGCAAAAAATCATAGCATCTCTGAATTAACAACAGTTAGAAAATATAACAAAAATAGACACTATTTTTTAAATATATAAATCACTCATCTCTTTATCACTTCTGACTTTCTGATCTCATGGCTGAGGATACCAGTTTCAGGTTTGACGCCTTGTCAATATTCTGTATACCATTACCATGCTGTTCTTTCTACAGTGCAGACACCTGATCGTGTCATTTAAATCTTATTTATTGCAGTTGGCTCTCTGCGCTTTTCAGGATCCAGCTCAAACTTCTTAGCTCAGTGTAGATTTTTTTCTTTTGTTGAAACATCCTTCCCTCTTTTTTGGGCTGCTCTTCCTTCTGGGTCCACTGAAGACGTCCCAAGAGGCCTTCAGTCTGAATGAACATTTGTCTTTCACTTCTCATAGCACTTAATCACTCTTATTAGTAACTGTTTATTTGTTTTTTTGCCTCCTTGCTCGTCCATTCCTTAATAAAAGCAGGACTGTGTCTTTTTCTGTTCATTTTCCACACTACTTATATCCCAGGGCTATAATTTAAAAGCCTCTCACTTTACATTTAGACTTTAATGTCTTTGTTTTAGTGACAGTCAGTTCTCTTTGTGATTAACACTTTGAAAACTAGATTTTTATACAAATCCTCAAGTCAGCCACCCTTTCTTCTCTTCTGTTGCTGCTGGAAAAATCTGGCTGTGATTGCAAAGCATATCTTTCCTCGTTATGAGCTCTTCGAAGAGAAGGTGTCACAAAAGACCAAGTGCGTTAATCAGGCTCTATGTCTTAGTCCTTTGTAGGCCAAAGGATAATTGGAGAGAATCCTGGCCAGGGTTGCTGCCATGTGTTTACATCTTGACAGGTGCAGTGGAGGCCATCTTCCGTCTTGTACATCTTCCCAAACTTCGCATCACCCATGGCACCACAGCTGCTCATGAGAAGGGCTTGCCTTCTAGTCTCCGATTGCACCACTAGGATTTGTGTTTGGTAGAATATGTATACAGTACAATTAAAAAATCTTAGTTACACCATTCCATGAATTTTGTTAGTTGTGCTATTTGATGAGTTTTGACAAATGCGTACCCCCATAGAACCCAGGTCTGAAAATAGGGACCATTCAATCATTCCAGAAAGTTTGCTTGCCCTGCTCAAGATGGTAATATCCCTGTTGTGAGTTTTTGTATGCCTAGGGTTAGTTTTGTCAGACTTTCTTAAAGAAGAGAAGCCTTGGAATTTGAGGTTATTTTTTTTTAAGAAAGCCTGTTGGGTTTGGTAGCCCACTGAACCTGGAAAGTGGTGTGCCTGCTCACATACATAACAAACTCCTTTAGCGTGGCCACGTGTCAGTCAGGTAAATGGAGGGAGAGAAGGCGAACGCTCCAGATGCAGTGTGCGCCACACTGCTAATGACTAAGGAAAGCAGAGTACACAGTCTTAAACTTCAAATTTTGACTACCTAATATTTATTTAAGCTAGATGTTAGGCAAAAAAGAGTTTTATGTTCCCTTTTCCCTTTAATACGCCCTTTGCCCAAGGACTGAAACTCCCTCCTGTGGTAGAAGCATTCATTCCACTGTGCCCACAAACCATGAAGACTGGTTTCTCTCAAGGTAGATAGAAGTCCTCTGCTGTAGTGAGACGCAGTGCTGTGGTGGTAGCTGCCCAAGTGAACTGTTACCGCAGCTTTTACCTCGTGGATATGGGTTGCAGTTCGCTGGGCTTGGAACAAAGAAATAATTCAATGCTGGAAAACAAAACTAATCCATTTTTTCCATATAAAAAGAGGAGAGAAAGGACTGTTTTTCACCAGACCTGTAGTCAACTGGAAATACAAAAGCTCTTTGATTCCACTGCTATCTTTGCTATAATACAAATTCTTTGGTAATCTCTTTAAGTGAACAGCAGTGAATTTCACAGTACTTCCAATTGCTGTGGCGAATCAAGAAAACTATGTTTAATGATAGCAATTTTTTCTCATCTTTCCAGTCTGCAAGTGTTTTAGGGAGAGTCTTTGTTGTGTCTCTGCATGTCCGTCCTCAGGTGACAGAGGTGATATGGTAGACAGAATAATGGCCCCTCTGTGATGCTTATGGCCCTGGAACCTGTGAATATGTTACTTATGTGGTAATAGAGACTGCAGATGGGATTAAGTGAAGGGTCTTTAATTGGAGAATTTATCATAGATTATCCAGGTGGTCCCAGTGTCATCACAAGCATCATTATAAATAGAGGAAAGCAGAAGGTAAGAGTGAGAAGCAGTGTAACAACAGAAGCAGAAAGAGATTGGAAGATGCTACCCTGTTGGCCTTGAAGGTGGGACCCTGAGCCTGTGGTTGCACAGGCAGTCTCTAAAAGCTAGAAAAGGCAAGGAGAGATCATCCCCTGAACTTCCAGAAGGAATGAAGCCCTGCCAACCCATTTTATCTTCTGACCTCCAGAACTATATTAGACGATAAACTTAAGTTGTTTTAAGCCATTATATTTAAACTTGTTTGTTACAGCAGCAGTAGGAGGGTATACACAAAACATTGTAACCAAGCTAATGCCAAAAGTCTAGAATTGCTTGTAAAGCTGTGTCTAGATCACTTTTAATATCTGTCCAATTAGACTAGGTTCTGCTGTGGTAAAAAAACAAAACAAAACAAAACAAAAAACCCTGCATCTAAGCAATATAAAACCACCAGACTTTCCTTCTTGCTCATGCTGTATATCCATCCCAAGGTGGAGGGGCTGCCACATAGAGGTACCCTGTTCTTCTTGCCCATGGACCCAGGTTAACAGAGCCTCCAGTATATGTAGCTGATCACTATGGAAAGGTCAAGAGAACATGACAAATAGCACATCTTAAAAGACTTCCTTCCAGAGATGACACATATACCTCGCACTCAGTCTACTGACCATAGCAGTTTACAAAGTCCTGCCTAATTTCAAGGGGGCAGCGAAGGCCCATCCTACCTTTTGTCCAGAAAAGGAAAATGAGAATATTGGTAAAGAACACTGATTACTACCAAACTCTTCTTCCTTAATAATGGACACCATTTTAGCCATTTATTACTGGCTAAAGACTCAGGATTTTATATCCCAGTCTTACTCTGGGACTTGTCAGTGTAACCAGGTCATGGGTAATATAACTATTTTTAAAAAATCTTTGCTAAATACATGAAATATCTGCCAGTTAATGTAGATAATCCGTTTATAGTGCCTGTAGAAAGCATTATTTCTTATACAGTTAGAGCCACTGATTGGTGTCAGACTGTTACTGTACACTACAGTATAATCCCCCTGCATGTAGAAGTGTAGTTAGGAAGATTAATTTTGTCATATGAAAGATTAATGTGATCATAGGGTAATTTATGTCGAGCTTTACAGTTTTTATTAGAGATTACAGTATGACCTTTTCATTTACTTTTTTATGCCTTCAATAAACCGATATTAAGGGCTTTTATTAACTGATTTCAAGATGCAGTTTTCCCAGACTAATTATTTCTCAGATAGTCCTGACTCAGTAACATGATAAATGTCTGTAACGTAGATCACAGAGGTGATACTATTTTTAAACTCTTAAAAAGCTTGTTACAGTTTGTCAAATGTGATAATCATTTAGATTATTTTTTGCTTTCTAGAGCACTTTTAGTCCACCTCTGAATGTTCCAACACCAGCTGAGGAAAGGAGTTAGGGCGAGTTACCATTTTGCAGATTACAGACTGGACAATAAGCAAGTGATCATACCATCCATTTCTGCATTTGACCAAAGTAGCCATGATTGCACTGAAAAAGAAAAGAGAAAAAAGTTACCTGTCTTGGCTAAGGCCGTGTAAGTTTACTTCAGTCACCTGAACCAGACAGAATCCTCTTGTACATACCCTCCCTACCCTAAATGTGATCTGTTTAAGAAAGGTTTGTACAGCCAGGATGAAGCTCAATAAAGCCCTGGTCTAATGTATTTAAATTTGTAATAGAGTGGAATGAGGGGGGAGAGAGAGAGAGAGAGAGAGAGGGAGGGAGGGAGGGAGGGAGGGGGAGAGGGGGAGAGAAAGGAAGGTTTGTACAGGTGGTTCATAATTTATTGTTTCAAATTAGGAAGGAGGTTCTGCCACCTGCCTTGCAAGTGGAAGGTCCTGAGTTCAATCCCCGGTACCAAAAAAAAAAAGAAGGAAGGAAGGAAAAACAGTATATATAATGCAGTCTTCAGACATCTTACTTTCTGAGCCGAACAAAATCGGTACTTTCCTTCTCTCACTCATCAGTGTCACTGCTCTTGTTTTTGGTTTTGCCACCCCCGCCCTTCCATCCTACTCCTCAGGCCGAACCCAACCTGGGTCAGTTCAGCTGCCCACTCTCTCCACCCCACCGGGAGCCCCTGTGCCATTGGAGGTGAGCACACCATCAGTTTGCTGTCCTGTGAGTTTCTCAAGGCTACTGCTATGTAATAGACAAGTGAATATCTCATTTCCTGCTGTAGAGCAACCCCGTCTCAAAATAAAAATAAATAATAAGGGGCAGGGAATTTAGCTCAGTGGTGGGGCACTTGCCTAGCATTCACAACCTAAGTTCCATCCCCAGTGCTACAAAAAAAATTAAACGAATGTTTGGAAAATCAATTCTCAGTAATGGACAAGAGGACAGTTTTGCTTCCAAGAAAGCCAAGGATGCTGCTAAGTATCCATAGTGCATAATAACATGGTCCTCCCATAACAAAGAATTATCCATTCTGAAATGTCAATGGTTGAGAAAACATTGCTTTAGGAATTTTTAAAACTTTTTCATCTTAAGAATCCAGCCCTTTTAAATCTTTTTTTTTTTTTTTTAAGAAAAGGTCTCAGTATATAGTTCATGCTGGCCTTGAACTCAAAACATAATCCAGGCTGGCCTTGAACTCACAACAGTCCTCCTACCTTGTGCTTGGATTGATACCATCCTGTACTTAAAAAGAGAGAGCTAGAGAAAGAGAAAAGGGAGGGAGGAAAGAAAGAAAGAAAAGAGTCATGTACAGATCTTAAGTGTATATTTGGCTCAGTTCTTTTATGTTTTGTTTTATCTTTGCAGTACAGAAGATTGAACCCAGGGTCTTTGCACTGTTGGCTTAGTTTTGACAAATACATATTCAGCCATGTAACATGGCTGCTCCTGGGGATCGAACTCTGGTCCTTGCATTTGCAAGGCAGGTGACAGAACCACTGAGCAAAATCCCTGGCCCTACATGGAATTTTTTTTATCACTTCCTAAAGTCTACTCTTGCCCTTCCCCAGCCAACTCCTGGTTTGATTCCAGAGCAAGTACTGATCTGATTTCCATCAACTTAGATTGCTTGTTCTAGCACTTGTCATGAATGAAATCGTGTTGAATTTATATGTTCTGAGTGTGGTTTCTTTTATTTAGCATAGTGATTTTAAAACTTCACCCATGTTGGGCTGGGGATTTAGCTCAGTGGTTCTGCCACCTGCCTTGCAAATGCAAGGACCTGAGTTCAATCCCTGGTACCAAGAAAAAATTCATCCATGTTGTTGTATGGGTTTGCTCTTTCTATTGCTGAGTAATAGTCTGTTGTATTAATACACCATGGTTTGTTTATCCATTTTCTTATTAATAGACATATGTGCTAGTTCCAGTTTTGGCTGATATGGATTAAGTTGCCATGAATACTTTTTTATTTTTAAACAAAACTTTTTGGCATATGTTTTCATTTCTCTTGGATAAGTATCTGTGGGTGAATTGGAAGCTCATATTTAACCTTTAAGAAATAGCCTTCCAAAATTGAGGCCTGCTCTTCTCTCATTATACAAGATTGTCCTTGTTGCATAGGTTTTTGTAAGGAATAAATGAGATAATGCCCTGAAGAGCTCAGCATACTGATTGGCACAAGTAAGGCATGACTCCGTGTATTTTATCCAGCTGCTGTCAGATCTCAGGATTGGCACTAGACCTGAATAGCCAACAGTCTGCATGCAGAACATCTGACCTTAGCCATCCCACCACACTCCTGCTCTGCTTGCTTGTACTAAACTGTACTCCTCTTCTCCCCATCCCCCGTCCCTAGGCCTGGTCCTCCTTCCACAGACCTTACTAAGGTGAATCTTCTCAGCTGCCCAAGCCTCTCCCTCCTCTCATATCCAACGGGTCACCCGGTCCTGTTGATTCTGCCACTTTAATGGCTCTTTCATGTGCTCCTCCCTCTCTGTTCTCTCAGGTTGCCACCGTAGTTCTGACCTTCAGTGTGTCTCCAGGATGCTTCTGACTGAGGCTGTCCTTTGAGGATGATCATCCTCAATCCATTGCCTACACTTCAGCATGAAGGGTTCATCCATAATACAAACCTGATCTTGCCACGGTCCAGTTGGACACTTGGTGACTTCCCAGGAGACACTCAGCTCCTGATATTCCTCTCAAGGTCCACATTCTCAGCCTCATCTTCCCCCTCCTCCCTCCTTTCATAAACTTGGTTTCCACCCTCTACATTTCTTCTCATTACCTGGACTTTTCTTAGAGGCCTTTGCTTTGTGCTGCTTGTTGTACATTTAATGTCCTTCACTCCCCTACCTCACCCGGCCCCAGCCCTTGCACCTAGCATTTTTCATCAGCACCCAGCCAAGGTGATTCCCAGTTCCAGGAAGCATTCTCTGCCAACTGGCTCCTTCCCCATCAAGTTGGGCTAAGTGCCCCTCCCACAAGACCTGGCACTCGATACCTAAGTACTTGTGGCACTCATGGCATTGAATTTCCTGATAGCCCCTTACACTGCCCTCCCACCAGACGTGAGTTCTCAGAAGGCAGGGGGTATGTTTTCTCATGCTGGAATCCCAGGCACCTCCAACATAGCAGGTACTCACCACATGTCTGGGAAATTAAACTGTTGCATTGGTGGCATTGAGAGAGTTTGCTTAATTTGCTGCTGGACTTAGGGAAGCACATAGCATTTGATTGCTGGGCTCTTACCCATCTGTCTTGTCATCCTCACAGCCAGATGAAAATTCACTGGATTTTTCCTCTTGTATGCTGCGACCTGGGATTAAAAATGCTCAGGAACTTGCTTGTGGGGTGTGCCTCTTAAATGTGGACTCCAGAAGCCGGGTAAGTGGCACCCCTTTCCCTGGGTATGGCATGGTGCTTCCCAGCATGCACTGGGGGACAGCCTGCTGTAGTTCCTTCTCTGACCTGAGGTGGAGATTTTAAAAAGTCCTGAAAGCGGACATAGAAGCAGACAGTCTTTCCACAGGGCAGTGGGGGGCACTGCTGAAGGAATGAACTTTGTTCTTTCATTTCTAATAAGCACAGGATCTGCATTGTACCTGCAGCACCTTGCGTGCAGTGGGGCCTTAAAAAGAAAAGGTTAAACCTGTGAGGATTTATTTAGAGGCAAGAGGTCTTGTTCTGGAAATTTTTTTGACTTTATGGTTTCAACACTATTTCAGAAAGAAGAGAAGCCCGCAGAAGAACATCCTAAAAAAGTATGAACCAGTTACACATTATCTTAGTGTCTGCATCTTAATTTTGAGTGTGGAAGGCAAATGGATGATTCTGTTGCCCTCCTGGACCATTGCAATCATGAATCCTTTACTGAGTCATTTTTGTTCCCATGATGTTTGATTTAGTCAACTAACGTGTGTGTGTGTGTGTGTGTGTGTGTGTGTGTGTGTGTGTGTGTGTGGATTTGCTGCTGTCTTGTTTGCATGCTGCTGTATCACATTTGGCTTCTGGTGTTACAGTTGTTTCCTCTGCAGTGAACAGGGTGATTCAATCAGCAACTTTTGGAAGACTGGAAGTTGTAGTGGCACAGAGAATAAAATCAGAGCGCTTCAGGATTTAGCCCTTAATTGACAAAAAACAAATCATTTAAACTGGGCATGGCAGCATACGCCTGTAACCCCAGTACTCTGGGAGGCTAAGACAGGAAGATCACAAGTTTGAATCTAGCCTTAGAGAAACCCTGCCTCAAGATTAAACAAACAAACAAACAAACAAACAAAAACAACTAATCCCAGAAAGTGGTTCAGGTGATGTGAAAATCATATTTATGTGTTTAATGCCATTTACTTTTTATGAGCCACAAATCTGTTGGGACTTTTTTATTAAAAAAATTTTTTTTGTCAGCTTTAATTGCGTTTATTGGTACATTTTAGGGATACAGTACAGTTACATTCATTGTTGGGATCTTGTACTGCTACATGACAAGTCTTGGTTCTCATTTTTTCCCCTTGTCCCTGCCCTCCCTTCATGTTGGGACTTTTCAATAACAGTAGTCCTCTCTTATCTGCAGGGAAAACATTCCCAGACCCCCCAGCTAATGTCTGAAACCTTGGCTAGTGCTGAACTATATGCTGTTTTTTCCCCTGTACATACATATCTACGACAAAGCTTAACTTATAAATTAGGTGTGATAAATCTTAACAGCAATGGTGATTATAACGATGTACTGTAATAGAATTGATGTGAATGTAGTCTTTCCTAAAAGAGTGAAAACAAATTGTTGATATTTTTAGACTGGTCTCTTGTGGGTAACTGAAACCGCAGACAGGGGGCGCTGTGTGCTGATTCAGTCCTCAGCTTCGGTGGCATTAGACACAGAGCTGTTATCACCTGTTTACTAATTCAGATAATTTTACTGTCATGATAGGACTGTAATTGGCCACCGAAGTTTAAGGGACCGAGGTGACAGGCGGCAGTCTTCAGGAGGGGACATGCTGTAGCACACCAAGGGATAACAATTCTCTATAACCCTTGGCTATTTTTTTTTTCACTCATATCAAGGTTCTTGCTCCCTTCCCACAACCTCTGCCTGCCTTTTCTTTGAAATATTTGGCCTTTTGCTAAAACTAGGTTGAATGGTAATGATTTGTAGACTTTTAAATAGCAGTAAAGAAACTTTTTCACTTGAATTCCGACCACTGCTTGCTCGCTTTTATGTGTGCCATTCGGACCGAGGCCCTGTGACACCTGGAGAGATGTATGTGTTGGTTGCTCATCAGCTCTTAGATACAGACAAAGCCTGACTTGCCCCACATCTCTGTCTATTTCTGGCAGGCATTCAACTCAGAAACAGACAGTTTCAAGCTGGCATATGGAGGGCACCAGTACCATGCCAGCTGCGCCAACTTCTGGATCAACTGTGTTGAACCGAAGCCTCCTGGGCTCATCCTGCCTGATTTGCTCTGAAAATCTCCTCCGTGAAGCATGGTTTTGTTTTTTTGTCACTCATCTGGGGGTGACAAGGACCACTGAACAGAATGTGAGTACAGTGAAGTTCACCTCCATAAATCTGTGTGAAGAATTCCCCAAGAGCTTCCCAGTCACTCCTACAGGCAGCCTTTGGGCTCGCATTCCCACTGCCTGCCTTGAGGATTTGAGATAAAATTGTCCTTCCCAAACAGCAGACAGCATCAGAAGTTTGCTTGCTTATTTCTAGTTCTCTTAAGGTATTTTTAAATGTGGGCCACAGTTTTCCTTATGAAAGATTTGCTGCTACAGTATTGAAGCTGTGAAGAGTTGACATTTAAAGAAAAATACGTTATTATTGTAGCACTGGAATTGGAAGGACTGTTTCAAGCCAGTGCTTGCTTATGTATATCTAGGACGGGAATGGTCCTGTGAAGTAGACTGCATCTCTCTGCATTCGTTTGTAAATATCTGAAATGAATAAAAAGGGAATTTGTGATTAACCTCATACTCTATCTTAGGGAAAAAACTGTTCATCTGTTACACAGTGGCTGCAGCAAGGACAGCATCTTTGCTGTCACAGCTGCACCTCTTCTCTGCTCCTCTTCCTTTATTTCTGAACTATCAACTCTCAAGACTTTTTCCCAAAACATACCTGGGCCTTTGCTGTGGAGAACATCCATTTGACAGAGGCCTGAAGCCCATGTATTGGGATGAATATCTTTCTTCAGAACTCTCACTGAAAACCTGTTTTGCTTCATACAAAGCCTAGTATAAAGCAGGGCATTTTTCCAGATAAGATCTGGAAAGGTAGTTGGGCTTGGTGGCACACGCCTGTAATCCCAGCACTCGGGAGGCTGAGGCAGGAGGATCACTGAGTTCTAGGCCAGCCTGGGCTATGCAGCAAGACCTTGTCTAAGAAATTAATTGATTAATTAAAAATCTGTAAAGACCATGGAATGCAGTCTCTTTGCAGCAGCTTATCTTCATTTCCAAAGATAGGAGTCAGCACTGCCTGACCTTGCAGTATGCCTGAGACCAGAAAATGAACTTACGGTGAAAAGGTGAGCCCATCCCAGTGATGAAAATAGTGGACATATGAATAAGGTAGCAGTACATGCCACGGAAGCATGGAAGGAAATCATTTGGCACCAGTATTACATTTTAAAAGGAAAAGGCTCGTGGTCTCTGGTGTAGGAATTTTTCCTTTGACATTTAAGCCGAATGTGGAAAATTAGGAGAGCAAAAGCTATGTGATTAAGGGCTTTTATTTCCTAGGAAGAACAAACCAATCTAGGGCAAATGTTTCTCCGAACTGTTGGTTATATTCTTTATGAAGAGATTTGAATCTTGTATGACTCACTTTGTACGACAGGTTCTGACATAGACAGGATCACTTGAAAACTGAAAAGGTTGATTTTTGTCTAAGTGCTGCTTTTACATAATTATTTTCTCCTCTGAGAACGAAACTTGAAATTCTGTGTTGTTCTTATACCTTTCTCTGATGTAAGAAAGTTGAGAACACTTTAAACAGCTATTGCTATGCTTCCGATTTACCTTACTGTATCCCAGCACACACAGAGCACTGACGACATAAGTGCTCTTATTTGTACCGCGTGACACTGTCTCCAGCTCTTACTGACCCAGACAGCTGACTCAACTGCCTCCTGGAGCCGTTTCTCTCTGCAGGAGTGGTGGTGTCAGTAACAATTCACAGGGCCAGTGTCCCACAGGCTGTTCCTGAGGCCTCTGCTCTGCTTTATCCTGGACAACCCTAGTGCTTCAGCGTAACAAGCAGCTTTCTGAGTGGTCTTGTAAACTCTGTAACAGAACCAGGAGGAGCAAGACACTTCCCAATTTGATAAACTTTGTATTGCTGAAAACCGTTTTTGGAAATACTACATGGGTTGTTATTCTGTCAATGATGGCGAACCTTTTAGAACTTTCAGTGGTAACAGACAGGCTGCTGCAGCATGTGAGTCCTATGTTTGCCACCAATGGCTTGTATCAATAACACTTTAAGTACTTCTTTACTGGATTGGCTTCCATTCCTACAAGTATTCTAGAACGCCTGAGAAAATTCCTGAGTATAATCACAGTTATCTTTACCAAGCATGATAGGTTTAGTCACTCTTTGGAAGGCACCAGAGGAAAATTCAGTGGACACAATTTTAAAAAAAACCAAAAGAACAAAACAAAACCTTTGCTATGAAAAGTACTCATTACTTCTAATATCTGCTTAATACTTGAAATGCTTAGACACCACCATTAAGGCTTGGGGGAATATGGAATGCCATTGGGCTGATTTTCTTTCTACGCACTTATTAAAATGACTCATTGCATTCAGCTTCACCTCAGCCCTTCTCCTCAGCCAGAAGCCCAGTGTCCTTGGAATCAGTAACCAAGGTTACTTATTTCCATGCTGTCTATGTATTGTGTTGGGCAGCTTCACCCCACTGCTTGAATGGTGATTAATAAGCACTTTTCTTTTTCGGTATTGTTTTGCCTTTAAGTAGCTGTGGTTTAGTGTGTAATTTAATTTTTGTCTGGACATGCTTCAGATGGAAAAGTTACAAGGTAGACAAGGATATTATCCATGCTTTTTCTGTGGCCATTAGTTAATATTTCACATAGACTGCATATTTTAAATTGTGTACATGTATATAACAGATGTTTGTGAATTTGGGGGGAGAAGGGTCTTATTTAAAGATATCCTGTACTTTCCTATTTAGTGTGTTTCTTGCCAGATAAGGTGGCACACACTTGTATTCCCAGCACTTGGCAGGCTGAAGCAGGAGGATCACTGGGAGTTTAAAGCCAGCTTAGGATACACAATAAGTTCAAGGCCAGCCTGAACTACATAGCAAAATCCTGTCTCAAAAAAACAAATGTTTTCTTAAATTTTGAGAAAGTTATAGGAACTGTATGATAGAGAAATTTGAAATGTTTGCTCTGTACTGGGGATTGCTATGAAAATTCCCCTGAACATAGGTCAGACTCCTTCCTTTGCAAACATCTAAGAGACTGACATTTTCAAAGACATTTGCCATTCAGAAGAAGCCATGATAGTGTGCTGTAGACTATCCCAGCAAGTGTCAGAATGCAGGGCAAGATACGTTTAGCCTGTGTGTTTTTATGTTTAGGTTACATACTATTTCTTTACGAAAGTGTGTACAAAGTAATATCAAAAAGATGTCTCCCAAGATGAAGCTAAGGAAATAAAGCTCAGTAAGTGATACAGTTCGGAGTTGAAACTTCACAACTCAGCTGCTCTCGCCTACACTGTTGCTACTTTACAAATATTTTTCTACCATAACAAAGTGTCATTATAACAAAATTTTTACTGAATTCCACCCTTTCTGTGCTGATGTGAACATAGTGTAAGTGGGTTTAAAGCATTGTCATGTGACACCTCATTATCTCATAGCTGTGGCTGTATTAGTGAGTACTGTGGCCCTCAGTGAAATGTGTTGTGTGCGATGTGAAATTTGGTCCTGTATTTTAAAAAGTACTGTGGCTTTTTTCCTTTGTTTCTATTTTAATAAACAATTGCCCTAATTGACATGTTCACACATTGTAAAGCTTGACCTTTAAAGTACTCTCAGGGCTTTTTCTGAAGTAATCACTTGTTAAACTTCTGAAACAGAAATTATGCTACTAATCTTTTCTTTGTAGGGGTTAAGATCTCACATAGATGCAGGTCATAAGGATGAACAAGGGCCAAAGCACGTAGAAGTTAGGCTTCCCAAGAGGTAAGAACATTCTTTCTGCTGGTGCTCCCCACCCCCCACCCCCATATGGGTATTGAACTCTGGACCTTGCACTTGTGGGGCAAGCGCAGCTCCACTGAACTAAATCCCCAGCCCAAGAACACTCTTAATTAGAGCCTGGTGGTGGTATTTGCCAGAACTTCTACAGGACATTTTCCTTAACTCCCACCAGCAGTATCTGCCACCAATTGTTTTCTCCCTGTAAGTACAATGATTATTTTGGGGCTCCTGTTCAGAGACTATAAGACCTAAATCCTGGCCTCTTGGTAAAGCCATGGTCTCCCTGGACTTTTTTTTTTTTTTGTGGTACCGGGGATTGAACTTGGGTCCTTGCACTTGCAAGGCAGGCCACTAAACCGCTGAGCTAGATCCCCGGCCCCTTATTTTGTTTTTGGATTGTGTGCTAAAAATGTTGCATTTCCTTTTATGTGTTCCTCTTATTTCCCAAAGAAATGTTTAAATTTCCTGCTTAGACAATAATGTTATATATTTACAAGAGTGTGCAAATGTTATAGAACAAAAAGTAGAATTTAGATGGAAACCCACTGCCACAACAAGGTCAAACTGGAAGATAAAATTTGTCTAAATCTTATGTGGTGGTGCTCCCCTGTAATCCCAGCACTGAGGAGATCTGAAGCAGGAGGCTTGGAATACATAGTAAGAGTTCAAGGGCAGCCGGAACTACATAGTTGAGACCCTGTCTCAAAAAATAAATACATACATACATACATACATACATACATACAAATGCAAGTTCAAAGCCAGCCTGCGAATCTTACCAAGACCCTGCCTCAAAAATAAAAATAAATAGGGCCAGGGATTTAGCTCAGTGGTTCAGTGGCCTGCCTTGCAAGCACAAGGACCCAAGTTCAATCCCTGGTACCAAAATAAATAAATGAAATAAAAATAAATAAAATGAAAAGGATTGGGAATGGGAACATAGCTTAGTTGTAGAGCACTTGTCTAGCATGCACAGATCCTAGGTTCAATCCCTACTACTGAAAAAAGAAAAATGGTCTAAATAGGTAACTACTGGCAATATTTATGGCTTCCTGCCAAAATAGTCCATAAGTTAGGAAATTAGTCCATGGATAAGCAAGCTATAACCCTCCAAGAAAATAAAGTCAAATAGAGCAGTACAATGACAGTGGTTCTGTCTAAAATTAGGGGCAACCTGGTCAACACCCAGTAGCTTCCCAGGAGGGCTATTAACTCCTGCCCCTCACTGATGGGCTGTGCTGTCAGGTATTTTTAGGGATAGAAGACTGGGTGACAATTCCAAAGTTAAACAGAAGGCCATTGTATCACCTTTTTTTTAAGACAGTCTTGTTATGTAGTTCAAACTGGTCTTGAACTCATGGTAATCCTCCTGCCTCAGTATCCTAAGTGCTGGGATATAGCCATGCGCCACCATACTCGGCCCATTTCCCTATTTGCTTTGCTTATCACTTACACCGAGACTTAGTTTAGAACAAACATTCTTGTGTGTTAATAGTCAAGCAGAGGCACACTTTTTGATAAAAACCAATTTGAAGGGCCGGGGATTTAGCTCAGTGGTTCGGTGGCCTGCCTTGCAAGCCCAAGGACCTGAGTTTGATCCCCGGTACCAAAAAAAAAAAAAAAAAAAAAAAAAACAATTTGATGGAGGGCTTGGTACTTTAGTGCACACCACCTAACCAGGAGAAAACTGAAAACAATACCTTTTATCAAAGCTTACACACTGTTTCCCAGTCTTCCAGCATGTGAATATTAATGTCTGCCCATCTGCAAGGATGAGAAACATTAACACAGTTCAGCTGGGGTGTCTATTTTAAGTAGTTCTAATTGTTCCAAGAGCCATAGTTTAGCATTTATTGGAATGCATCTTTCTCCCATCAACACACATGCACACACATACCCTGAAATTATTAGTAAAAGTTCTGTTAAGCACATGTATTTATTAAAAATAATGCTAATATCCTGGGGCACACTAATTTCAAGGAGGTCTTTGCAGTAAATTCCACCATAATTACTTATCAACTAAATAATAAAAGGTTACTTATTTTAACTTACAGTCACTAAATAATAGAGGGCAAAAGAATAGGGTTAATCCAGTAGAGACTGAAGCTGGTATCGATCTTCCCTAAGCATCTGTATGGTTAGCAGCCTTAGGCAAAAGCTTGTCTCTGAAGGGTTATCAGGACTCAGCAATTTTTTTTGGACTGAACTCCTCTTGCACCTGCCATGGTGCAAAAAGGCATGGGATTCAGAGCAGAACCAGTTTATTAAACTGTCAAATTGTTAAAAATGATTAAAAGCCTGTTAAAGATTTTCATAAAGCCTATTTCAAAATGCTAGTTTTTAAAAAATGTTATTAGCAAATGTATGCATTTCCCTTGCATCCCCTCCCTATCTCTTAAACTTGAATACCAAGTGTAAAAACACGTGAGGGAAAACCAAGTCAACCATTTGAAAAGAAAGAGGAAGAGGGGAGCAGATGGTGTGTAGCAGATGCTGGTACTGCTCAAGGGGCTGCTGATGCAGGCTTTGGTGGCATTAAATCCCCCAGTAAGGCATCAGGTGTCGGGACTCTTTCTCATAAACATCTGGAACTATGCCATAAGGTGTCTGTACCATCTTAACTGTTGACTTCCCAAAAAGCTGGCACTCATAGTCTATCAGCTGCCTCCAGAAGCCCACATTGGGCCTGATGACAGGCCTCCGGGCTTTCACCCAGTTGTACGCATCCAGCAGGCACACGTTGTGGAATTTCATCAGGTAAGCAATGCAGAGTGTGGCTGAGCGGCTCACCCCTGCAGCGCAGTGCACCAAGGTAGCCCCATGCTTCCTGCTCACACTGTGGATCTTGTCAGCCACGGTGTCAAAGTACAGTCTAATGGGGGCATGTGGGATGTCAGCCAGAGGCACTTTAACATACTCAAATTGGGGCCAGTTGAAATTAGGGATCTCAATGGTAGCATTAATGATGCAGGTGATGCCACGAGACTGAAGGAGGTGCCGGTTGGAGGCCACACTGCCTCTGCCCAGGAAGAGAGAGGAGGTGATTTGAGCAATGCCTCCTATGTCTCCCTCGGAAATCATCCGAGGAGCCATTAGAGTCCGTGGTAGTGTACTGTGACCTCGGGAGCTCATGAAGATGCCAGGAATCACACTTGCATCATCAGGGGCAAAACCAGAGAATTTTGTGTCCTCCAGGGAATCCAAAGTCACAGTCAGTCAGTCTCCTTCCTGCAAAACACAGGTAATTGTTAGTACTTTAAATGCTACTGATTTATCACACAGCCTTCTGCAGTGTTTCTAGAATGGGAAGGGGAAAGGATTAGAAAGTTATTTTCTTTAATTAGGGTATATTTTCTCAAGAATACAGAAATAATCATTTTCTGTTGATGGTTAGGAAAAGTGGCCTAACTGCTGGGCCTGGTGGCACATGCCTATAATCCCAGCACTCGGGAGGTCAAGGCAGTAAGATTTCCATGAGATTGAGGTTAGCATCAGCTATGTACTGAGTTCAAGGGCAGGCTGAACTGACACTGTCTCCAAAAAAAAAAACAAGCCTAAGACACAAATATGTACAGCCAATGTAAAAACTCAGCTCTGTTTGTTCTTTGTTTTTTTGTTTTTTTTGTTTTTTTTTCTCAAGTGGAAATTGTCATCCTATTTTTAGAAAAGTTAAAGACAGAAACATGTCCAACTGGTTCCTGTGGGACAATCCTGTAGGGTCTTTCTCTTACTGAAGATGGAGAGGTGGCATTCCTTGGAGATTAAGAAGAAATCAGAAATTTTACTCCTCCCTTAGTCATGTCCCCATACATTTCTTGCTTACATAGGTACAATGGCTTGATTTTTGTGTTCCTGATTCCAGACAGAGATCTTATAAATGTGTAAAAATGGTCTCACATTGGGCAAAAAATTAATGAAATGCCTTTATGGACTGAAACTGAACTGGACCAGTTACCAAATATATATATATAAAATGTGTGAACACTTTTAAAGGCCAATTAAATTTGAGGAATGTACTGTGGCATTTCTGCAGGAATAATCTCAGGTACTTTGAAGGTCATGGTCTTAAAAGTTCATTCCTACAAGTTAAAGGGGCATTTTACCTGGCCTGACCCTGAATCTGCCAATTCTAAGCTCCCAAATGAATCCCAGACTTCAGGTATTATATATAAAATGTGTGAACACTTTTAAAGGCCAATTAAATTTGAGGAATGTACTGTGGCATTTCTGCAGGAATAATCTCAGGTACTTTGAAGGTCATGGTCTTAAAAGTTCATTCCTACAAGTTAAAGGGGCATTTTACCTGGCCTGACCCTGAATCTGCCAATTCTAAGCTCCCAAATGAATCCCAGACTTCAGGTATATGTTGGAACTAAAACTAATTTACTTCAATATTTGAAGTCCATATTTTCTCATTAGTTCAGCGTTTACTATAAATATCTACATTTGGAGCCACAGAAAATGAAACAACTGGTTTGCTGAAATTTCAAACATACCAGTTTCTCTGACTGCAAAATCAGTGCTCATAGCAGTGCAGTGAACCCACGACACATGTACCGCAGCAGACTGTATCGCTGAAAGCTCTGAAAGGTTCACTACCACTGCTCCATAGTCCCTGCCCGCTGGGAAATGTACTACATGCACCTGGGCACCACAGGGAAGCCTGAAATGACTTCCATCAGGAACATCCCTAGGTACCGTGTGCAGAGGCAATGCTGCAGCTACTTACTTGCTGAGGAGGCTGGTGAACACTGAAGCCCTTGGTCTGGATCCAGAAAGTTCTAGATAGGCAATACCGGTTACCGGGGATGCAAATCGGATCTGCAAGAAGACAAGGAGGCAAAGACAAGGCCCTTTACTACTAAATTACTACCAAATACAGTTAGGAAAAAACCCACGAGTAGACCAGCTAAATGTTTCTGATATTCACTTAAAAGAAGGATCAGTAAGAAATATCAACCTAAGTCTGAGTTTTCTGTTAATGACCATGACTCACTCTGCACAAATAAAAGACTAATTTTTGAAAGGGAAAGTCAGAGACCATAGCCCATTGATGAAATGCAAGGCACTGCAGAATGCTCATGGGGCCTGTGAGAGATACAAACTGCACCAGAGTCTCTTCCCGGTACCCTCAGTCAACCCAGAAATACAAGCAGCAGTGAGAGCCAGATGAGCAAGCATGTGACTGTGACACTCAGAAGAGCACAATGTGTTCAGGAAAGTTTCTGGTGCTATGTGCATGGCCAAGAGTGATGGCTGGATACGGCGGCGTAGGCAGCCTAGTGCACGGCAGGGCTGAAACCGCCATTGCTGGTGGCTTTGGAAGGACAACTTGAAATTTCATGTTGCTCTTCCTCATTTAATAATGTGATAAAGGGCCAGGGATTTAGCTCAGCAGTTCGGTGGCCTGCCTCGCAAGCGCAAGGACCTGAGTTCGATCCCCGTAAAAAAAAAAAAAAAAAAAAAATAGTAATAATAATGTGATGAATACCTGTGAACATCATCAGAAATGCTTCTCCCACCTGGCCCTTCGCCTTTCCCAGGTAAGCATCACACTTAATTTTTTTCAGTACTGGGGACTGAACTCAGGACGTGCTTGCAAGGCAGGTGCAGGCTCCACTGAGTTGAATCCCTAGCCCCTAACTCTTAATTTTTTGGAAGCTTTGTTAAGATGTAAATGATGTAAAAATTGATAAACAATTTGATTCGGTGTATAACTTGTCAAGTTTTAACATACGTACTTTTTAAGATACCATGACCTCAATATAATAAACATGTTTACCTCTCCCCCAAATCTCACGTTCCTTTATAATGCATCCCTTTCTTGCTCTCTGCCCCATTCTCAAGCAATTATTAATCTGTTTCTTGTCATTATAGTTTGCATTTTCATTTTTTTTTAAACTAAGGATCAAGCCCAGGGTCTCCATACTCTTAAGTGAAATAAATCAGACACACATGTTTAAATACATTATTTCTCTGGTGTGAGAAACAAAAAAGTTGAAATAATAACCAAAATGTATAATAAACAGGAAAATGGGAAGAAAATGTTAAAATGAGAGGGGGAACAAGGAAGGTGACTGTGGAGAAAGGAAGGAAGGGACAAGATAAAAAGGAAAAAAAATGGAAACAAATCTTTTGTAAATAAGGAGGGGAAGAGAGGTCAAAGAGGGCAATAGGGGAAAAAGCAAGATATATCTTGTACAGGTACAAATTCCCTATGATAAATTATTACATCTAAAATGTACCAACTGCTGGGCATGGATTACATGCCTGTAATCCTAGCACTCGGGAGGGTGAGGCAGGATTGCCATGAACTACAAAGTGTGACGCTGCCTCAAAAGGAAAAAAATAAAAGCCCAAGGTCTCACCATTAGCCAAGTGTTCTACCACTGATACATCCCAGCCCTTTAAAAAAAAAAAAACCTTAAAGACAGGATCTCACTGAATTGCACAGGTTGGCCTCAAATTTGCAATGCTCTGCTCTAACCCCCAAGCAGCTGGGATTCCTGGCATGTACCACTATGCCCACCCAGCTAATCTGCATTTTCTGGATTTTATATAAACACTTCTACAATATTTATTTCTGGTCTGCCTTTCTCTCAATGTAGTTTGCCATTCATCCAGTCTTAGGTATATCAGTAGCTCATTCCTTTTTAATGCTGGGTAGTATTCCATTGTTAAGTATGTATGATTTATCCATCCATCTACTGATGGACACTGGACTATTTCTCATTTAAGACTATTATGAATAAATATCCAGGCCTTTGTGTAGACATGGCTTCCCTTTTGATTAAACATCATGTGATGATGTGTAATATTAAACACAATGAAAGTTTAGAGATGGATGTGATGGCATGTGCCTGTAATCCCAGCTACTTGGAAGACTGAGGCATGAGGATCAAAGGTTCCAGACAAGTCTGGGCAACATAGCAAGACCTCACCTCAAAAAAGAATAAATAGTGGGGGCCAGGAATTTAGCTCAGTGGCACCACACCTGCTTTGCAAAAGTTCACTGCCCAGTACCACAGAAAACAAAACTAAATAATAAACAGTGCCTATAATAATTTCACCACTCCGGAGGCTGAGGCAGGGGGCAAGCCTGGGCTAGCTACATGGTGAAACCCTATCTTAACCCCCCGCCCAAAATAATACAGTTTAAATCTTTACAGGCAGAGGGTGTAGTTCAGTTCAGTAATACAACTCATGCCTTTCCATCCACAAGGCCATGGGTTCAATCTTCAACACTGCTTCTCCCCCTCAGATTTGTTCACAACATAGTTCTATCATCATAATGGAGTGGTTCCCATGGAGGGCCAGTTAGGGCACAGGTTACCGGGCCCCATTGCCGACTGAGCAGCCCTGGAGTGGGGCTACCAAGTGCACCTTCCTGGTGATGCTGCTGCAGCTGCTCTGGGACTCATCTGAGAATCACCTCAGAGCAGGATGCTGGGGGCCCCGCCCAGGTTTGGGACTGAGGCATTCAGTGTGCTGTCCCTGACAGCTGCTAAGTCCCAGCACCACCTCACCCAAGCTTATGCCCCTCTTGTGGGTCCAAACTGAGGACAAGGTCACACCACAGGGTACAGAGCTCTCATGGTGAGGAGCCACATATGGAAACTTCTGTTGGATATAATGCATGAACAGGACAGAAGGTGTAAGGTGAACACATTTCCCACAGCACAGCACAGCACAATCTCCAGCCACTTCCAAGTCTTTCCCTGGAAGAATCCCAGAAAAAGCAAAGTCACTGTGGAAATACACACAAAATTAGGCCTTCGAACTGCTGAGGATGCTACCCTCAATGTGGAAAACCTGAAAGGTGCTAATCAAATTTCCAAGTAGGTTATCTAATTAGGAGACTCAGCCTTGGGTCCTCCCAAATAACCCTGCTGTGTGGGAGCCACTTGCCCTCCTGATCTGGGTGCCCAGGCTCACTGGCCTTTTCAGCAGAAATCTTCACCAGGGGCTTCAACTGTGTCTTAGGAGGGCTGGAGGCCTGGTTGCTTCTGTTATCCTTCACTCACTGAACAGTGACAGGGTACTTGTGCCACAGGGAAAACAGATTGTGAGTCCTCAGGGAAGAATCCAAGTGAGACAGACATGATGCTCATCCCTGCTGGTGCTAGTCAGTCTCCTGCCAACAGACCTGCTTCAAATGCCAAAGTTGGTCCCAAGTTTTAGAAAAACAACTACTGCACAAAGTGCATTCACAGGGTGGATAGTACTGATGCTCCTCTGATAAACCCTCCTAGCCCCTTTACAGAGTAGAAAATACAAATTTAGAAAGGGTGACATGGTTGCAACTTGGAGTGACCAAAAAAAAAAACAAAAGCTCTGTGGTGTCCGGGCTTCTAGCTCTAGACTGCACTTCGTGCATCTCTGTGAGACTGAGCTGTAGCTGTGTCCTTGTCACCTGCCTTACACAGTCTAACACCACCATCCAGCGCTTGCAGCACAGGAGAGGAGTTGGTGCATCTGCATAAGAAGAACAGGTTTAAATGCTACTTACAGGAAAGACAACTGCTGCAGTTTCATCTAGTGCCAGGGAGCAACTGTGCCACAGCCTGTACACCCTTCAGTGCACAGAAAGCCAGCCTCACAGTATAGAAGCCTCAGCAAAGAGCAGTCCCTGGTGGGCACAGCTCCAGTTTAGTCCAGCTCTAAGTTTAGCAGAATGTGACTGTAAAGAATTCAGAATAAACCCATGGGTATTACATCATAGGTGCATGGAAATCAACTTAGTAAATGTGTACCCAGAGACACAAAAAGAAGGAAGACCTATTAGAAGTGGCTGGCCCGTATTTGAAGGATCAAAGATTGCATGATGCTCTGAGTGAACATGACAGTCCCCCTGCAGCACAATGATCTCTAGGACAAGGCCTGCATGGAGGACACTACAGAAATCCTGTCGCTGTCCATGGTGTGCAACTCAGCCTTCCCAAGTTGCTCAGCAGCGGCCTTTACTTCTTGGAGGGAAACACGTTTTTCTAAGGGAAACTATTAGATAAGAGGAAGGGAGCTGGGGAGGTGAACTGGGAAAGGTAAAAGTTGTACGAAAATACCACAATGAATCCCACTACTCTGTATAAAGAAAAGAAAGATGTTTTCCTGGTCAAGGGAATGGGAGTGAGGTAGGATAAAATATAGAAAGGACGAGCTGTCCTAAATCAACCCAGAAGGCTAGGGGGTTTGTGTTGGTTCCCCCACACACACATCAGATAGGTAATGTGCCCACGTACCAAGGTTTACAGGGAGGCACATGTCACCCAATGGTATGAAAGACCAGTCACCACAAAGACCCAAAAAGAATCCATTTGGGTTTTTGTATAAACTAACTACAAATGTCAGAAATGATGCTGGTCTCTAAACAGTAAGCACTAAGCACCAAACGCTAAACAAAGTCTAGAATTAGTGTCTGTCCAGTGGACCTGAAATGTCAATAGTGGACAAGCTAATAACAACAGCTTGCTCCCTGCCCTGGAAAGCTCCGGGCATGCAGGTACCAGCTCTGTTTAGCACCGGAAGCCAAGATTGTAGCAGTGGTGACAGGACTGAAAAACGCTACCTGGACGCACAGCATATTCATATTCATACTCAAATCAGCAGTTAAACAAAATGAATTATCTACTGCTTTTTCTTCTCTAGTTGAACAAGCAGAAAATGGCCACAATGGTGCTAGAGATGACTGTCAACGATCTGACTAAAATATTCTTAGCTAGAAATCTCAGAGGGTCATGGTATATACTAGATGTCTATACTGTTACTTTTTTATACTCAAAAAGCTTAGAGAATCACATTTTTTCCTTCCACTAAATGTCTGAAGTCTTTTTAAAAAATACTTTAATGTCCCTCTTTTTAAAATGGAAGCATTTTAGTCTAAACTGTCAAATAAATATTACTTTTCTTATTCATTTTCATTATTAAATCAGAAATGTGTTCCACTGCGGAGAAAATTAAAATATTCATTCTTACAAAATAAAATCACAATGTGGCATTCTTTAAGGAAAAATAAGTTTAGCCATCCCTACAGCATGAACATTAAGAATATAATTCAATTAACACAAGTCAAAATAAACCTCTCCTCAAATACCAAGTGGTATTCACATTAAAGTAAAATGAGGGCTGGGAATTTAGCTCAGTAGTTCTGCCACCTGCCCTGCAAGCTCAAGAACTTGAGTTCGATCCCCAGTACCAAAATTAAAAAAAAAAAAATGAAGTAAAATGAAATCACTTCTTGGCCTTTTGGCTAAGATCAGGTGTAGAGTAAATAAAGAAAAATATATTTATAAATTATTCTCAGTCACCCAGAAAAGTAGGAATTTGGCTAAAATACCTCAACATCTTACATTTGGAGGTGAGGTCATTTTGTCCCTCCCTCCACATTAATTATATAACATACTAGTATTGTGGGATGAAGGCAAATACAAATATAAAACTAAAGACTCAATCACTATATCTCCCCCAGTGTGACAACAGCTACCAAGCAAAGTTGACCATCTCAATGACCACAGAGACACAGCATTTGCCAAGCTTGCCAAGAGCCAATCATTTTAAGACTACGCAGCTGCTGATATAGAATATGCCACAGTCCAAAAGAAGAGACAGGCTGTCCACCTTTGAGCAGGAAAAAACATGCCAAGATAGTGACAGAGTCACGCAGATTTTAAGAAGTCTAGTTCCAATGGGCACAGAGGCAATCCCAGCTATGTGGGACACTGAGACAGGAGAATCATGAAGTCAAGGCTAGCCTGGGCTACATAGTGAGTCTGGGGACAGCCTGGAATATATAGTGAGACCAAGACCATGTGTCCCCAAAATCAAAACAAAACAACAAAATGAATGAAACAAAAGAGAAAGAAGTTTAGTTTAACATAAGAAATTAATAGATCTTCCATGCTGGGACAGAATGAGTAGAAAAGGGAGACGATGCTGTCTGTAACTAAAAGATGAAACTAGGATTCATTTGGTACAGTGGGCTAATCCGTTCACATATGGAAATGAATTTTTAATTTTGGTCCTCATTCACCAGGTGTGGTGGCACTTGCCTATAATCCCCAGCCCTCTGGCAGGAGGATCACAAGTTGAGCCCAGCCAAGGCTATTTAGTGATACCCTGCCTCAGAATAAAAATGGATGGATGGATGGATGGATGGATGGATGGATGGATGGATGGATGGATGGGTTGATGGACAGATGGACAGATCAGGCTGGGCATGTAGCTCAGTGTGAAGAACCTGGGTTCATCCGCTAGATATCAATCAATCAATCAATCTGGCCTCAACTCAATGCTTAAATTTCATATCACAGTCACACAACAGTTTACTGAGTTCATGCCATGCTTGATACTATGCTATAGATGGGCATAACAATATCTCCCTGCCAAATGAAGTTCTTCTAATGCAATCTCGATACTCCCCTGTCCAAAATAGCACTAGGGTCTAGGATTTAGCTCAGTGGTGCCATGCCTGCCTCGCAAGCACAAGGTCCTGAGTTTGATCTCCAGTACTGGGGGAAAAAAAAAAAAAGAGTCATGACTAAATATGACTGATGCCCGCTCCCCATTCAAACTGGTAAAATCTTTGTGGCTACCTCAACCGAAAGAATTAAGTAAAAATGATGTTCCAAGGTAAGATTATAAACATCACATGCTTCTATTTCATTCTCTTGGGTTTCCCCCTTGGAACTCAGCTATGAAGCCCAAATGAGCTTAACAGAGTTACTACCTGCACAGGCCGGGTGTGTGTGTGTGTATGTGTGTGTGTGTGTGTGTAGATATATGAGTAAAAACACCTTAATATGATTCTAGCGTGTGTGTGTGTGTGTGTGTGTAGATATATGAGTAAAAACACCTTAATATGAGTCTAGCTTCCAGCCACCACATCACCCCCAGTCTGAATCTCCCAGCTAAGGATCTAGACACTGTAAAGCATAGACAAACTGTCCCCATTATATAAGGCCCAAATTCCTGACCTAGAGGAATCTGTGAGCCTATTTTAAATAGTTATTTTACACCAGAGTTTTGAAATTTTGTTATGCAGCAAGAGTAACTAGAACAAGGACAGAAAGGTAGCATAACTATGCTAGAATTTTATCACCTTAAGGAGATGATACATGATACACATACAAAAACTGAGTGACAATAAGAGACAGGCTAACATTACATGAATCAAATGATTAGCACAAACAGTGAGTGTTATAGCAAAGCAAAGAGAAAACACAGGATCAAAGCAAAGTGAAAATCAGTCAAGAGTGTTAGAAAACTTAACTATTCCTTGGGAAGGTATATTAGTCCATTTTCTGCTGCTATTATTAAACACCTGAGGCTGGGTACTGCATGAAGAGGGACTGGAGTTCATTTCCAGCAACATTCCTCTCACAGAAAGAACTTTATTCAGCTCACACACTGGGAAGCTGAGAGTTCAACATCAGGCAACTCCATCTGTTCAGCCTCTGATGTGGGTCCTCCTGGCTACATCATAACATGGTGGATGACACTGGAGTGGGAATGCATATGACAGGGAGCAGTCACGATGGGGCAGGAAGCCAGAGACTAGGATAAGTCAGTCTTGCTACTGCGTAACAAGCTGCTCTCATGAGATCTCACTCCAAGACCAACATTAATCCTTAATCCCCTCTGAGAGCAATGCCCCAGTGACCTAATTATCTTTCACTAGGCCCCACTTTCATACTGCCATACTGAGGACCAAGCCACCAGCACGTCCTTGTTTGGAGGACCCACTCAAAGCATAGTTAACCAGAGCAGGAGGTGTCTCAGAGACTGTACTACTATGCTTTTCTCCAATCCATTAAAACATACTGCCATTCTGGCCTTTTAAGGGTCTCTTCATTTTCGGATTCCAAATGGAGAATTAAGGTCCTTTTTTAGCCCCTCACTACTCAAAGAGTATGACCCAAGGCCCAACAGCACTGACATCTTGAGAGAAATGCAGACTTTCAAGAACTATCTCAAGACTTACAGAATCAGATTCTACAGTTTAACAAGATCCCAGGTGACTTGCAGACACTAATGTGTGACAAGTACCACTCATTAATCTGCCTCTTCTGCCGCACTGAACTTGCTGAAGCAAACCTGAGCACCTGTGCTGCTTACGCCACATGAACATCCTTAACTCCTCCTCACGGATCACCATCATTCTGCTGTCTTTCATCCAGGACAAGGACTCAGAAGTAAATGGGGGGTGAGAAGCTTTTCCAGACTCTACTCAGGAAACTGGTAACTGCATTGCAAACAGAACCCTCCTTCCACAAACCATCTGTTGTTAATTAGCCATATAATCTGACCACAACAGAACAACCAATCTGAAGACTACCAAAACATACATTTCATTGGAGGAACAAAAAGAGAAAGAAAGTAAGAAACATAAGGTCAATCTATTTATGCTTTACCTATAACCTAGATACTAATCTCAAAATCCTAAACTGCTAGTGCTATGGGATGGTCCTTGGGTTTGAAAAATCTGATAAAAATGAACCAAGATCTTGAAAATGACCACAATTATACTTGCTTTGGGTTAACAGGAAACCAATTTATGCAATAGCCTACATAAGTAATACTTTAAAATCTTTCAGAAGTGGTAAAAAATGGGAATGGCAGATACTTAACTGGTAAACTTTGATTTATATAAGTCAGATCCTTTAGAGGCAAAGTACTTTAAAGTCAGCACTAAAACCATTCGATTGCTTAAGTCACTAATTCCCTCTGAAGAAGCAGCACCAGAAAATGCAGGTATTTTCGTAAGAGTTCAGGACCAGGCAGGGATTTAGCTCAATGGTACCACCGCCTGCCTTGCAAGCTCAAGATCCAGAGTTCCATCCCAGGTACCAAAAAAGAAAGCGTTCAAGACCCTAACTGTCCGTTATTACTTAACGGAAAACCAAAAGAATAATTTATAAATTAGGTACACAGGAAAATACCTCAGTAGTTAATAATCATCCTTGGGTCACCTTGACCTTTGATGCTGCATTGGCCAAATCCGAATCCGTAACATTCCCACCATGAGCTCCACCACTGTCCCTACAAGGACTTCTTTATTTTACCTGGCCCAATTCCCCATGTGTGAGCGCATGTGTGTGTGCATGAGAGACTGACTTTGTACCAAATTAACATCAATGTTAAAGTATCTATCCATAATATAATTTCCCATCTTTCTTTACAAATCAAAGGCATCAAAGCCACTACAGTTTCTGAGCAGAGTGAGATAAGTGGTCAAGTCTCCTGTACCAGCTGAGAAGCTACTACACAGCCTCCCGCACTAACAGACATCAAGTCCACAGCATTCTGAGTGCAGGTGTCCTCAAGCTGCCCTACAGCCAAGGGAGGAAGCACATTTTCAGCTCAACAGGAGTCAAAAGGCAGAGGATCCTGATTATTCCCTTGGCCCTGTCTCCTGGAGATATCATCTTAAAAAACAAAACAATACACATAGTTCTCTTTAGGCTAATGCTAAACAGGATAGCACTCTTATATTATTATTTACACACTTTAAGAAAATGCAGTGGCCCCTGAACCTCCCTCTGTTCTTGTTCAAATCAGGGATAAACTAACAAAGGCCATAAGACCATCACTTAGTTTTGTATGCCCCATGCTTTAAAACATCATTAAGACATGTCTTAAACGGTTGGAAAAGAAATCAAAAGAACAGAATGCTTGATGGCACATAAAAATCACATGAAATTCAAATGTCAGCACTTAGAAGTAAACTTTTTTTTCTGTTTTGGTACCAGGAATTGAACTCAGGACTTTGCACTTGCCAGGCAGGCATGGCACAGCTGAGCTACATCCTCAGCCCTGACTAGGTTTTCATGTAACTTGTGTGCCAACAGCAGTCTCTGATTTTATTTTCACCTGTGCATCCTTAAAACTTCCAGCAGGTTCAACTTAGGGGCCCTCTTCCAGATGAAGGATGGGGCTTCCCACCTTCTGCCATACAAAAAAAAAAAAAAAAAAAAAAAAAAAAAAAACTGTGATAGGTCATCAATGCTGGAACTGCTGGAAACAAAGGTACAAGTCAGCTCAGCAGCTACCCATGAATATCAAAAGAGCCCTTTTGTCCACTGAGACTTCAAGATGGAGGCTGCTCTCCAGCAAGGTAAGAACAAGAACTGAAATGAGAAGGTGAGCTGGGTAGAGCCCACCCGAAGGTCATTGGCCAAGACTTCAGTGCTCCCTCCCGGGAATACTCCAACAGGATGTCCCACTCAGATCAGAAGGTTCCAAGAATACTTTTCAATCCTAATCTGATGGATATCTTTTCTTGAAAACTTCTACTTTACACACAGGTAGTTTTTAAAGTTATGATTAAAAAATAAAATTATGATTAGAGAATCTGAAAAAATATGTAATAAGCAAGTAAAAGTTATTTGTGTCTTGTGCAAATAAAGACTGAAAATAAAGTAATGTAGCCATTTCCCAAGACATCTTATAGAAGAAATGAAAAGAAACTGCAAATCCCACCTGCTTTAGGCCAATGTTCTTCTACCATCCTTCCAACTAAGAAAAGGTATGTCCCTCGGAGTACTTATAAATCTACAGAATTATATAATACTCTGCTATAAGGGTGGACTGTTAACATACAGTACTAAGTGCATATTAACAAACACCTGAATTTAATAACTGTCCTGAGATGACCTGCTTGTTTCTCGCTATCTTTTCTCTCACACACACCCTTCTACCCAGATCCAGCTAGCAAAACCAAACGGGCAATCAAAGCTAACACGAGAACTCAACTGTGTATTCAGAAAGCAGGGATTCTCTAGTTGGGACCACCGCTCAGGGGCAGAGACCTTGCCTAGCACACACAAGGCCCTGAGTGTCTTTCCCAATGAGACACAAACACACATACACACACTCACACACAAAAGAAAGGGAGAGAAAAAAGAAAAGCAGGAATTCTCTAACAAACACAGCTCTAAATTACTTCACATACAAAGAAAGATGCAGAGAAAAATATAGATAGTAAAGATTGTAAAAGTGGTGTCTGTTTCCGCAGCATGAAAGCTGTGGTTCCTCTGGAAGTGTCATTCAGGGAGAGGCTGCATCTGTGTTCTGCTCTCTTGGGGATCATGCACATACAGGAGAGTCTCACCCTCGGGGAACTTCAACAAAGACTGGCCTGATTTCCCACACATCACAGACTCACTGCTTTCCACCTACAGGGCTGGGCACAAAGCAAGCACCCACCACAGGAAGGACTCACTTAGGACCTTAAATGTCTTCCAGGCACTAGATATTTTCTATTATTGCATATTCAAATATCCTATAACTATTCATCTGTTTTTGTTTTTGTTTTTAATCAATGGAAGGGTTCTATTGGGCATGTCAAAATACAGTGGAAAAACCACTTCTGGTATTTGGGTGGTATGTTGGTCCAAACCATCTAATAAAACATAAATAAATATAAACACACTGGTACATGACAGGACAGAGGTACATGATAGGACAACTACATGACACTTACTAATTCATTTAAGAAATATCCAAGCATACTGTGGTTTAACTGCAGACACAAGTGTTATGAATTCAAGGCAGAAGTACTGAAAGAATGTAAATTGGTGGCCACTTTGGGAAGAAAAGCATCAACTAGTAAGACTGAAGATGGGCACACCCAACTCAGGATTGTTCATAATTGCTCCAGACTAGGAACAACCCAGATGTCCACTAACAACAGATGGGTAATTTGTGGTATGTTCACACAAAAATGAACCAACTCTAGTCACAGGCAACAACATGGATGAGTCTTTAAAAACTGTATGCTACAGAAATTTAAACAATTACACACACACAGAGTATTGCAAATATACATGATACTGACTGAAAGAAAGATGACCCCAAACAATACCTACCTGATTTTATCGCATGGAGGTGAAAAATAAGCAAAAAGAACTATGTTGTTTAAACATTAATATTTAGGAAGTAGGGCCCGGAATTTAGCTCGGTAGTGCCAACACCTGCTTCACAAGCACAAGGTCCTGAGTTTAATCCCCCATACCAAAAAAAAAAAAAAAAAAAAAAAAACAGGGGGAAAAAAATAAAAAAAAAAAAAAAAAAAAAAAAAAAAAAAAAAAAAATCAGGGAGTAAAAACTATAGAAAATAAATAAATAAATTATTTCCACAAAAGTCAAGGTAGTCATTGGCTAGGTTACCTATTATCCTTGGGAAAGGGTAGGGGGGGACACTTCTTGACCTATTAAATGATTAGTTACATTTGTAATTTTTTTCCCCTCAGTACCGGGGATGGAACTCAGACTTTGTGCTTTCGAGGCAGGTGGAACCACTGAGCTAAATCCCCAGCCCTCATGTTCTTTTAAATAATTTAATCAAGTTATCCATTTGTTTTATACCTTCATGTTATCATTCACATTTTTTAAAAAGTTAAATATTACGTTGATTTCTTTCTTTTTTTTTTTTTTTTTGGTCCAACCCAGGATCCAACCCAGGACCTTGCACTTGCGAGGCCGGCAGCAACACCACTGAACTAAATCCTGGGCTACTATGTTGATTTCTAAGAATTCAGAATCACTACAACAATTACAGCTGATCTAACAAAGAATACAGTATTTCCTCTTTGAATGTCCCTAGTATGACACTATATTCCTTCCAGCCTCATTTATTTGCCTTCTAACTCAGTATTTGACACAGTACCGGTAGCATGATTAAACCCTCATAAATGCTCACCACATAAATCCAAAACTGGTGGTGTGAATTTTCTTTAAGTCATCCATTTCCTAAGATTACTGATTTAAACTGTACCCCCATGAACACTTTCCTTTCCTTTCTTTGCCTTCACCCCTGTTCAGCTTTAGTAAATAATAAAGCTACTACCTTAAATGTTAGCTCTGTAAGTTTATACCTGACTGTTGTTGCTTTAGCAACCCTGCCTGCCTTCCACTCCCTTTTATGCCTCCTTATAAGCAAAGATGAATAATACACTTGTCCTAGATTTTTTAATAGAAAACTTTTCATTTGTACCTGAGAGTAAGACCTAGGATCAAAACTGATTTTCAATTCCCAGTACCAGAAAAAAAAAAAAAAACTGATTCAGTTACTTTCAGATTGTTTATGAAGGGGGCATTTGCCTGTTGCCCAGAGAAATACCACCATGGCAGCAGGGTTAATAAAACTTTACAACCGGCTGTACTTAAGAAACATGCCACCTGTTTTGGACAAAAATCAAAGCTCTATAAACAAGGCCAGTCACAAAATAATTCATTTCAGTTTTTTAAAAAAAACACTATGCAAATAGATTTAAAAACGCTGAGAAAAGTCTAAAAAGATACACAAACTAATAAGAGATACCTCTGAAAAAGACGTTCAAAAGAAGCCGTTAACCCTCACTTGAAACGTTTTAATTTTTTTACATAGAGAATGACTGAAGTATTCCTTGTAATACTGGGAAAACACCTTTTTTAATCCAGTCTGCCTTAAAGCAAAATACCAACTGCAAAGGAATCCGTCGAACAGTTCCCTCCCTGAAACCCATTTTTTTCAAATGCTAGTTTTTATGCTAAACCCTTAAAGGATCTACATGCCTAATTTTTCCATGAATATATACTTATGTCATTCTATTAAAGAATATCACAGAATTCATACCTGCAGTCAAACAGTATGAAAGGTTTCGAATGAGAACACAGCATACACACGTTCAACACTTGACGTTAGGAAGACTCGGGATGAAGGAAACTGTCTCCCGTTTTATGGGGAAAGCCAAAAATACCAAGCAGCTCTCTCTCCTCCCCCAAGCGTCAGAAGGTGAGTCAGAGCTGGAGGCAGGAACGGGCCCATGTGTCAAAGCCGCCCGTGCAAGGCTCCTTCCTCCCTCCTCCTGGGAGTTCTCAATCCTCACACGGCCTCGGAGGAATTCTCAGTGTCTCTGCTGGAGGAGAGGCGGCTGGTTATTCATTCTGGGGGCGCCTCATTCCCTGCGTATCTCAAGGGAACCGAGACCGGGAGGGCCTTTGTGAGACCACAAGTAACAATCACCACACTGCAGCTCGACTGGAGCTTCCAGAGCACAGCTTCGAGAAGAATACAGCACCTTTGTTCTCGTTTTAAAGAGCAGAAAGCTAGCAGAGAAGTTGCGACTCTTTCAGTGCCACTTAACTTTGCGGCCCAGCTGAGCGGCAGGCAAGGAGCTGCTGACTGATGGCCCTGGTCTCTGTCTTAATTGAACTATACAACCTCAGGGAGGATATTCCATTACACTGTACTTCCAAGTGGCTGCTTAGGGGTAGGAAGTCCAAGAAACTGCTTAAAACTCTTGCCATATTCCTTTAAGGCGAGGCAAACTCTTAGCTCACTGGCCTCCTCCGTTTTTACCTCTGTAAAACGGGAAGGTGATGCTCTCCAGCTACCTCTTATAAACTGCAAAGAATAGCCAACGATTGCCTTAAGGTCCCGCTGGGAGGAAAGTACAAGGTGGTTAAAAAAAAAAAAATCCCTACACAGTAAAACTGCACGTGTTTTCCTTTGCGTTTCTCCCTTTGCCTTCGGGATGCTCAGTTACCATAACACTGGCTGGTACCATTGGCAACATCCACCTAGTTATACAATCCACTTGAGACAACTCCCCACCACACACACACACGCACACAAAACTTCGCTCTGATCAAAAGTACTTAGGAGAAATAAACAGACCTATTTTGGCACTGTGCACTCCATCTACCATCGCAAATACTCAAGTTGAATACTTGGCACCTCTGAAAGTCAAGTTGTTTCTATCAATGCACCAGAAACCTTTGCAAGGCGCAAAGAGTCGCTCCGGGCTCTGCGTGGGTGGTGGC
>NW_022900925.1:23477940-23487203 GCF_012274545.1 Fukomys damarensis
GCGCGTGCGCGCTGGGTCTCCGCTCAGACCGGCGGGGCCAAGCGCGCCCCGGTTCCAGTGACCGCCGCTTCCCCCTAGGCGGCCTTCTGTTCAGGGGTCTTTGTGCAGTCCTCTCACCTGCCTCACACACTTGTTCTCCACTTCAGCGTCTTCCCGTGAGCAGGGTGTAAGGCGTGGGTGCAGGGGTGGTGAGAGGGTACTTTCTGGATGTGAGAGGACGAGAAAACAATACTAATCTGAAAGGTGCGAGCGCCGCCGCTGCGACTAATCCCCGCCCCTCCTCACCCCGCCGGGTCCCAGGAGTGGGGGCCGAAGGGAGAGGGGAAATAAGTCTCGGGCAGCTATTGGGGGAGTTTTGCTTGGACAGGTGTGGGTACTTTCTAGTAACTGGAAAGCAACACGGAGACCCAAAAGGACGTAAAGATAAGAGCGTCTTTTGCCTGCTCCGAGACCCCCGAACCCCTGCCGCTACCCTACAGGTGTCTGTCGGTGCCCCCAGGTAGCGAGCTGGGGTCTCCGAAGCCCGGGATGGACGGGAGGGCTGGGGGTGTACTTGCTGTGTCACTGGGGTGGGGGCGAGGGGAGTCTTGTTTATTTAAGTCTGCCCGTCTGTAACACGAGTAGGTGCAAAACGGACTTTTTCAGCTCAAGGCAGGCGAGGGGGCGACGCAGGAAAGGTAGAAACGACTTCCTCAAGGCGCTGCAGTGAGTCAGGCACACTAGAGTCCGGACTCCTTGCGCAGTCTTGTCTTCACCAGACGGCTCCTCACCGTTGCAGAGTCTTGGCATCAGAACTGCTGAACAGTCAAAGGAGTAGTCATAGATTTGGGGGGAGGGGCGGACACACTGCGCCCTAGGTTTACATCTTCCCTCATATTCAAGCTGAGTTTTGAGGCTTGTTATGCTCTTCCCCATCGCCACTGGCCAGCGGGATTCAGAGTCATCCTATGGGTGCTGGAATATCTAGAAGTTTTGTCTGCTTCCCAGACAAAAATATAACATCAAAGTCATTTTAGTGATAATCCTGGGAGAGCTAAAACGGCCGAGACTGGAGAGATTTATTTTTGCTTCCATAAAAAAAAGAAAAGCTTTAAAATTAGACAAAAATAACCTTTCTATGAGAGAACAAAGCAGATACCATTCAGGGTGAAACACAAGAGTTCAAATCTTGCCTGGGAAAGGCATCTTCCCAGCACAAAATTGTTCCAGCAGTTTGTCTAGTGTCTTGTTTTTGACATGCCAATACGAAAATAGCAAAATGTCTAATAGAAGTGATTGCGTGCTGCTTTCATTTGTTTCTTCCCCTAGCGTCCTTTCAGTCAATTCAGTGAGTAAGCAGCACAAAGAGATACACCCCTTTCCAGATCAAGTTCCAGGTAGTGACAAGGAGCTGGGCATTTTCATGGACTCTGGAACCAGGGAAGAATTATACCCTAGTCAGTGAAGAGAGAAGTTGGCTAAAATAGAGTTCGTGTTAAGTATGATGTATGCATAAAGATGTAGAGATTAAGTAGGAAGATGTGCTGAAGTCAGTCCTACCACGCTATGATTGTACATCTAATGCCTGTGGGGAGGGAGGTGTTTATGCCTTTACAGAATGAGGAATTGTGAGCTTCTGTTTGCCTTTATGAAACATGAAATCAGAAAGTACAGTATTACCTTTCCAAAATAGCACTGTCTGGTACAACTTTGATAACCAACATACTCTGTTCCTTCACTGTCCGATACAGTAGCCCCACTTGCCCTCGGGTAGCTACTGAGTACTTGGAGTGTGTAGCTCATGTGGGTAAGGAATTGAATATTAAAATTTTAATTTTATTTTAAAAAATTTAATCACATATTCACATGTAATTACTGGCCACTATACTGGACAGCACTTTCTGGAGGATCTGTGAGTTTATTGGCATCAGCTATTTCTAGGGGCTGTCTGCTGTAAGTACAGTTCCTGTGTACAGTGGTTTGGGGTTCTCCTTCCTACAACAGGCAGTGCTTTACAGTAGCTCAGCCTCAACTCAGAATGATTTACTGAATTAGACTCAGTAAGCAGAGGGTGGGAACTTCTACTCTGATTAGATTCTGATGTCTTCCTTCCCAAAAACATTCTTGTTAATTGCTTGGGTAGTGACTGCTCCTTAAAAGACTTCTTGGGTCCTTCGCAAAGAATGTTTGCATCTCCCATTTATGTCATGCCTGTGGTGAACAAACTGGTAACAGCTTCAGTCTGTCTGGCAGTACTGGAGAATGGCAGTCATCAGGGCTTCTCAGCCTACAGAAATTGGGTGTCACTAGAGCCTGTACCTCACATGTATCAAAGCCTGCTTGCTATATAGTGACTGTAATTACAGATTATATGCCGCTGATAACTAGAAAGATAAAAATCCCCCATGAGAAGTAAATTTCTACACTTTGGCAGGTTTGAGGGACAGTAATCACCAGTTACCTGGGAGAAAACTCTGAATACAGAAAAGATAAGAGAATTAGCAGGACAGAAGTCTCAAGACACATTTTTACTACAAAAATTTGCCCAAGGCTTGTGTTATTTTGTAAAATGTGAGGTAGCACCTAAGTGTATCATGGGGATTAGATTTTGTTACATGTAAAATGCTTTAATCTTCTATTTTTGTTTTTTTATAGTTCTCAAATTAATTTTTCTAGTAATAAAGTCACATTACATAAGGAAAAAAATACAAGAGCAAAAACATTACCCGCCATCACTTTTATTATAGTTAATAAAACAATGATTAGCATCTGGATTAGTCTTTTTCCTATGCAAGATTTTTATTTTTCTTTACACAATCATATTCATGGTCTACGTATAATTTTGTAACCTAACAAGTTTCTTGAGCTAGAGAACATTATATAAGGGAACACTGCAACATGTCCAGTGTAACGAGGTAAATTTAAAATCTGTCTCTGGAATTGTCTGCCCTTAATTCAATAAACATGGCAATAATGCAGTGAATTCCAAGATAAAATCCTTGCAGAAGGCACATCTGCCTGTTATAACATTTAAGTATTTCAGATCTTTTATGTCCCTCTGTTTAACTTAGGCATGATGTGAAATGTGTGGTTCAAACAAATCATACGCTTGTTCTTAGCTCACTGGAGTTAAAATTATCAAAGATTCAATGGGAAAAGAAAAAAGAAGAGGCACACCAGGTGTGTTACATATCCCATGTATAATCTTCACCAAATTCAGTCAGGTGAGCATTATCAATTAAAGGACAAGAAGGGTTAAGAAACTTAATGTATAAAGTTGTATTATAATTAAATAGCAGATTACTGTTCAGATCTTTCCAATATACCAGGCAGGTAAAGAAGAAAGCATATATCTATACAAGGCTATCGTGTTCCTTTTTTTTGGTACTGGGGATTGATCGATCTTGGGTCCTTGTGCTTGTGAGGCAGTTGCCGGCACCACTGAGCTAAATACCTGGCCCTAGAAGGCTATTATGTAAAAATAAATTCTTACTTCATCTTTAGTTATTTGCGCTCATTTAAAAATGAAGTGTTAGAAGCCAGGTGTGGTGGCACATGGCCTGTAATACCAGAAATGTGGGAGGCTGAGACAGGAGGATCACAACTTCAAGCCCAGCCTGGGCAACTTGGCAATTTAGCAAGACCCTATCTTAAATAACAATAATAAGAAGACGACAAAGAAGACGATGACGGTGACAAAGAAGAAGAAGTAGTACTAAATTTTAAAAGGTCTGGGGACATAGCTTAGTGCAAAGGTTTCCTGGGTGTTAATTTTTTTTAGAATGTATTCATGTACTTCTTGAAGGAAAAAAGTGGTTTTAACAATCTTTTTCAAGATTGCAGGGGATTTAGCTCAGTGCCGCCACCTGTCTCGCAAACGCAAGGTCCTGAGTTCAATCCCTTGCACAAAAATAAAAAAATAAAATAAAATAAAATATTTTTAAAAAGGCAGAATGAAGAAATAAAATATTTTCCCCCAAAAGTTAACTATTTATGGTGGTTAACAATATGAGAAATGAGCCAGGCCCGGTGGTGCACACCTGTAATCTCAGTACTGTGGAAGCTAAGACAGGAGGATTGCAATGAGTTCGAGGCCAGCCTGGGCAACGTGGTGAATTCAAGGCCAGCTTGCACTGCATAGTGAGACCCTACTTCAAAAAAACCTAAAACCAGGGCTGGGGATTTAGCTCAGTGGCACTATGCCTTCCTTGCAAGCACAAGGTCCTGAGTTTGATCCCCCATACAAAAAACAAAACCTAAAACCAAAATACCATAAATACTTTTACATAGATACTCAAGACAACTTTATGCTGCTTTCTTTACATAATTTGCTACAACACCAAAAAGGAAAAGCCTGATCCTACTAAAGGGAAGTAAATATGCACATCAGCCCCAAAGATTGTATCCTGTATCATCTCAATTCAGTGACTATGCAAATGAAGGAGTGGAAAGTGAATGGAAGGGTAGCAGAGGTTCCCAGATAGTACATCTTCTTGTGTTGTTCATATGTTTTCTGCTTTGCCAAATAGCAAATCTGTCACAGGAAGTCAGAAGCTCAAATAATTTCTCACCAGAGTCAAGATACTTACTTGCTGGTAAACATAGCCTCCTTGCAAAGTGCCCTGGGGCAGTGCCTGGCTACATCCTGAATGCTAATTAGGGGTATCACCTTTCATCTGAGGGCCTCCAAGCTTCCGGCCTACCATGCATCATTCCATCTTGCTGTATGCTGGAGATCCTAGGCCTGCCTTTCCCGCCCCCTCCCAGTTTCCATGGAGATACAGCAGTTTACTCCCCACCCCCCAAGTCTAAAGCCATGGTTATTTTTAACTGGAAAACTCTAAGCCAGGTCACAGCTGGGATGTGGATGATGTAATGACGTCTATAGCCACCCTTTTCTCCCACAAACGCCTTTTCTGCAATTGCTGAGGGTGGAGGCACTCCCAGGAAACTGCATAATGCTTTTCATTATGAAGCTAAAATCCATCCCCGGACTTCACTGACAGGTGTCCTGAATCGGAAGCTATGCATACCCAGAACAAGGCAAAGAATTTTTTTTATAGTACAAAGCCAGGTATGGTTGACATTACTGGCAGTTATCTGTGGCTCAAGCATACATAAATAAGGGCTCTGCCACCCCCCACCCCCATGATTTTATCTGCTGCAGCTTTGCCCTATAGTTAAAAAAAGGATCCAGCAGGAAGGCAGAGTGCACACATATAATCCCAATTAGGCAGGAGGTTGAGGCAAGAGGATTGAAAATTTGAGGCTAGAGTGGGCAACTCAGGGACAGTCTTCAATAAAATGAATGAATGGGGACATAGTTCAGTGGAAGTTTGATCTCCAGTACCACAAAAAAGGAGGGTTGAGAGGGGTCCTAAAAGTAGAAACAGGTGGGAAAGTTATTTTTCCCATCTCTCCAACACAGACAGCAAACTCCCAGGATATCAGGGTTCAATACTGCTGGTCCCTTCTGCTGCTTCAAGTTCAAATCAGTCCACCCAAGGCCATTGGTGCTTGACAGCCACTGTCTTCAAGGCATTTCTGAACTTTTCACTTTGTGTGTGTGTGTGTGTGTGAGAGAGAGAGAGAGAGAGAGAGAGAGAGCGCGCGAGAGAGAGACAGGGTCTTCAGGGTCTTGTTACGCATCAGACTAGACTATGTCTTCCAGACTGGTCTCAAACTCTCAGCGATCCCCCTGCCTCAGCCTCCTGAGTGCTAAGATTATAGGTAGGCTCCACCATGCCTGGCTTCACTCCTTTTCAATAATTTTATTGAGGGGGAAAATTATTAAATTACGTGGAAATTAACTATTTCATACTTGACAACTTCCTAAGATTAAAAACTGGGGAAAAAAGTATCAGATTTCTAACCTCAATTAAAAATCAGTTTTCTAGCCAAGGATTTAGCTCAGTGGTGCCACTGCCTGCTTCGCAAGCACAAGGTCCCAAGTTCGATCCCTGGTACCAAAAAATTTAAAAAACACACACAAAAAATCAGTTTTCTGAGCTAGGGATTTAGTTCAGTGGCACTGCGCCTGTCTCACAAGTGCAAGGTCCTGAGTTCCATCCCTGGGACAAAAAAAAAAAAAAAAATCAGTTTTTTATAGGGGGCATTGATTATACATATTAGAAATGAAGTTCTCTAGCCTAGTATCCATGGCTTCTTTCTTAAAATATCCATGTTTTAGAAGAATTCCCCAAATGAAAAGTGATCATGAGGGGGGAGCTCAAATTCAGTTTCTCCTGTTCCACAGGGAAAATGACAGGCTATGGTCATTGCAGGCAATTTTAAAAATGTGAGTTACACTTAGCTCCCCAAGAAGACAGATGCTTTGGAAATGTCACACATTGGAATTCAGCACTCAGCTAGTGAATAAAACAATAGCATTTCAGAATTTTTAAGAAAGAGTTGGTTTCTTAAAACAACTGGGAAGTCATCTTTCCACATTTTCTGAGATGCTGATTTTCTGCTGAACATAACTGACCCGAGGTAGGATTTTCAGCCATCTGGAAGTTGTTTTAACCACCATTAGACCCCAAGTTAACCTGTACAAGATGAGAAAAGGGACTGTTAGTTAAGAATGTAAGATTACATCAGTGATTAGTCTGGTGCCACAGAAATCCATCCCCTCTGCGCCTAAGTGGAACATTAAGTGCATCAGACTCAATTATCCAGCCCTAAAAGAAAAAGTCTGAGCTGGCTTTTTTTTTGGGGGGGGGGTACCAGGTATTGAACTTGGGTCCTTGTGCTTGCAAAAGCAGGTGGCAGAACCACTGAGCTAAATCCCCAGCCCTGAGCTGGCCATTTTTAACCAGAGGTTTCAAAGACAAGGGCAAATACAGTCACTACCAGAAGTCTACATTGAACTCACAGTGATCCTCCTGCCTCAGCCTCCCAAGTGTTAGGATTACAAGGATGTGCAACCACACTTGGCTAAATGGAATTTTTATTTTCGCCTTGGTTTCTTGCCATGTAGTTCAGGCTCTCCTTGAACTCACTATGTAGGCAAGACTGGTCTGATTTCACAGTGACCCTCCTGCCTCAGCCTTCTTAGTGATGGGATCACAGGTGTGTACAACCACACCTGGCTGTTTGGGTTTCAAAGCTTTGTCACTTTTTGTTCTCAATCCTACTGCCTCAGCCTCCCAGAGTACTGAGATTGCTGGCATGTGCTAACACTTGGATCTACTCACTGAATCCTTATATCCAATTTATTCCTGGTCTTAACAAGTAAGGGGGGCCAGGGATTTAGCTCAGTGGTTCGGTGGCCTGCCTCACAAGCGCAAGGACCCGAGTTCGATCCCTGGTATCAAAAAAAAAACAACAACAACAAAAAAAACAAAAACAAAACAAGTAAGGGGACCCAGTGCATTACGCGTATCAAAGTAGCTCACTGTGACAAAGGGACTTTGTTTTTATTTTCATTCTTTTGATACAAGATCTTGCCATGTGGTCCAGGTTGGCCTCAAACTGGCAGTGACCCTCTTTCCCTCAACCTCCCGCATGCTACCATTACAGGCATGCACCACCACACCCAGATGACAAAGGAACTTTAATGTCAGGTGCAAAACACTCATATTTCCTTGCCTCAAGTATCTATGGCTCTGATCTGTAAGCTTGGTCAATCAAATCAAAGGGTAGTCGCTACGCTTTCATTGCAGTACACCTCAACCACTGGAAGCCAGGAGAGCTGGCAAACAGTGAAGAGGAAAAGAACTCCGTATCACTAGATATGGAAAGCTGGCTTCCCTAGCCTCTTACATACCATTCACTTGTCCCCTCAGAGGAGCATGCTATCACTTCAGTCCTGATACATATTTCCAGGATAGAAACTTTGCATCCAAAATTTCTTAGTTGAGTGCTGTTCACTGTTGTTCTCACTTTTAAGTCCTTTGTCAGCATAGCTATGACTGTCCAGGCTACTCTGACCCTGCTTGAGCTCTGAGATTTGTTCAGTTTCACCCAGAAAGGCTGGTTATTGTGTCCTATTAAAGAGCAACCTGATCTTAGCTGGTTCACCTCTTCTACACAAGGCTAGAGACATTGCTGTGTCCCACTGTATCACAGATGGTCCTTTCTGACAGATCCGGGAGAAGTTAGCTGCATCCACACTGAAAAGGAAACTAAAGTTTCCAGATCAGTAAAATTCAAACAAAAGCCAGGTATATACAAATTGTAGACGTTCTTTTATGCTGTCCACAATAACACAGTGCATTATCTGGAAATCCACGAGACATACTTAAAAATGGATGCGTGAGGCTCCCAAATGCTGTTTAAAACACAAAACCACACTCCTGCTTAGAGATGGATGGAAAGTGTTGTTTTGCTTTTTTGAAAGTACGTATGAATGAGTTTTCCCAAGCTGCAATGTGTGATTTGGGTCTGACTCTTCACAGTGAAGATTTTAGTTCTCTTATTACCTGTCTACGTACTTCTTAGAGTCAGGATTACTTACCAGGATTTGTTGTCAATGATCAACACCACTGGTCTTCCTCCTTTTCCAGTTAACCCACTAGCTATGGAAGATTTCAATGACTGCTTAACTGAGTTCAGATTCTAAAAAAAAAGGGCAAACAAGGAAAGGATGGGCACTAGAACCCAGGAAAAGGTAACCTGTAAATAGTTCATATTAATTGAAGAGGGATTTTTTTTCTTATAGTGTCCCTGCACAAGCAAGGCCAAGAGCTCTACTGTGCTGCATGCTCACCCTTTAGTCCTGGTCTTGGAGTACAGGAGTTATTACATAGGAAAGGATCTGTTTCCCACCACTGGGAGAGAAGGGTATGTAGAAAACTCCACCAGAAAACTTTAGTGTTAAATTGCAATAAAAAAAAAATTTTAACACTAAAGGGTCTTTATTCATATCACTGAGTTTCAGTGTAAACTTTCCCTCTTCTGAGCTGACCTGGTCTGGGAGAGTCATCTATCAGTGTAGCTCATTTATGGCCAACCCTGTCTAGAAGGAAAGGAAAAGGATGCATTGTTCCTAGAAAGAATCCTTCTAGTGCTTTTTTTTTCTGGTACTGGGGATTGAACTCAGGATGTTGCACTTTTGAGGAAGGCACAGTGCCACTGAGCTAAATCCCCAGCTCTAGTGCTGTTTTTTCAGTTCTGAATAAGTAATGACCATGGGGAGAACGGGATATAATAAAATTTATTTAAAAAAAAAAAAGAAATAGGGCTGGGGATATGGTTCCACTGCCTCACAAGCACAAGATCCCCAGTTCGATCCCCGGTACGAAAGAAAGAAAGAGAAAGAAAAGAAAAGAAAGGAGAGGAGA
>NW_022900925.1:23487284-23514809 GCF_012274545.1 Fukomys damarensis
GGAGAGAGAGAGAGAGAGAGAGAGAGAGAGAGAGAGAGAGAGAGAGAAAGAGAGAAAGAAAGAAAAGAAAGAAAGAAAGAAATGGCCTTGCAGGGCATGGTGGTGCATACCTGTAATTCCAGCACTCAAGAGGCTGAGGTGGGAGGAAGGCTGAAAGTTCGAGTCCAGTCTGAACTACATAGTGAGACTGTCTCCAAAAAAATAAATAAATAAATAACAGTAAGTCTGGGGATTTATCTCAGTGATGCCGCCACCTGCCTTGCAAGTGCAAGATCCCGAGTCCAATCCCCAGCACACACACACAAAAGTACCAGTAAGTGCTATCATTAACACAAAAAGATAGTGACTCCTTTCAAGAGTACTCATCACTCAAAATACAGCGAAACCTTTGAGAAACTCAGAAACATCTTAAATTTTGCAAAGTTTAGTTTACCAAAACAATAATCTTTTTTTTTTTTTTTTTTTGGTACCAGGAATCAAACTCAGGGCCTTGCACTTGCAATGCAGGTGCTGTGTTGCAGAGCCACATTTCCAGCTCAATCCTCCTTTTTAAAGTCTGGGACTTATAATTACAGCTTTGCTTTCCTGTCATTTTTTTTTTTTTAAAGACAGGGTTTTGCTAGGTAGTTCAAGCTGCCCTTGAACTCATGGCAATACTCCTGCCTCAGCGTCCTGAGTGCTAGGATTACAGGTATGCACCACCATGCCTGGCCCTGTCATTATTTTCAACAATGCCATTTTCCTTATGAAATCTATACGGTCCCCACCTAATTTTCAGCAGTCAGTTTCAAGGTTTCTGCCAGACTGTCCTGCCACCCTCCCTATCCCAGCTCCCACAGCTGCCCATGTTCTAGCCCAATACATCTCTTGGCACCATTTTCCTTACTCCCACTGCTGCCCCCACATCATCCTCCACCCCCACTTCTGGAACAGTCTACCACCTCCGTCTGCCATTTTTCTCCCTCAATTTTACTGCCTCAAAAGCCCACCTCTCCCAGGAAGCCCTCCATAATCAATAGAAAGGCCCTTCAAACTACAACAAATATCACCTGACACTGACAGCTCCTGCACCCCAAATTCTCAGAAAAGGAATTACTTCTCACAGATACGAGGCAAATCCTTTATAACCACCAAATGTTGACGGCGGTGATGCAGTTTTCTGATATTATGATGCAAAGAAAGAAGACCATTTCCAGCGGCCTTCCTTTGTTAAGAACTGAAGTCCTCTGTTTGAATTTCCTCAGATCATGAGAATATCCTTTTGATTTCCTAGTGATATCTATTAGCAAGCTGCATGCATTTACAAGAGTCTGAGCAGATGCTACCAACAAAGTACATGCTAATTAGCTGTTAGATTATTAAAGAAATTAAGGAATTGTTGAGCTACTGGAGGTGATCTGTGCAGGTTCCGATAAAGTAAGTTGTTTTTGTTTGGTTTTCTTGAGACAGGGTCTCACTATGTAGTTCAGGTTGGCTTTGAACTCACTACATAGCCCAGGCTGGTCCCAAATTTGCAATGATCCTCCTGACTCAGTCTCCCCGAGTGCTGGGATTACAGGTGTGAACACTATGCCCAGCTCTGAGGAAGTTATTTCTATACGCAATTTTGCTTCTAACAGAAATGAGATAACCATGGCTATGAGTTTGGCTTGTTGGTCTGTAGAAAAGTTTGAGGTGTGTTTCAGATGTGGTGGGGCCACTCACCTCACGTCTAGTGAGTCTAATATATGAAGCTGCTTTACTTGTGCTTTAGAAGCAGCTTTATTACAGGCTAGACTTTCACCACTGAGAAATTAGGATTCAGGTCTCAATCCAAGCAAAGCTGAGAGGACTTGCATCATCTCCATCCTCAGGGACCTGGTATCCTGGGAAACCTGGGATAACAACAGAGCCCAGGACACACGTTAGGAGAGACAGTGCAGCGTGATGGGGCAGGCATCCAACACCCTAAGTGTGCTTACTTACCGGAATATGTGACACATCCAGAAATTAAACAGCAAAACATTTTAATCTATTAATTCTAAAAGTAACAGAGACATTTTATATCTGGTGCTACTGCCTCAAAAGTCTACTACAGGGCCGGGGATTTAGCTCAGCGGTTCTGCTGCCTGCCTTGCAAGCACAAGGACCTGAGTTTGATCCCCAGTACCAAAAAAAAAAAAAAAAAAAAAGAAAAGTCTACTACAGATCAGACAGCCAGATTGCAAGTACAAAGCCAGATATTAAAGATGCAGTTTGGGACAAGACCATTATGGAGAGATTTTCCTCTTTGCTCATAAATTGTCAGCTTAAAAAAAATTAGAAAAGAAAGCTTTCTGATGCTCTAAAACCTTTGCCTTTATTTTAAATGTCTGCAATGTTTGAAGGCAAAACAGATAATGACCAAACTTAGCTCTCAAGTACAAAGATGAGCTGGACTCCTGGGATGAAGCACAGTGGCTGGTTTGGTTCTATTTCTACCAACACTGTGATGCGAGGTACTATGGTTCTTGTTTTAGTTACATGAAGTGTTAGGAATGAATGCCCACTCACATTTAATAATAGCTTATCTAGCACACAACTCCAGAGCACAATACCAACAACAGAAGTGCTTTAAAGCAGGGTAGAGAAGAAAGTAGTTATTAATACACCATAAGATTTCCTTTGTCTCCTTTTTTCACAATGAGAATTCAGCTCAAAAACAACTCTCCAGAATGCGTGTACTGTCCTCTGATCCCTCCACATTCCAAAGTTCACACTTGGGATCCGAGGGCCTTACAACCTCAAGCTTTAGTGATGTATCCTTCTCGGATGAGGAAATCATAGATTTTCCGGGTCTTGTTCACATCTATCTTGATGAGTGCTCTTGCCTGTGCCAATCTCAAGCCTCCTTGCTTGTTACATTCGTTCAGCAGAGCGGATTTGTATTCCAAATAGGCTCCAGGGACCAACCTCACCATCTGACAGAGCTGCAAGACATGGCAAATTTAATAAACATTAACATCTGTCATGCTCATAATTTAATCCAAGCAGGTACAGCAAAATAAAAAAGTGACATCAACTTCCAACTATTTATAGGAGCTGTTGAGTGACTGGACCACATTCCACTTAGTCTCTTTTTCCCCAGAGATAACACTCCCTAAGGACAGACACCCAGGAAGTAGATGCCAGCATGTGATGCTATGAGAGGCCTTAGCTCATTCAGGATGCTCGAGACCTGAGTTTATTGGGAAATACAAGTAAGCGTCTCTGAGGGGCAGCCTGGCTCACCTAGGAATCAAGCATTAAATGCCAGGCCAGAGGACCAACACAGGGCAGAAGGCGCAGATACCTGGATTCCTAAATGTGAATCACCTTATTGTTAGTATCACCTTAAAGTTGTAGTACCTGTTTTTGTGATTAAGTTTTCTACTTTGAGAAAAAGCCATTTTAACTACAAAAAATTTAGGAAGCTGGCTGAGTTCCAGTTCACTTGCCACTATCCAGCAATGAGTAATTTGAGGTCATCACTGTGTGAATTAAAAAATGCTTGCAATTCCAGGCCATAGAACATTTAAATCAAAGCCTGTGGCTTTCTTCAGCAATATGTATATAGAACATAAACTTCCTTCTACACCCAAACTAATCTTCATTGTTCCTCATGGATAAAATACGACTAATATACTCCCAGCACCTCAACTTTTCTGTATTGTCTGACGTGTCTAATGATATAGAGTGGCAGGCGGAGGATGAATCTCAGGAACTGTAAAAGAGGCACATGAGGAACATGAAATGAACTTCAAGGCGAGGGTACCCCCTTTTCAAAACAATTTTTTTTTCTTTTGAGACAAAGTCTCACTAGCCTAGACTGGCCCCAAACTTGCAATTCTCCTGCCTCCTTCTCCCAAGTGATGGCATTACAGGCCTGTGTTAGCATACCTGGCTGAAAACTCTTGAAGAGGATTCTTATGAGATTTAAAATTTAAATTTTAGAAACAGTCAGGTGTGATGGCACAAGCTTGTAATGCCAGAGGAGGCTGAGACAGGATGACTGCAAGTTCAGCACCGGCCTGGGCTACAAAGTAAATTCAAAGTAAGTCTAAACTACAAAGCAAGACCTTGTCTCAAAATAAACAAACAAAATTAGAGAAATAGCCAAAATGTAAGTCTGATGATTATAATGGGATGCACAAGGGTAGGGTGGGGGAATGGACATAAGGGATGCTATTTTTTAAACGAAAATTACTGTGTGACTGTATGTAATGCTGGATCCAGCCTACCCTTTTTTGGAGAGCAGGAATTAAACTAAGCGCTTCAACCATGCAAGGAAACTACTACACCACTCAGCTACATACATATCCCATTTTAAAATTTTACTTCCAGATAGGATCTTGCTAAATTGCTCAGGCTGCTACCATGGGTGGCAGCACAACCCTGTAATCCCAGCATTTGGGAGGCTGAGGCAAGAGGATTGCCTTGAGTTTAAAGCCAGCCTAGGCTACATAATGAGTTGCTGAACTACATAGCAAAGCTGTGTGCCCAAAAAAAAATTTTTTTCAAAGGTGTAGGGACAGTGAGAAGGATAGGGAAAGGGGAATAAGGGGAAAGAAAAAAAATATGAGAAAATGTAAAAATGGAATTAAAGTATTTGAAGGTGGGGAGGGGAGGAAGGGGTGAAGGGTGGGTGGGGACAAGGGGAAAAAAATGAGAACCAAGACCTGGCATGTAAAGGCACAAGATCCCAGTAATGAATGTAACTGTACTGTCTACCTAGAATGTACCAATAAATTCAATAAAAAAAAATTTTTTTTTTTTTTTGGCATGATCTCAAACTTGAAATTCTCCTGTCTCAGCCTTTAGGGTAAGCTAGGATTATAGGAATATACCACTGTGCCAGGCTCTGAATTCCTTTGTTCTGTGTAAAAGAGAGAAAATACTGGCGGGGGGATCCCTGTATCTCCAGCTCTCCATCTTTTTTTTTCCTTTGAGACAAGTTCTCACTATGTAGTTCAGGCTGAGCTTGAACTCACTATGTAGCCCAGGCTGGCCTCCAATTCATGGCAATCCTCCTGCCTCAGCCTCCCAAGTGCTGGCATTACAGGTGTGCTACCATACCTGGTCCTTTTTATTTTTAACACAAGGTCTTATTAAATTGCCCAGGCTGAGCACTAACTTGCTATCCTCCTGTCTCCGCCTCCCAAGCGTGCTAGAATTACAGACATGTATCACTATGGTCAGCTCTGAATTCTTTTATTTATGCTTAAGACGCTATGGAAACAATTCTAAAAATGTTTTAAGTAATAAGACATATTGTTGTTTTTGTGTTTGGCTTGGTTTTTTGAGACTGCATGTCATCACAGTCCAGCCTGTCTTGAATTCACAATCCTCCTGACTCAACCTTCTATTTTTGAAAATATGTGCAGTTTCGGGGTGGGGATTTAGCTCAGTGGTGCAGCCGCCTGCCTTGCAAGCACAAGGAGTCAAGTTCAATCCTCGGGACAAAAAAAATGTGCAGCTTCTGAAAATGACCATTCTAACAGAAAATATTTATTTTCATGTAGTTATTTGAGGTTTACAAAAAATTAATTTTATTTATATAAGCACATAATAGTTATCTGACACAAGCTAAATGCTCAATAAATGATAGTTGTTGCTCTTATTTGACATTATGACATGAACTTCCCCCCAGAGAGGAATGGTGGCAGAGTGATAAAGTAGTTCTGAAACCTGCCAGGATTACTTCTTTAGCTCTTAGACTTTCAGGACAGGACAGAGATAGGCCTATATGTATGTTAGATGGTGAAGAAAGATGGGTGTCATGTTATAATGAGTTTTTAAAGACAACAAATAATCTACTCTTTCCTCTAGTACCCTTCCTTTCTTTTTTATAGCATGCAGCAGAACCACTGAACTAAATCCCCGGCCTTCTAGTTCCCTTTCTTTTTGTTACCTCCTTTTCTTTTTCATTCAGCTTCTCTGTGCCAGGGAGGCCAGTAAGATTCAAGGGTGGTGCACTCCGTCTACCTACAGACATAGAGAGGAACATATATTTCCCATAATCAACAGCTGCTCAAGTGTAAAAGTATAACAAAGCGCTGAGTCCACACCAGACTGGCTAAGTACAGAATCACTATACCAGCTGTAACAAAGTCAAACCAATTCCCCTGGATCTATTTAGCTAATAACATGAGCACCCTAAATTCATTTCAGAATGAAAAATGATAATTTATGTGTCTTTTGCTCTGCCAAAATACATACATCCCTCAGCATCAAATAGTACTGCTCACCATAGTAGTTAACCACCGATGTAGACTCTAAAATCTGAAGCCCAGATGTCATCCAGTTAAGAAAGGTCACACACTGCCTTCCTTGACAGCTAATGAATGGAAATAACAACTCTGCAGGAGACATTTTCTAATCCTTACCACTCTGCCAGCAGTACAAGGTAAACACAGTAATTACCCAAGTACCATGTGCCTTCAGATCAAAGGCAGAATGTTAGGCCAACAAAAGGCCCTCCTTATTTATTATGTGGGAGAAGATCTGTTCCTTTCAAAGTAGCACTGTTCACCTGAAAGATCCACTAATAAAAACAACTAGCCACTGCCAGGCATGGTGGTGCACACCTGTAATCCCAGCACTCAAGAGGCTGAGGCAGAAGGATCACTGTGAGTTCGAGACCAGCCTGGGCTACATAGTGAGTTCCAGGTCAGTCGCAACTACACAGTGAGATCCTGTCTCAAAAACAAAACGAAAACAACAGCAACAAAAAAAACCAAGAACAATTAGCCATTGTATGGCAAAACAAAGACTAAAGTCAACTCAAATACCTGAGAAAGAAACCCAAAACAGAGGTCACTGGCCAGGGCAGGATAGAAAGCTTGATGCACAAAATATTTCAGGTTTTATTCTGAATATACTTATTTTTTTTGGTACTGGGTATCGAACTTAGGACCTTGCACTTGCAAGGAAGGCGCGGTACCACTGAGCTAAATCCCTGGCCCCTGAATATACATTTGGGATTAGAGATCAGATGGAGAGAGATGCAGTGAGTTAAGCAAAAGAAAATATAGAATACTCTGTTAAGTTTTATGGGAATTGCCTCTTAGGTGGGACAGAATAGGAAGACACTGTTATAAGCTGCTCTGTTAGAAAACAGGCTTCTCTGTAGTATCAGCAAAGGAGATGAGTGCTTATCCTAAATGCTGAAAATAAAGATAAAATAATGTGGTACCTCACAAGTCACCAGAGGGTAGACCACAGTCAGTCAGGCCGGGCTTACAACCTTTCATTGCCTGAAGAACAGTTCAGGCCATCAAAGAGATCCAGGGGCCACCTCACCTCAACCTAAATCTAAGGAGTGAAGAAGACTAACACTAGCCTAGGGAAAACAGTGAGTAAGGGAGTACAAATAGTTAAGAAAATATAAGTACAATAGGTATACAATCATGTTAGCCAGCTCATTCATTTTAATTAGCCAATATTAAAGTATTTGTAAGGACCAGGGATTTAGCTCAGTAGTGCCACTGCCTGCCTCGCAAGCATAAGGTCCTGAGTTCAACCCCTGTACCAAAAAAAAAAAAAAGAGAGAAAAAGTTATTTGTATTTTCTTATTTAGAACAAGGAAGAGAGATTAGAAGTTAGAAAATTATTGCCAGGGATTTAGCTCAATGGCATCATGCCTGCCTCACAAGTACAAGGTCCTGAGATCGATACTTAGTGCCAAAAAAAAAAAAGTAGTTAGAAAATTATAAAATAAAACCTAGATTTCATTGTCTTGGGAACTCACTAAATGCCTCCCTTTTTTCCCTTAAGTATTAAGAAATAATTACTTGAAATGAGCCAGGTGTGGTGGCACACACCTGTAATCCCAGCACTCAGGAGACTGAGGCAGGAGGATCGCTGTGAGTTCCAGACCGGCCTGGTTCCAGGTCAGTCTCAACTATATACTGCGTCCCTGTCTCAAACCGCGCCCCCGCAAAAAACTCGAAACAAAGAAAAAGAAGAAAAAAAATATCACTTGGGTGGCCTTATCTAGATTCTGATATACTCAGAAATTTTACAAGGTCTGTTATTTCAAGCTGCCAAAGAATAATAAATGACAATAGATGACTTTTAACTACTTTGTTTCTTATCAGTGGAATGTGTCATCTGTATATTCTTATTAGAAGACAGGGCCATCACATGGAGCAGGGGTGAATGAAACTAAGAGAATAGAAAGAAACATTACAATCTTGGTTCAGAGCTTTACTAATACCTCCTCAAGTTCCTAGCCACTGATTATCAAACTACCCAGGATCATCAGATAGCAAATGGCTTAATCTTGCTCTAAAAACTAATATCAAAATAGGATATACCCAAAGAGTTAAAAGCATAAATATAAAAATAGTACTTTAAGTCTCAAACTTGTAAGAAATCCTTACATTTCTGGTATATGTTTCATTGCTCACAGCAGATAGCAAGATTTTCATTTATCTCCTATCAGATGCATGTCAAAATGTGTGGTAGATAAAACTCCACTAAACTAACCAACAGTGACCGACCATGAACACTGGTGAAACAAAGACAATACCTTTCTGGGGTCTTTTTTTTTTCCTTTTTATTGAGTTTATTGGTTCATTCTAGGTATACAGTGCAGTTACATTCATTACTGGGATGGGAATCTTTTCTTCCCATCTCTATAATCTCAGGGACATAAGATCATCCTTATCTGGCTATGAAGTTTCTGAAATTGTTCTAATGTTTATAAATGAGGCTAACACTTGATTACCATTGCTCTCCCTAAGCAACCGAGCCTCCAGAGAAGGGAGGATTACTAGGTCACTATAACCTCTTGAATGCAAACTTCACAAATGTTCACAATCAAGACTAGCATGTACAAGGCCCTCGCTCCAAATCCTCATTGCTACAAAACAACAAAAACAGTAACAAAAGACTTCCTCTAGCCTGAGAAATAATTACCTGAATTTGAAGCCACTGGAATGGAAGGACTCACTCCGGAATCACTACAATGAAGAAGAATTTAAACTTAGATCATCAAAGAAGAATAATTTCCAAAAGCCCCGTTGGACTAAGTTCCATTTTATCAGGAAGATGACTTTCAAGAGATGTAATGAGATAGACTGGATAATGTTTTATAGGACACCTCTCTGTATTAAGAAAGAAAATCTGTTCTGTGGGGGAAAAAATCCCTTTAGTTTGCTAAGAAGAGCTCTGAACAGGAACATCACTGACATGATTCATGGGGAAGAACGTGAATTTTTCAATGAAAATCATATCAGTAGATAAGGAGCGGGAGAGATGTGGGTGGGAGGCTAGGGGGAATACAGTAATTTTTTTTTTTTTTTTTTTTGTGGTACTGGGGATCGAGCTTGGATCTTTGTTCTTTTGAGGCAGGCAGTGGACCTACTGAGCCAAATCACCAGCCCCTGTCATTTTTAAAAATAAAGTCTAAGTAGGAAAGTAGGGTTGTACAAGGCCAATTATGTTTCTCAAACTGTAAATACTGCACTGCTTCTGGGATGGACTGCTAAAATCTTTGTGAATTCTTCTAGCTACTCAATTATTGTTACTCTGCCATCTACGATACCCACAAGTGTCCAAAAACACATGTGAAAGCCACGCATCCTAGAAGGAATGGCTCCCTCAAGCAGGCCTCCCTCAATCAGGGTTAACTGCTCACATGTCAGCTTGCCGGCGGAGCCACTGCTGGCATGCGCTGCTGTCCTGGATATACTGGAGAACCTCAGAGAGCATGGTGCGTTTAAGGCGCTCCTCCTCTCGTGTCTTCTTTAGGTGATCGTATGTCCTGGCACCTGAAGGTATAGACAATACCGCAACTACAATCACAATGCAGTAGAAGGGCCTCATAACCGACCAGCAAACAGTTTGTCTTTTTTTTTTTTTTTGGTACCAGGGATTGAATTTAGGTCCTTGCATTTGAGGCAGGGGCTGGAACCACTGAACTAAATCCCTGGCCCTAGTTTGTCCATTTTGGTTTCCCTTGCAAAATTATTTCTCCAAGAATCAAGTAAATTTCCAAGTCTAAAATCCTTTCTTAGCCAGGCACAGTAGTGCACATCTGTAATCCCAACACTTTAGGAGGCGGAGGCAGGAGGATCACAAGTTCAAGACAAGCCTGGGCAACTTCGTGAGACCCTGTTTTAAAAAATGTAACAAAAAAGAAAGCTGGGTGTGGTGGCACATGCCTATAATCCCAGCACTTGGGAGGCTGAGACAAGATCACTATAAATTTGAGGCCAGGCCAGGCGGGGTGGCACACACCTGTAATCCCAGCATTCGGGAGGCTGAGGCAGGAGGACTGCTGTGACCAGCCTGGGCTACATAGTGAGTTCCAGGTCAATCTCAACTACATAGCGAGACCCTGTCTCAAAAAATAAAAAACAAAACAAAATAAAATTGGAGCCAGCTTCTGCTACACAGTGAGTTCAAGGCCAGTCTGAACTACACAGTGAGACCCTGTTTTAAAAACAAAACAAAACAAGAAATAAAGGGCTGAAGATACAGTTTAGTGGGAGAGCTCTCACCTCCATGTGAAGGGACTTGGCTTCAATCCCTAATATCACACACACACACACACACACACACACACACACACACACACACACAGAATAAATAATAAAATCTCTTTCTTGACAATAAGTGATGTATTTTTATTCTTTTTCTGTATTTAAGAAATTTTTGAGGGATGATAACCCAAAAAGTATAAAGAAAATAAGTCACTCATAAACCAAGATCTGTCATGTAAAGGTACAAGATCCCAATGATGAATGTAACTGTACTATATACTTAAAAAGTACCAATAAAAAGAAAATGCTTCCCCCACAAAAAAGTCACTCGTACCTCCACCCTCAAAAAATAACTAATATTTACGAGGGTCTCTAGCATGTTAGGCAAGCACTGTACTACTGAGCCACTCCCCTTATTATAGATAAAGAGGAGTCAGAGCAGCAACCTCTTCTCTTCTATGTGTCATGACTTGTATTCCACTCCAGATAATCTAGATGATGTTACTTAGGTTAAATAAATAAAACCTTACTAGAAAGACTGAAAACTCATTCTGAAAAAGAAAATCTTGTTTTAAAAAATTCACAACAGAGCAAGGGATTTAGCTCAGTGGTGCTGCTGCATGCCTCTCAAGCACAAGATTCTGTTTGATCCCCCATACTAAAAAAAAAAAAAAAAATCCCAACCAGAGTAAAAAAAAAAAAAATCCCAAGCTGAGAGATTCCCTTCGCCCTCTGATACAGTATACAGCGAAAGCATACTTACTACAAAAATTGGTAATGCCTGCTGTCCTGTATTCCTGAAGCCTCTTGATTTCCCTTCGGAGTTCAAATTCCACTGTTTTTCCAAAAGAACAAAGGAGAAAAATTGGAAAAACAAAATCAACATCAGTGAGCACTTTCACTATTGAGTGTCTTTAGTAATTTTGTTTTACATAAAAGGCTGGGCAGTTTCATCTGGGGAATACTTTTTATTGGTAACCCTTATCTAAGAGCTCAGACAATCCTACTCCAACTGCTTTCCAGCTGCTGTCTCCAGATGCAACATCTGGAATTAGCTCCTGGAAAATTTAGGATTCAACTGGCTGAATTCGTTTGTCTACAAAAGTAACAAATAGTTTTTTTAAATAACCAAGATTTTCTGTTCCAGCAAACTTCAATTAAAATTTCTACTCACACTCATAACAAAGTTCTTTTATGAAACCTGTCTCTGGTATTACTCTATGTTGCCCTGATGTGAGAGAAGGACAAAAGCTCTGTGCTCAAGCCCCAGTTAGATTCTTTACAGCTTTTCTCCTATAGGGACAAAGGAGCATTGTGTTTTCCATAAACCAAAGATTTCTGCCTTCTCTGAGAGCACAGGTCAGGGTGCACTGCCTGGGTTATTATGTGATAGAACATTCAAACGTGGGTGCTTTTGAAATAGAAGATGACGGGAAAGCCTGGACAATCCATGGGGTATAGTTCTTTAGTGACACATAAACCAGGAATGACACAATCTGGGACAGGAAGTAAAAGATCAGTCGCTCAGTACAAACCACACAAAGAATTCCAGCTGAACAAGGTGTTTGCTAAGGACAAGCAACCTGGTTCAGATACATACATGCCTATGGTGCTTAGTAAGAAATATTTGTATGATGACAACAGGCTGAGGGCCTTGGTAAAGAACTTTTCCAAAACTAAACTGAAAAGCTAAATATACAGATTTCATAACGTCAGTTAGAGAATAAGCTACCCACTCTAGATTTTCAAAAGTCTAGGTCTTATGGCCTTAATGATTAAAAAAAAATTATTTTTCAGTACTGGGAATTGAACCCAGGGCCCTAACAATGAGCTACATCTCTACCTCCTTTTTATTTTAAATTTTGATTTAGGGTTTCCCTAAGTTGCCTAGACTAGGTTCAAACTTTTCTTTTGGCACCTGGACTCAAACTTGGGACCTTGCACTTGTGAGGCAGGTGGTAGCACCACTGAGCTAAACCCTGGTCCTAGGTTCAAACTTCGGATCCTCCTGCCTCAGCCTCCTAGAGTGCTAGAATTACATGCATGGAGCACCATACTTGGCTTAATGATATCAATTTTTTAAGAAAAATCAAAATATACATAAGATGAACTCTTCTCAGGAATACTAAAGAGGCAAGAGAATGAAGTAACATATCCATGAGTGATCCAACTCCGTCCCCATTGCTAAAACAAGTTTTAATAATAAAACATTTATGGACAAAATAATATGATATCCAAAAAAATTTATAAGATGTTTGGAATTTGCTTCATAATCCAGTTAGGCTCATGAGCAAGAGGAGTGGGGAGTAAAGAAACTAAACAGGCAATGTGCTGATAACCGCTAAGGCTGGGTAAATGACACATGGTGTGCTGCACGGGGTGCACTATATTATTGCCTCTACTTTCGTTTATGTTTGATAAAATCAGAAGAAAAACTACCGAACTACTGTTTATCTGGGAAAAACAAAAGCCACAGATATGTTTTTAAATCTTTTTTCTCCCACTGTCACAATCCCAATTTAGCTCATGGTAATAAAATAAAGGTCAGATATGTCTGTAATCTCATCTACTCAGGAAGCTGAGACAGGAGGATTGCAATTTCAAGACCAGCCTGAGCAACTTACTGGGACCCTGTCTCAAAATAAAAAAATAAAAAGGACTGGGAGGTAGTTCACTGTCAGAGTGTTTGCCTTGTATGAGCAAGGTCCTGGGTTAAATCCCCATTACTGGAAAAATAAATAAAGAAAAGGGATTTAGTTTAGTGGTTCTTTCACCTGCCTGGAAAGTTCAAGGTCCCAAGTTTTATCCCTGGTACGAAGGAAGGAAGGAAGTAAGGAAAGGCAGGCAGGCAGGCAGACAGACAAGACAGAAATATCCATTTAATTATTTCACATGAAACATACCATTATCCCTTATTTGTTTATTTGCTCTGTTTAGAGATACTGAGGACTGAGCCTAGGGCCTTCAAGTTGAGCTATACTCTGCCCCATTATAAAGAATTTTAAAATTTTGACAAGGGTCTCAGCTAAGCTGTGCAAGCTGGGTTTAAAATTGCAATCTTCATGCATCAGCTTACCAGAGTACTTGGATTACAGGCATGCACCACCCCACTCAGCTTCTTCTATTTATATACACACATATACTTGTAGGTTTTACCTACATGCATGGCTTTCAATGAATTTGTCATGTTCCACTGGCCCCACAATTCTTGCAAATCGCCTCATTGTTTCATAAAGGTCTTGGACTTCCTTGGGATACCGCCTTTCCATTACTACAGAGAAAGAAAAACATAACCCTGTCATCCAAAATATAAGGATCCTTAAGTTTGCTACTTTTTTTCTTTTCCTACAAGTGAAATTAAAGGTCATAATTCCTAAATTCACATGACTAATTTATCCATGACAAGAGGCACACAGGAAGTCTAAGAAAGCAAAACACTAATCATAAGAACAGCATAACAGCAACTATCACAGAGGAATGTTGTTATCACTGGACATCATCTCCACTACTAAGCACTATTGACCTCCCACACAATCTATACAGGGTCAAGCACTGCTGCAATAATGGAAATGACACAGGGAGACTATGCATTTTTAGAAACAATGTTGACCACAATTTCTGATATTAACATTCACGGAGAAACAAGGAAAACACAAGAATCCATTTAGATGAGGTAGATTAGCCCAGAGTGAGGTACACATTTCTTTATTGTCCAAAGGGGTCCTTTGCTTTTCTTCAAATCAAATTAAATAACTACAACTTAATTATTTTGACAATTACCATGCAAGTAAATGGTCACATATGTGACATAGACAGGACTAACAACTTTGGGGATCACTACTAACCAAGCCTCTAATCAAAAGAGGTATTTGCAGGCTAGGGATTTGACTCAGTGGCACCACGCCTGCCTCATAAATGCAAGGTCCTGTGTTTGATCCCCAGTACAGAGAGAGAGAGAGAGAGATCTGCAAAGAAGATGGAGAGTAAAACTGCCTGACAGTAACTGGTAAGTCTGCAGATTCAGAAATTCTTGAACTATTTCTTTGTGATTTTAATAAAATAATTTGGCATTTTTATCTACTCTTGGATTAAAGATACATATTTTCACTTATGATAGTTATTTAAATTAAGCCCTGATTTTTATTTTTTTCTGGTACCGGGAATTAAACTCAGGACCTTGCACTTGCCAGGCAGGTGTGGCTCCACTAAGCTAAATCCCTGGCAAGTCCTGTTTTTTAGATGAATCTCTTTCCTTGCAAAAGACTTTCCTATTCATAAATTCCAGGAGCTGATGTGATAAGCAGCCACAGACTGATCATTTTCACCAAAAACAAAACAAAACAAAAAACAGTCTTATAACAGAGATAACAGAATAATTTGAAGTAAAATTTTTAAATGTGGGGACCAGGGATGTAGCTTAGTGGTTCTGCCACGTGCCTTGCTAGCTCAGGGTCCCAAATTCGATCCCCGGTACCAAAAACAGAAAAAGAAAAATTTTAAATGTGACCAAAAAAAAAGAGCCCAAACCCTGCCTTACAACACTAAAGTCAACTGACATCACTTGTAGTTTCAATATAACAACAGGTGAAACCACGATGATAGCTAACAGAATAACAAGGCCAAACCTACCTGACTACTAGTTAAATATACAATTTTTGTAAGAGTTCCTTGTCTTCTGCAAATAAAAGTCAAAACTTAACTAATCTATTATGGAAAACCCTGGAGTTCTGATAGAGGAATACATTACTGTGTCTACCAGAACATGGCCAATTATTGTCTATAGCTAGAACAAGTTTTAGGCCAGCCTGGACTACATAATGAGTTCAAGACCAGCCTAAACTACATGTCTCTACCCTTAAAAAAAAAAAAAAAAAAAAAAAAAAAAAAAAATCCTACATATCATATAGACAAAGCTTTATTCACAGACAAATTCATCACATCACTATTTATGTAATTGATGGAAAGCTGAAAATAAATAAAACATTTAAGAATAAAAGTGATTAGGTCCAGGGATTTAGCTCAGTAGCACCATGCTTGCCTTGTAAGCACAAGGTCCTGAGTACAATCCCTGGTACCAAAAAGAATGAAAGTGGTTAAATCCAATTTATATAAATAAATAAATAAATAACGTAACAAAAGGAACATCCTTAAAATACCTCAATAACTTAAAATATGTACAAAATAACAAAAGGCACAAAATGTAACATACTTATGATCCTAACCATATCTTTAAAAAATTATATACAAACATTTATAAAGATTACAGACACTTAACTCCTCTGACTGGCTGACCTGAACCAGACAGTGCGTAGAATGTCAAAGAGATATAAAATCTATCAATTAAGATATCACTAAATACTTTTACAAAACAAAAATATGACAAACAACTTATTTATTTATTTATTTGGTACCGGGGATTGAACTCTGGACCTTGCACTTGCAAGGCAGGCAGTGGAACCACTGAGTTAAATTCCCAGCCTGACAATTACTATGAATATTTCAAATGAATATTATAATTATTATGAGCACCATTCTTATTTGATGAATATACTCTACAATGTACAAGAAGAAAAGGTACAGGCACTTACCAACATAAGTATTTTCATTATTTAAAACAATAAAGTTGAAGTTTGCAATTCACTTAAAAATTATGTTTATTTTCAGGCTTGGTGGCACACACCTGTAATCCCAGCACTTGTGAGATTGAGGCAGGAGGATCACTTTAAATTCTAAGGCCAGTATGGGCTACATAGTGAGTTCAAGGACAACCTGAACTACACAGCAAGACCTTGACCCCAAAACACCAATAAATGAATGAATGAATGAATGAATATTCACTTACATGTTCAAAATTATTATCACCATTATACAATGTAAAATATCTTCTGTGTTTGCCTACCACCTCGCAAAATAAAAGTATCATTTTGTGCTGATATTTATATAAAAATGTTTTTATAACCTAAAGGCCAGGCTACACTGGATATAGCTCAGTGGAAGAGTTTGCTTGAGGCCTTAGGTTTGAATCCCGGCACCATAAAAAAACAAAATAATCTGAAGATCACGGTTATATTTAATATACAGTTTTAAAACATGTTGTCATCTAGAAAATGATCCATTAATGCTGTGATTACTACACTAATCAAAAATAAGAATTTTTCTTTGTTTGTTTTTTGGTACCAGAAATCAATCTCAGGACCTTGTACTTGTGAGGCAGGCACAGCACCACTGAGCTAAATCCCCTGCCCAATTCTTTTTAACACAGGGTTACCACATAGTTCAGGCTGGTGTACAGGTGAATTTGTAGTAATTGTACTGCCTCAACCTCCCAAGTGACAGAATTACAGGCTTTGCCATTATGTCTGGCTCACCGTTTTTGTTTTAAAACAGGGTCCTCATATGCAGTCCAGGCAACTGGCCTTGAACTCGTTATGCAGCCCCTGCCAGCCTTGAACAGATGGTCCTCCCGCCTGAGCACCGTTGCTCCAATACTGGGATTACAGGTGTGCCACATCATGCCTAGCACTAATGTTACTGATTATAAATTAATAGTCCTTTCTACCACTATGGATTGCCTTAGAGACTTTTTTGGGTGCTGGTGACTGAATCCAGAGCTTCACTGTACATACTAACCATTTGTTCTACCCTTGAGCTACATTCCCATTCCTGCACCAGAATTTTTAAAATCTTCCCAGGTGATGCCTGATTAAGAACCACTGCCATAAGTTATTTTAAACTATTTAACAATATTAAAACAAACTGTTAAAAAATTAATAACTAATAATTTTTAAAAATTATAAAATTTTAAAACCAACTAACACTTACGTTGAAATTTCCTAAGGTTGATTAATCCATGATCTCTAATAATTCTAAAATGAAAAGCCACAAAAATCAATGTTAGAATAAGTTGCAAATTTAATGTCTGTCATATGCATCTTTTATCAGACACCATAATGACTCTAAGGTAGAATACGGAGGTCCATTGAAATCACTCCCCACAAACTTCTGCGAAACATCCACGGCAGGGAATCAACACAATGTTAGGATCTCAAACATCACACATTTTCCCTCTCATTGGGCATATTAATATGAGATGAATGAACTACCACTTGCAAATACTAAAAAACATGTATCCGTCACTTAAGATGAAACAGAAGGGAATCTGCGTGTACATCATAAAATTAGTCAGCTTATGAAAATGATAATCAAGAACAGCCATTTAAGAGAAATCTGCTAACCATAAAAGGGCACCATGATCAAACATTCAATATTTACAATTTTGCATTCAGACAACTCTGTTGGAATTTTTTTTTTCAGTACCAGGGATCGAACTTAGGACCTAAGATCTAACATCAATTCTCAACAACTGAGTCCTACAATACTCTCTAGCTCTAATTATGTGTTTTAAGCAAAGCAGGATTTAAGGAAATCATATAGGGTTGTGCTTGGATCCTTAGTTACACCAGAGGTGTTTATGACAAGCAACAAAGATTTTCAAGGGAACAGTGGGGTAAGCTTCTTTAGCAATCATGGAAGCTCACTTCAGATGTGGATAGTAAGCTTCATTTTAGATCATACTGTGGTCCCTCAAGAGTGTCTCTCTCTTCTGACTGCTGATACCTTTGTGTCTATAGTTAGTAATCTCATTAATATACAGTCATACATATCCACACACACCCCTGCATACTCACATCCTTCATACCCCTCTCTGCACTGTTAGAATTTCTGTAATCCAACAGGAGTCTGAAATCCTAAATTTTGTTTTTATTTTTTGTACTGGGGATCGAACTCAGGACCTTGCATTTGTGAGACAGGTGCAGGCAACCCCCAGCCCATAAGATCTTGAATTTCTAATTCTGAATGTTGTGTGTAGTTTGGTTTTGTTTTGGTGGGTGCTGGGGATTGAACTGAGAGCCTCCAGAATGCCAGGTGAGAGATCTACCACTGAGCTACATCTCCAGTCCTTTTTTATTTTTTAAGATAAGATCTCTTGCCAGGGTTTGTGATGCACACTTGTAATCCCAGGTAGGAGTTTGAGGCCAGCTTGGACTACATAATGAATTCAGGATCAGCCTGACCTAAAGTGAGACCCTATCTCAAAAAGCAAAACAAAACAGAAGAACAAAAACAAAAAGGAGATCTCTTTTTAGATGAAAAATTTCTCATAAAAAAACAAACAGAAGGAATAAAAAACCAGGCATGGTGGAACATACCTATAATCCAGCACTCTGGGAGGCTGAGGCAGGAGGAGGATCATGTGTACAAGCGCAGACCAGGCAAATAAGCAATTTAGCAAAACCCTAGCTCAGAATTTTTAAAAAGCTGCAGAAGGATCAGGAGGAAGCCCTCAGTTCTATCTCTGCTACAGAGACAACAACAACAACAAACCCAGGAATGTGAGCATTAAAAAAAAAAAGTACATCACCACTTTATATCGATCTTGTTCCTTTTTTCCGAAGATCTTAAACAGCTTATCCACACTGCTTATTATTCCCCAGAACATCAAGAGAGTAGGAAAAAAGTAAAAGTAAGAAATTATTATCCTTATTTGACAAATGGAAAAACTGAGGCTTGAGCCAAGCATGGTAGCTCACTCCTGAAATCCCCGCACTTGGGGGGCTGAGGGAAGAGGATCACCATGAGTTCAAGACCAGCCTGAGATACACAGTGAGTTCAAGACCAGCCTGAACTACATAGTGAGACCTTGTTTGAAGCTTGAAAAGAGTGTCATCCCCAAGGTCACAAGATGAGCCACAAGTAGAGTTCTTAAGTACTATATGTGATCAGTAGTCCAAAAATTTAGAAAGGCAGTATGGTTTTCTACTTACTTTTTTCGTCTTTGTCTCTCCTTTAGCCGGGAATGATAGATATCTACCACAGCCATCTTCAGAGCTATAAATACATATGGATAAATGATGAAGATATAAAATATAAACAAAGCCAAGACAAAAATCTTTTACACAAATTCTGAAGCTTATTCCACACTAATGTAGGAAATATGTCTATTGTAGGCATAAAAATATCCTAGCATACTGACTTCCTCTTAGTAAACTACAATGAAGTTCTTCCTCCTGGTGTATTTATTATATGGCATTACTTTGTATATTACAATATCTTTTTTTTTTGTTTGTTTGTTTTTGAGACAGGGTCTCACTATGTAGTTGAGATTGACCTGGAACTCACTATGTAGCCCAGGCTGGGTTCAAACTCACAATGATCCTTCCTGCCTCAGCCTCCCAAGTGCTGGGATTTCAGGTGTGTGCCACCACGCCTGGCTACAACATCTACTTTCTACTAAACACCTCTTTTGGACATTTATTATGTATACTACTATACACAGTGAATGTTAATGGGTTTCTGTAGTGTAGTGGTTATCATGTTTGCCTCACACAGTGAATATTAGAACTTTAGTAATAGATGGATATGCTAGAAATTATTAGAGTAGTCATAAAAATGTTGTTTTTGTTTGATTGTTTTTTGTAGAACCTAGGGCCTCTTGCATGCTAGGCAAGTGCTCCATCATCGAGTTAAACCCTCAGCCCCAAAATAAATGCTGATTGTATTAGAAGTTCACAAGAGTGAGCTCAAGAGACAATGTTAAGATAAGACGAGTATGTGGCACAGACATTTTCCCAGAGTAGCAGTTTCCACTTGAGGAGCAGCAATTGTTTCAGGTGTAGAGTTTTGCATTCTACAATGAAAAGCTCCATTAAAGAATCTAACTAATGTAAAATCTATGCCTTTCTTGGTTGCCCGTGTTCCAATCCTTTCCTCACTTTAGTTTCATGTTTAACTAAAAAGAAAAGCAATGGATAAGAAAAGTTCTGGTTTTTTTCTTTCCCTAGCTACTCTTTATTCATCTTCAGAGTTTCTTCTAAGGCTTTTGTTCTTATTTTTTTCATTCCTCACCTTTTTCCTCATTCATTTCTATGGTTCCAAGTATTATCAAACCATATAATCTCAAACACAGCTCTATTTTAAGCTCCAGATTATTTTGGATATCCCTATTCACACAGCCTTCAATTGTAAACTTGTATTCTTTTTTTTTTTTTAATTGAAGTTATTGGTACAATCTGGGTATACAATACAGTTACATTCATCATTGGGATTCTGTACCTTTACATAATAGGTCTTGATTCTCATTTTTTCCCCTTGTCCCTGCCCTCCCTTCACCCCCTCCTCCTCTCCCCATTTACAAACACTTTATTTCCATTTTTTCAGTTTCTCATATTTTTTCCTCTCCCTTATTACGTTTCCCCCACCCTTCCCACTTTCCCTACACCTTTAGCCCTTTACTTCCTATTTCACATTATTAATTATCACATTAGGATCCTGTGTACTATTATAGTTTTTCACACCAAAGAAACTATTCAGTATTTCAGTTAAAGAAATCCCTGTATGAACATTAAAAATAGGGAATCCTAAAATAAAACTAAAAGGGAAAGTAAAAGAGGAAAGGCAATGATGTAACATTAAAATAATTCTTAATTCTGGAGATGAAAATGGTCCCCAAACATATTTAAATTGCTTCTTGCTCTTATAGTCTTATCTTATTCTTTTTTTATTATTTAGAGAATGCTTTATTAGTTTCTGTAATCAAACCCACGTAGATATGACCTTACATATTTAGTACGATGTGTTACCCCTGTACACATGGAAAAAAAATAAATAAAAATAAAAAAATTAACATTTCTAGAACAATATGGCTGTCCATTTCTGTACAATGCCAACTCAGCACAGTAAATTGGGATGACTTTTTCCAAAGGCAAACTTGTATTCTTCATCTTTTCTATCTTCTAAAACTCTGACCTTGGTTAATAGCATCACAATAAAGTTAGTTGTCTAAGACAAAATCAACCTGGGTTCTTACTTTTTCCTGTCTTCATACAGACTCAGTCAGTGGGTTGTCCCCATGACCATCCCAGGCTTTGGGGATGGAACCCAGGGCTTCACATATGTTAGTCAAGTGCTCTACCACCAAGCTACATCCCCAGACCTTTTTATTTTGAGACAATTTCTTTTGCTGAATTGGCCAGGTTGGCCTCAAACTTCTGATTTCCTTGAATCAGATCTTTCTAGTAGCTGGGATTACAGGCATGCACCTCACCCAGCTCAGTTAATCTTATCTAAACACTCTCAAATTCACCTCTTCAATCCCATCTTCTAACCCCATTCCTTGTCTCTCTTGTCATCTTAACGCCACCTTGTAGGAGAGGCATCATTATACTTACTAACTCCATGCTTGCCTTACTCCAACTGAACTCCTCCAAATGGTACCAGAGTACTATTTTATGGTACAATATGATGGTAATTCCTCTGCTTTTAATTCTTCAGTGGCTTTCCAACTGCTTAAAAAGAGATCAAACTCTTACACATTATATAAAGCCTTTTACTGTCTTGATACTTCCTACATTTCCAGTATTGTTTCCTACCACTCCTTCATTGTCCCTACGCATTGTGCATAGAGAATAACCAATTCAAGATTACAGAGTACCTACATACAGATCATGAATCTAGGCAGCTTGATTCCTGAGCTGTGATAACAAAAAATACTGAAACTACCCAACATGTTTTCTAGTTTAGTGGGCTTAACTTTATGTTAGTCCTATATCCTAAATCTGGCTTCAATGAAAACAAAGTGTATACTGGGAGGAGTAAAAAAAAAAAAAATCAGAACCAAAAACTTCCATAGTCTGTTTATAATCATTACACAGCAGGGCCGGGGCTTTAGCTAAGTGGTTCCGCCACTTGCCTTGTGTGAGTTCAATCCCCAGTACCAAAAAAATAAAAAATAAAAAAAGGCTATATTTAACCATTACACAGCTAACTCTAGAAGAAACTTATGAATTGAGCCTAACACTATGTTACATGAAACCATTCGTTTCACCTATTGATTCTGGAAGCACCTTAAGATTTAATGATTTCCGTAAACAAGGAAACTATACTAATGACTTCTTGTATTTTTAAGATTTTGTAAATTGACAGTTCCCTTTGTTTTCATTACTGAATGTGTTCATAGAGGCTCTAGAGAGCATAACAGTGCCTTGACACTGCCTCAAAATAAAAAAGGGCCAGGGCTGGGGATTTAGCTCAGTGGTTCCGCTGCCTGCCTTGGAAGCACAAGGACCAAGTTTGATCCTCAGAATCAAAAAAAAAAAGGGCTGACTGAGGCTGCAGTTCAGTAAGTAAGCAATGGGCTCAACAATACCTGGTACCCCTCACACATACACACATACAAGAAATCACCAATTTATTTTGTTATGTAAAAAAGCAAGTTGTTGAGAAATGTATGATCTTAAACAGTTACTATGGTAGTCCTGGAAAGATATACATGAAGAAATTCTGGACACTCCATACTGATTCATTACTGTGTATCTCACTGCTACTTGCCCTGAGGATATTCTTAGATTAAAAGGGTCAATACCAAAGTCTTACATCCTAGGCTATCAGAGGATGTGCTATGTATAAATGTAACTTCAATCAATGAGAGATGTCCAGAAATACTTTATCCAGGTCATTTTCCTGGGCCTCTGAGATGAAAGTAAATAAACAACCTAAATCTTGGCTGGATAATTTGGACATCCCCGCCCCCTGACCTTTTCTTTTTTAGCCTAGTCCTTAAATTTTTTTTTGGTTGGGGGGCTGTGCTGTGGATTGAACCCAGGTCCTTACACATACTAGGCAAGCACTCTATGACTGGGCTACATTTCTATCCTCTTAAAAAAAAATTTTTTTTTTTTGGTACCAGGGATTTAACTCAGGACCTTGCACTTGGGAGGCAGGCAAGGTGCCACTGAGCTAAGTCCTGGCTGTCAAATTCATTTTTAAGTGACTAACTCTATAAATGAAATCATGGGGCTGTTCCATATAAAAGCCTTGATATCAAAGACTACCCCACACTCTGCCTCTGTTTACAAAACAGATGTGGACTAGTTAGAAAGACATGCGAGGTCAACAGGAAGAGGGAGGAGACGAAGCATCTCTGATATACAGTATAACCAAACACAAATTTTATAGTGGACTTTAATACTTCTAAGACAAGAAGAATAAGGAAGTTAACAGTTTAATGCAGGAAGAAAAACAAATGTAGCAACAATAGCTTAAATACTTTGAGAACTTCTCATGTTTTGGGTTTTTTGTACACATTACTTCATTTATTTACCCAATAAATCCAATAGAAATGTGATGGGCTGGGGATGCAGCTCACTGGAACAGTGCTTGCCTAGCTTACATGTAGCTCTGGGTTTAATCTCCAGTACTATAAAAAGAAAGTTTTGAAGATCCAGTGCAAAGTACTACTAATTTTGATAAAGGATTTCTGTAATTTTTGTAAGGCATTATAATATTATTTCATGAGATTGGTATGAGAATGACTTATTCAAAAAAACTGAAGAGATTGTATTACCAAAAAAAAAAAAATGTATTAACACATACTGCCATTAATTGGTTCTACTGCTTGATCATTTCAGTAGTTTAAATGTGTACAACTGACTGCACAGGGCAAAAGGAAGGAAACACATAGAAGGAAATGGGAAGAGAAGTGGAATTATTCCAGAGAAATTCACACTGAAACTATTGCATCTTCTTTTCTTTTTTGTACTGGGGATTGAACTCGGGACCTTGCACTTCTGAAGCAGGTGGTGGAAGCACTGAGCTAAATTCCCGGCCCATGCATCTTCTTTTCTTTATAAAGCACACACTCAGACAGCAGCAACTGCTTACAAGATCTTAACTACATGAATAAACCAGGGGGAACCACAGCATAGCAGGTAGAACAGAAAGAAGGCAGACACTACAAGAACGAGAAATACCAGTCATGAGAATCAGTCTACTAACGCAACTAGAAAGCTCTAGTACAAGTTGCCAAACACAGAGATTAAACATGAACAAACCAAAATTAGCCATAACCTATCCACTTATCCAAGGCCTCTGAATGTTCGGCTTTAAGGGGGAAGATCAGTCTCCATGATATTGCAGTGGGGACTGAGAAAAGTTTCCAAGAGGCTGGCCTTAAAATATTTCAAGAAGTAGGCAGAAGACAGAGGCAGCTCCTTCCCACTGCAATGTATTTCTAACATTGTTCAAAATAGCTGGCAACATGTTTCTGTTTTCTTGACAGAAGGCACTTATTGCTTGCTTGGCAAGAAAATCAACTCAGAGGCCTTAACTGCAGAGAGGCCAATCAAAATCCTCACTGCAACTGCACAAGCACAAACCTGTGATCAGGTATTCCCCAGAAGCAAAGCTTTTAAAAAGTCATTCCCACTCTAAGCTTTTGGCCAAGATGCACACAAATAATTCTGTGAAGGGAAAAAGTCTATGTGGCCTAAAGGTAAAAGTCAGCCACTAGGAAATCTTGGGCAAATTACTTAACTTCTTTGCATATTTCTCTAAATGTAAAATGGGAAAATATCTTTTCCTGTTCCTCACGAATGTGGAGAAACTATAGAAGATAATAAATGTGAAACCTCATCTCCTCAATCTCCAGAAAGAAAAAGAAACAGCAACAAAAATTAAGGATAAAAGACAGTGAATGTTATACAGGAGAATCTGGGAATGGATCTGTATTTGCTAGCTATGTGACCTCAGATAAGCTACTGGATCTTTCTATGCTTCAATTTCCTCATCTGTAAAATGGGAATAATAACAACGCAACTCATACAGTTTGTGACGATTAAATAAATGACTTCACATATGTAAAGGGCTTAAAACGGCACCTGGCAAACAGTAAAAGCTATATGGATTAGTTATTATTAATAGTAGTTAAGTTTAAAATGTCTTACACATAAAACAGCTAGTTCATTATAAAACGAAAGGCACTACCAAGAGCTGAATACAAAGAGACCAAATGGAATGTCTCACTAACTGTTCAAGAATCTAAAGGCTGGGCATATGGGCAAAAAAAAAAGTATTATTTGAAAAATGGCAGGGAAACCTTGCTGAAATTAACTTTTCAAAGGTAGGGAGTGTAAACCACATTAAATGTCTACTTATGAGAAGTGCTGAAAATACAGACTCGGGAAAAAAATTTTTTAAATACAGACAGCACACAGGAGGAGTTCATTAATACATCTTTTGTCTGGGTTATGGAACAATGTTTAGAAAGCTGGTACACCCAGAATTTTAGGACCCTAAGAAAATCAGGTAAAGAATAGCCCACAAAGGAACCACGCCTGCTCCCAACCCAGCAGCCATCGCTCAAGCGCCGGGAAGGTAGGCCGGGCCCCGATCCACCGCGGGAAGGAGAACCACGCCTGCTCCCGATCCAGCAGCCATCGCTCAAGCGCCGGGAAGGTAGGCCGGGCCCCGATCCCCCGCGGGAAGGAGAACCACGCCTGCTCCCGATCCAGCAGCCACCGCTCAAGCGCCGGGAAGGTAGGCCGGGCCCCGATCCCCCGCGGGAAGGAGAACCACGCCTGCTCCCGATCCAGCAGCCACCGCTCAAGCGCCGGGAAGGTAGGCCGGGCCCCGATCCCCCGCGGGAAGGAGAACCACGCCTGCTCCCGATCCAGCAGCCACCGCTCAAGCGCCGGGAAGGTAGGCCGGGCCCCGATCCCCCGCGGGAAGGAGAACCACGCCTGCTCCCGATCCAGCAGCCACCGCTCAAGCGCCGGGAAGGTAGGCCGGGCCCCGATCCCCCGCGGGAAGGAGAACCACGCCTGCTCCCGATCCAGCAGCCACCGCTCAAGCGCCGGGAAGGTAGGCCGGGCCCCGATCCCCCGCGGGAAGGAGAACCACGCCTGCTCCCGATCCAGCAGCCACCGCTCAAGCGCCGGGAAGGTAGGCCGGGCCCCGATCCCCCGCGGGAAGGAGAACCACGCCTGCTCCCGATCCAGCAGCCACCGCTCAAGCGCCGGGAAGGTAGGCCGGGCCCCGATCCCCCGCGGGAAGGAGAACCACGCCTGCTCCCGATCCAGCAGCCACCGCTCAAGCGCCGGGAAGGTAGGCCGGGCCCCGATCCCCCGCGGGAAGGAGAACCACGCCTGCTCCCGATCCAGCAGCCACCGCTCAAGCGCCGGGAAGGTAGGCCGGGCCCCGATCCCCCGCGGGAAGGAGAACCACGCCTGCTCCCGATCCAGCAGCCACCGCTCAAGCGCCGGGAAGGTAGGCCGGGCCCCGATCCCCCGCGGGAAGGAGAACCACGCCTGCTCCCGATCCAGCAGCCACCGCTCAAGCGCCGGGAAGGTAGGCCGGGCCCCGATCCCCCGCGGGAAGGAGAACCACGCCTGCTCCCGATCCAGCAGCCACCGCTCAAGCGCCGGGAAGGTAGGCCGGGCCCCGATCCCCCGCGGGAAGGAGAACCACGCCTGCTCCCGATCCAGCAGCCACCGCTCAAGCGCCGGGAAGGTAGGCCGGGCCCCGATCCCCCGCGGGAAGGAGAACCACGCCTGCTCCCGATCCAGCAGCCACCGCTCAAGCGCCGGGAAGGTAGGCCGGGCCCCGATCCCCCGCGGGAAGGAGAACCACGCCTGCTCCCGATCCAGCAGCCACCGCTCAAGCGCCGGGAAGGTAGGCCGGGCCCCGATCCCCCGCGGGAAGGAGAACCACGCCTGCTCCCGATCCAGCAGCCACCGCTCAAGCGCCGGGAAGGTAGGCCGGGCCCCGATCCCCCGCGGGAAGGAGAACCACGCCTGCTCCCGATCCAGCAGCCACCGCTCAAGCGCCGGGAAGGTAGGCCGGGCCCCGATCCCCCGCGGGAAGGAGAACCACGCCTGCTCCCGATCCAGCAGCCACCGCTCAAGCGCCGGGAAGGTAGGCCGGGCCCCGATCCCCCGCGGGAAGGAGAACCACGCCTGCTCCCGATCCAGCAGCCACCGCTCAAGCGCCGGGAAGGTAGGCCGGGCCCCGATCCCCCGCGGGAAGGAGAACCACGCCTGCTCCCGATCCAGCAGCCACCGCTCAAGCGCCGGGAAGGTAGGCCGGGCCCCGATCCACCGCGGGAAGGAGAACCACGCCTGCTCCCGATCCAGCAGCCATCGCTCAAGCGCCGGGAAGGTAGGCCGGGCCCGATCCACCGCGGGAAGGAGAACCACGCCTGCTC
>NW_022900925.1:23517209-23520677 GCF_012274545.1 Fukomys damarensis
ATCCCAATTTACTGTGTTGACTTGGCATTGTACAGAAATGGACAACCATATTGGTCTAGAAAAGTTAATTTATTTTTATTTTTATTTTTTCCCTGTGTACAGGGGTAACACATTGTACTAAATATGTAAGGTCATATCTACGTGGGTTTGATTACAGAAACTAAGAAAGTATTCTCTAAATAATGAAAAAAGAATAAGATAAGACTATAAGAGCGAGAAGCAATTTAAATATGTTCAGGGACCATTTTCATCTCCAGAATTAAGGATTATTTTGATGTTACATCATTGCCTTTTCTTTTACTTTCCTTTTTTAGTTTTATTTTAGGATTCCCTATTTTTAATGTTCATACAGAGATTTCTTTAACTGAAATACCGAATAGTTTCTTTGGTGTGAAAAACTATAATAGTACACAGGATCCTAATGAGAGAATTAATAATGTGAAATAGGAAGTAAAGGGCTAAAGGTGTAAGGAAAGTGGGAAGGGTGGGGGAGAGGTAATAAGGGAGAGGAAAAAAATATGAGAAACTGAAAAAATGGAAATAAAGTGTTTGTAAATGGAGAGGGGAGGAGGGGGTGAAGGGAGGGCAGGGACAAGAGCAGAAATGAGAATCAAGACCTATTATGTAAAGGTACAGAATCCCAATGATGAATGTAATTGTATTGTATACCTAGATTGTACCAATAACCTCAATAAAAAGAAAAAAAAAATTTAAAAAAAAAGAATAGCCCACAAATTTAAGGGAGACTTACAAATGAAAAGAGAAGGGGAAACAGGAGCAAGAGTAAATGCATTAAGCCTCTAATTGATATCTCATAATATACCAGAAGACAGGACAGCTCCAAGTTAGGAATCTTTTGCATCTCTATTTCTGAAACGATAACTTCTGTTTATTTAAATAAAATAGAAGAAAAGATCATCTGGTGATTCCAGAAGTTCCTTTTTTTGCCCCCTCTCAGACACTGCTATGTTTGCAGTACTCTCTCTGGCCCCATTCTGAAACCCTTCTTGTATAGCTGGAATACAATTCATTATCCTTCTACTGTATCCCAGGCCTCTGTAATGAACCACATAAGCGAATTCTATTCAACAAATACCTTGATTCAAAGCAAAAAATCTTTGGTTAAAGAACAGGGTTGGGTGGCATCACCAATATTTTAGATGGCTTCCAAATACAAAAACCAGCCAGTCTGCTCCCTCCCAGTAGTTATAAGTGAGGAAATGTAAAAGGAATGTTAATGTTCTGTAATACTGAGTATAATGACATACAGCAATGGTAGTAACACCAATCTCAATTGTGTACCATCTTTCATTGGAGACATTCATACTCTGACTAATCAGTGTCATCCCTTTTTTACTGGCAGGGACACAAAGAAATGGCAAGCAAGACTCCAGGGACTTGCCTAAAGACTACACATCAACTCAGAAGTTAGCCTGAGGTTGAACCGGTGTCCTGATTTCCATTGAATCTGTGGCCCTCTTTCTGAGCCAGGCATACCTAAAAGCTCTTTCCCTTGAGTATCCTTGGACTCCTAGTCCCCTTCACAGAGTATTCTTGGAGAGATTGCTCAAGAGGCCTCATGTCTGATCATGGGTCATGCTGCCCAAAGAGCTACTGTAAGAACTCAAAACCAAAAATAAAGCCATTTTGCCATATCCCTTTGACCTCCAGTGTAGGAGGCCAGATAATGAGGATCAAGACCTAACTGACCTCTGTGAGCACAAAAGAGAAAAACAAGCTGTTCCTCCTCTGGCAACATGTGGGCATGCTAGCACATTCCAAGTTCCAGAGAAGAGTCAATAGCAGGATGTTTACCTGGGTACACACTACAGATAACAAGAGGCAGATAGTCTTCTATTAACCTAACTGCTTGCTTCCTTGTCTAAGTGAATAAAAGTGAGGTGAGCCAAACGCTCAGGCTCAGTCCACTAGAGGCAAAAGCCCACTGGTCCCCCCCATGGTAAATTATCTTTGTATCTCTGTCTTTAATCTCTATTTACCCTCTCCAGTTAGTCATTCCTGTCAAGCTTGTCTCCTGCACTCCAGTGCTGCCAGACCTCTATAAAATGTTATTTTTAAAAGATATCTAAGCATCTTACAGTTCACCATCGGGCTGGGGGGAAAGGATTATTATTTATGTTGTGTCAAAATTATGAATAAGGACTAATAACTGATGTTTCAGCTCTGGTTTAATGAGAATCAGAAACTTACTACACCGTAGAAACTGTAGGAAGAGGGCTGGGGATTTAGCTCAGTAGCACTGCACCTGCTTCACAAGCACAAGGTCCCAAGTTCAATTCCTGGTACTCCCAAAAAACCCCAAAACAAAAAACAAAAATAAAAAAACAGAAACTGTAGGAAGAGCGCAGATTAAGTAGGTTATAGGTTTGAAAAGTTAACTGAGTTAAAATTATTAATCAATTGCTTCTTTGATTATTCCTTTTACACCCTCATCATTACACAAAGAACAAATGCAAATCTAGATTCTGCAAAGAATAGAGTAAAAACACCAATCATTATTACAGTTTTCTTAACAATGTTCAGATGACCTTGGATTAGATCCTAGAGAAACAGATTCAAGTCCCTTACACAGTTGAGCCATGACTGAAATTAGAAATTTTGAAAAGTTTGATTCAAAAGTTTGATTTTCAACATCTAAAAGGATATTTATGTAACTATCCTTCTTGCACATAGTAGTAGCCTGTTATTCTGGCAAGAAAAATAAAAGCTAGGAAACAATACCATTTTAATTAAAGCAAATGTGTATGTGGAGAAATACTGAATGGCAATCTGCATACTACCTTAAAAGGAATAGCACAAGAGGTGAGAAGAGACAGCATGAGTCAGTGGAGTTGAAGAGATTGACATGCAAGACTGAACAAATACAATGGATCTAGTGAATGCTAAAGTAGTTTGTTTTCAAGCTTTCCTCTTTTAGTTCAATCTGCGTCACTTTGATTTTCCTTAAAGTCGTGTGGGAGAAATGAGGAATGAAATTTTGCAAAAAATATGTTGCTCAAAAAATGTGTCACAGTAAAACTTTTAAAAAAGAATTATTTCTTTGTGCTGGGCCTACTGAAACAAATACCCAGGTAGCTATGCTACAGAAAGAGGAATCAAGTTCCCCTTCTAGTGAGAGTATTGAATGTGTTAACCAGTCAATATATAATTCAACAAGTATTCTACTTGCCTTTCCTGCCTATGATAATAGTTTTTTTTAAGACAGGGTCTTGCTGTATGATACAGGCTTAAGAGAAATAGTAAAAATGCTTTTTGAGGAATACAGATTCCAATAGAGTATGATCTATTATATCATATTTAATTCTAGAGTAAAATGAAAGACAGGGGTCTGTTTTACATAAGAAGTTCACTGAAAATGAAGAGGGAAGAAAAGAAACTCAACAAAAGTCTAATGATTTTAATTTTTTTGATACTGAGGATTGAACTGAGGGATCTATATATATATAT
>NW_022900925.1:23520732-23525162 GCF_012274545.1 Fukomys damarensis
TACTAAGCTTGTGTTCTACTACTGGGCCACACCTAGCTCTAACCACATACTTTGAACAACTTTTAAATGGCCTTTACCACTTAAATTATTTAACTCATTAATTAATTATTTACTTTTGCAGTATCAGGGATCAAACTCAGGATCTTACCCTTGCAAGGCAGGTGCAGTGCCACTGAGCTAAATCTCTGGCTCACACCACTTAAATTATAACAAGAGTTAACATAAACCCTTACAGAGTTTATCTAAGACTAGGATTCAGAATGTTAAAAAATTCAGTGGTTCTAAGAAACAAGAAGTTCCCAATTTTGGTCTAAAAACCCCTGAAGATGTTCCACTGCTACTGGAAATTTGTGGTAACAAATTACTGTAAATATTCAGAATCGGAAGCTGCTACTGAAATATCAATGTCTTCATACTGTTTTCCTTTCTTCTAAAGAAGCAAGTGAGGGTCACTTAACCAATTACCTTCGACCAAAGAAAGATCACATGGTCCAAGGGATGGACTATTTCCAGTTCCTATTACGTGATCAATAATCAGATAAATCTTACTCAATGTAATAAAAAACAGACAAAAGGGTGAGTCTCCAAACTTAGTTGTAAGGTTTTGAATTCCTTGTGAGCATAGGACATGTTTTATTCATCCTTATACTCCCAGCATCCAACACAATGTCATCACATTTTTATAATCAATAAACATTTGATGAAATATTACCATGTAAAATGTCCGAGTCATCTTCAACAAAATCTATGTCTCTCAAGTCCCATTCTGCATAATTGTCAAATTCCTGTTGGGGGAAAAAAAACCCAACCCCATCAGCTTTGAATAATGCTTCACAGAGGCAAACAGAAAATATATGAACCAACATTTGTTTAAAAAAAATACTAAGTGGGCTAAAAAGCCAGGATACTGCTACAAGTAATCATGGAAAAAAAAATCTGAGAAGCTCTCAGGCAGTATTGAAAACAAAAAATTACAGTAGTTACGAATTTAGGAATGAAGCCAAACTACTGTTCTAAAAGTTTTAGGCTTGCCACGTATGGTGGTACACTCTGGTAATCTTGGCACTCGGAAGGATGAGACAGGAGGATCACCATGAGTTTGAGGCCAGCCTAAATTACATACCAAGACTCTGTCTCAAAAACAAAAAGCAAAATAAAACAAAAAGTTTTAGCTTTTAATTCCCAAGAAAATATAACTTTAATTAGGTCTTCAAGTATGAAAAGTATCTGCATTAAATTATTTACCTTTAATTATCTTTTAAGGGATCTATTTAGATAATATTTTTTATTCAGTTTAATGAACAGATCTGTTTATTGCCTATTCAATGACTATAGTTTATGGAGGCACTACCTATGGGATACCTGTACAATAAAACTTGCCATAAATAAAATGCTAACCTGGGCATGGCTAGAAAATATATTTATAATTGGTTAAACTTTCAAGATATCTCAGTAGCACTGTACTTGTGGACTAAATGATAAATCAATGTACCTGTGACTATATTTACATGTTTTTTAATTCCATGGCTGGATGAGGAACACACAATACTAATATATATTTAACACTGATTTGCACATTTGTAGTAAGTACAGAAGTCAGCAAACCGGTACTGTCTAGCCCACTGCCTGTTTTTGTACAGAAAGTTTTGTTGAAATACAGACATACTAATTTACTCATGTATTAACTATGCTGCTTCTGTACAACAGCAAAGAAATGGAGAATTTATAATCTGTAACTTAATTACTATCTGTCCCTTAATGGGACACACCAGTCATGTCTCGATATAGTACAACCTTGAAATCTCCTGGGTGTAGAATGAGAGCTGGACTGCAGAAACTCCACACCTAAGCCGGGCGTGGTAGTGCATGCCTGTAATCCCAGTGCTCTGGAGGCTGAGGCAGGAGGATTGCTGTGAGTTCGAGACCAGCCTGGGATACACAGTAAGTTGCAGGTCAGTCTCAACTACATAGTGAGACCCCTGTCTCAAAAAACCAAAAAAAAAACCTCCACACCTATAAGGTGGGAATCAACACCTATTCAATTTAAAAAATAAATTCTTGGTCTGAAGAACTTACACTGTTCCACACGTAAAAAATGTTTATAAATCAAAATAGGAATTCAAATTTTTAAAAATATGTCTGTATAAGGGCCTTTCAAATAATAATACTTTTTTTGGGGGGAAGTGCCAGGGATCAAACTTTTTTTGGGGGGGGGTGTGCCAGGGATTGAACTTGGGTCCTTGTGCTTGCAAGGCAGGCAGCGGAACCACTGAGCTAAATCCCTAGCCCCAACAAATAATAATACTTTGAAAAAAATCTCCTTTTGGTGGTATGGAACCTATTGGCAAGAGGTAGAAGCCTCATAAACAAAAAAGTTTTCCCTCTCTTAACAAGTTTTTCCTACCTACCTCAATGAAATCTGCTCGAGCTGGCATGTATCCTGCCATGTCTCGAGAAAGCAAGGAGTCAAAGGTAGGTCGGGGAGGGTCATCTGTAGCTGGAAATTTTAAAAGAGTTTTTCTTAGTTAATAAAACACTGACACAAAAGTCACACAAAAGTAGTCCTTTTATACATTCTGAAATATTTTTGGAAAAAAGTGTCAGAGAGAATAGATAAATTTAAAAGATTTTTATAAAAGGAAAAGTGAAAAAGAGTAAAGTTGTATGGAAACAGACTAATTTCTTCAAAAAGTAAACAAATACATAGGTAATATGGGAAAATTCCTTCTGATTTTTGCTTTCCCATAATGAAAGGAAATCAAGATTTTTTAAAATATAGAACTTATTATAATGTCAACTTTAGCTCCGCTATCTCTTAGAACCAACCTCAATCTACATATTATCATCCAACTAAGAAACAAAAACAAAGATTTTGGAAGTTAGCTGGAATATAATCCCAGCACCAGCATACAGTAGTCCCATGACCTTTCACAAATTATTTAACCTTTCTGAACCTCAGTTTCCTTGTGTATAAAATGAAAGCACCCATTCTGTTTATTTCATCGAGTTGCTGTTGTAAGTGTTATTCAAATAGAAGGTATCACCAGGCTCTGAGTTGGCTATAAAACTGTTTCTAAGGAGTATAAGAAAAGGAGAGAGGAAAAAGAAAACATTCATAACTCCATTATTGTGCTCCAGGAGTCAAACAGGAAAGACATCCATTTATAATTCATCATATTTTTGGTTATGTTTATTAAAAGACCAACTGGTCCCACAGGTACATGAGATTAAAATGTTTGCCTTTATTGCCATAACTAAATGAACAAAAATTACAAATTGCTCATTAGGCTTGATGCTAGGGCAATTAATAATGAGTCAAATACTGCAACTCGTACCTACAATCAAATGCTCCAAAACAACTGTAAGAAGACTTTACTCCTACTAGCATGGACAAGTTGGTCCCTTTTTGACACATTCTCTTACAGAAGCAAGCATTAAAGTTAAAGGACATAATCAAGGGACTCACGGTAGGTAGAATTACATCAGCTCAGAGTACTCAGATGTCAGTTCAGTGTACAACTCTGACTCCCGGAATGTGTTCCCTCTTTGCCACGTTATGGTCCTGATTCTCAACAGCAATGCCAATTCCTTCTATCTTCCATAAGCTCTTTACCACTCAAGCCATCAAACCACAGTTTATCTGTCATTGACATGGGACTCAATGAAAAACCTCAGTATCTCTCACCAAAACAGGGAGGTACTTACACTTACAGTGAAATGGAATGGCTGTGTCAGCAGTCTTTGCCTCCTCTGCTTGTTTCAGGTTTAGCAGGGTAGAAGCAAACAGAGGGTTATTGATGAAATGCTTCATGTAGTGCTTTTCACATTCCTCCTTGGTCTTGGTGCACATCTGATTGGCTACATCCTGCCTAGAGAAGTGTGGGGGGAAATGAGGGAAGGGAGTAATATTCTCACTTACACATAATACTAAAAGTATGGTTTGTTCTTTTCATATTTTAAATCAAGTCCATATAATATCAATAATGTGCTACCTTCAAACTGATGTCATGGAGGTATCAGGAAAATATACAGTGGTGTAATTTGATGTTCCAATTCTTACTATTCTAAAATATGGGCCAGGGCTGGGGAGTAAGCTCAGTGGTTCCGCTACCTGCCTTGTAAGCGCAAAGACTCAAGTTCTACCCCTGGTACCAAAAAAATATATAGTAAAATAAAATATGGGCTGGGGGTGGTGGTGCACACCTATCATCCCAGCATTAGGGAGGCTGAGGCTAAAGCAGGAGGGATGCCCAAAAAGCAGCTCAGTCACGGACTACTAAACATCCCATATTCTTGTGAAACATTTCAGGCCTGGAAAATAAAGCACAAATGGGAAGAGAACTTGTCTCTGAACCCTGGGTCTATAGGACAGCAGCACAACTTTTCCTCTTCTGAAGTTCTTCCCTCACCCTTCAACACCCTGCTTCCCT
>NW_022900925.1:23525195-23546704 GCF_012274545.1 Fukomys damarensis
TTTCTGAAGTTCTTCCCTCACCCTTCAACACCGGCTGCTTCCCTGAGTCTCTGGTGATACAGCTCATTGAAGCCAAGACCTCAGGCATGCAAAGCAAGTGCTCTACCACTGAGTTACAGCCCCAGCCTCAGGGCATGACCACTCTTAATACCAAGCTCTTACCAATTTCCAAAGCCACAGTCCATCACAGCTTCTAAAAGGGCCATTTCTTCTTGAGCAGTCCAGCTGGGGTCAAGAACAGGAAAGTCTGAGGTCTAAGGAGAAAAAACACTTTTCTAAGAACAGAGATAGAAGTGGAAACCAGAAATCCTAGCTGTAGTACTACAGTTAAATGACTTCATTCTCTTGATGTTAAGAAGTACCTAAAATTATATTCTTATTAGCTGTTCACTTCTCCCATTCCAATTTTCACCATTAGCTACATAGGTCTCCAATAAATACTATCCTCCATAAATGCTATGCAACATATGCAGAAATACATAAACTTAATAAAACATGTTGTTTACATGATTAACTGAAAAGGTTGAGGATTAACCAAGTAGCATGAGTTTTCTAGTGCACAGTTCACAAAAAAAATTTTTTTTGAGATAGGGTCTTGTGAAGTTGCTCAGGTTAGTCTTGAACTCAAAATCTTCCTGCGTCAACCTCCTGAGTAGCTGTGACTATAAGTGCATGATAATGTTCCTAACTAGTCTTTAACTACTACTTCCCACTAAAAGGAACGAGTGCTCCTTAAATAATAGGCAGATGCCAGGCCTGGGTCACGAAATGAACAAGACTAGATTGAACGCTTTGTCACACTGCAAAGCAAATAAGCTCTCAATGTCAACATAAGCAATGTCAAAAGGATTCATAAGCCAACTTGTACAAGGTCTTGCTAACCAAAAATAGAATATTTAGAGCACCAATAGGATAACTCCAAAGGAATAAAACACAGCCCATATATATATATTTTTTTTGTTCCAAGGATCAAACTCAGGACCTTTGTCACTGAGCTAAATCTTGACCTACCAATATTTTAAATATCTGGAGGATGCTAGGAACAACTTTTAAAATTAGTGAGTAAAACAAAATAATTAGCATTTATCCTATCTAGTTCAGGATAATGACACAAATAACGGTAAGTATCCCCATACTAGGGATTGGACCCAGGGCCCCCCACTTGGTAGGCAAGTGCTCTAGAGCTGCATTACATCCCAGTCCTTCGTATTTTTATTTTGAGACAAGGTCTCATGAAGTTACCCAGGCTGGCCTTGAACTTGTGATCTTCCTGCCTCAGTAGTAGTAGTAGTAGTAGTAGTAGTAGTAGTAGTAGTCAGAATTATACACATGCGCCACCAAGACCGGCTCTTTATAAAGTATTCTAATACATAAACTAAAAGATTGCTATTTTGCCATCCCTGATAAGTGAACAGATACAGACAATGATAATAAATGAATCTGATGTAGCAGTGAACATTACTATCAATTTATAGGAAACACAGAAGACAGAAAAAGTAAGTTACTCAGTAAAATCCAGATTGTATTAATATCTATAAAACACACAACCAAGATTTCTTTGTTTTGTTTTGCTTTGGGTTTTTGAGATACAGTCTTGCTATAGAGTTCAGGCCAACCTTGAAACTGCTCAGTAGCCCAGACTGGCCTTGAATCATGATGCTTCTCAGTTTCCTGAGTGCTGGAATTATATGCATGTGCTACCACACCCAGCTAACAACCCAGTTTCTAAAAATCGAAGTTCAGAAAAAGATTCCAGATTGCTCAGTACATGACACCTGGAAGGTGGAACACTCAGAAAAGACATGGAAGTGCCATGCCCCTTCCTGTATAGTTTACTCAATGTATCTCTTACTTTTGGCGGGCCATCTTTTAACATTTCCAATGTTAAGTCATGTTGACAACATGTACCTTAGATATAATACTATGAGAAAGCACTTCACCTCTATAGTCCTCCTAAATACCCATAACACAAACCTAATCATGATGAAACAGCAGATAAATTTCTAAGCGTTCCACAAAATACTCATTGACTTTTCAAGGTCATGAGTAACAATAAAAACCCGAAAAAACTGACACACACAGAACAAATCCAAGGAAACATGGTAACTAAATTCAATGCTGGATCCTGAACTACAATTTCCATTTAATTTTGACATATGTATACTATAATATAATGTGCTAACATTTGAGGAAGCAGAATGAATGACAGAATCTTCTGCATTATGCTTGCAACTTCCTTGTAAATATTATTGCAAAATTAAAAAAAAATTAAAAACAAATCAAGAAAAAGACAAAGGAATGAGAAAAAGGACCCACAAAGAACAGAAGCATATAAGAGGCAACCACTTGAAAAAACAAAATTTATGGACTTTATGTTTATCTCAATTATTTCAATTAAAACAAAGTAGAAACTTTTTGTTCTTTAATGATGCCCAGGGGCTGGGGATTTAGCTCAGTAATGCCAAGCCTTCCTGGCAAGTGAAAAGTCAAGTTTGATCCCCCATACCAAAAAAAAGCAAGAAAGAAAATGATGCCCTGCAAGATCAACTAAAATAGTAAAAATGAGTGAGACTAACAATTCCAAATGTTTGCAAGCATTTGAAGCAATCAGAATTGTACTATAACAATGGAAGTATAAAATGACACAAATCACCTTGGAAAACCTTGTGATCATTTCTTTAAAAGTTAAACAATCAGCTGGCTTGAAAGTACACACCTGTAATCTCAGCTACTCCAGAGGCCAAGGCAAGAGGACTGCAAGTTAGAGGCCAACCTGGGCAATGTAGGGAGACCCTATATCAAAATTTAAAAAAGATTAAAAGGGCCGAGGATGTATCTTAGTGGTAGAATGCCCTCTGAGTTCAATCTCCAGTACCACAAAAAAGAAAAAAAAGGAGAATAAATGGTATATTCATGCAATGGACTATTACTTAATAATTAAAAGGAGAGATTATTAACATATACAACATTAATCTCAAAAAATGCTGAAACTAGAAATGAGTAAACACAGTATGATTTCATCTATAAGCAGTTCTAGCATATGTAAAACTAATCTTTAATAAAAATCAGAACAATAATTGCTTTAGAAGTGGCAAGAAGAAACGGTTTCTTTATTTTTTTTGGTTTTTTGAGACAGGGTCTCACCATGTAATTCAGACTGCTCTGGAACTCATTGTGTAGCCCAGGCTGGTATTGAACTCTCAGCAATCCTCCTCCCTCAGCCTCCCGAGTACTGGGATTACAGGTGTGCGCCATCATGCCCGGCTTAAGAGGGAATAGGGTTTCAAAGACAGACCTCATAAGTTTACTGGGAAAATGTGGAAATGACTGGAATAACATAGATTAATATTGGCTGGACCTGTGACTTTTACACAAAGGCTAAAGGCCCAGTGGCTTCTACTTTGTTTTGGTTCTTTGAGTTAGGGTCTTTCTATGTAGTTCAGGCTGGCCTTAAAATCACTATGTAGCCCAGGCTGGCCTTGAAGTCAAAGTGATCCTTCTGCCTCAGCCTCCTGAGAGCTGGGATTAAACGCATGCACCACAACAACTGGCTGGCTTCTACTTTTGTATTCCTAAACCACCAAGCAAAAAATCTAGTCTCCTTGTTGGAAGACAGCGTGGAAAGGCCACATGGAGAGGGAGTAACCCTAAGACTACCTGGAGAAAACCATTAAGACGTTTTAGTTAACTCCCAATCAATTTAAGCCATCGTAATGAGGTGCCAAAGATGTGTGAAAAAAGCCTTCACTTCCACAATTTTACTACTTCAGGTGGAGTTGAGGACCACCCTCAATGTGCTTGAAATCCTTAGTCACAAAAACTACGGGATATAATAAAATAGTTGTCACTTTCATGTTTTGATCTTATGTAGCATTGAACAGCCACATAGCATTCTCTTTACCACATTTAAAAATTTCCATAATAAAATTTAAAAATAAGTGACAAAAGAAGTCTTCAAATTACATTTTGAAATTGCTATCTTTTGTGAGCCCCTCCAAATCTCTTGTAGTAGTACAATTATATGACTACTAAGTAACTTTTTTTTGGTACAAGGGATCAAACTTGGGTTGTGAGGCAGGTGGCAGAAGCCACACATTTTGATCCAAGCACATACTATGAATATGCCTACTCCCCGTGAGGTATTGTGAGATCCAAGATAGAAATTTCAGAGTCCATTTTTCTATTAAATTTATAGTAATCACTCTCAATCTGGCAAGTACCATAAGTACATGGAAATATTACAACTCAAATGTTAGTTGAAGTGTTTGCTATTTCTTAAACTGTATTGTAGAATATTAACTACCCTTTTCCTACTTCACTGTGAAACAAAAACTTTCTATACTATGGAGGAGGGGGAGGCATAAAGCAGTTTTTCTTGAATTTGAATCAATGTTACTCAACTCCTGGACCCAACCTGGGCCTAATGAACCAGAATCTTTAACAGCAATGCCCAGAAATTTAACAATTCTAAGAAGCTCATCTGTTATTTTTAGGCACTAAGAACTGAGGTATAAAGGGTGTGCCTTCACTTGTTCAGGTTCTAAGTATTACAATTCAAAAATAGGTCTACAGAACTCAGAAATCTTGATTAATGCACCACCCACCATAGCATGAGTAACTTCCAAAAATATAGCACTGTGAGATGACAAAAGTACTGAAAACCATGTAATGGTATCTGAGGCTTCATATGTTTAAAAAAAAAAAAAAGTCAAGTTTTCAGTGGCTTCACATGTAGAAAGGCAAAATTTGGTCATTCTTCCCACAGAACAAAAGTTACTGGAGTACGTAAGATTGGCCAAAAAAGGGAAGAGCACTAGTAACTTTGAAAAGCTCCCCAAAGGACAGGACAGAACTCTGAAATGTGTTTATATGGGTATTAAATATGTGAGAAAAGGATGATGCAACTAAGTGGACTTGAAGTGGAACTTAGTCAGTGTTTTCAGCATTATGCAGAAGATGATGTGCCCAGAATAGTTAAAGAAAGCTTATGGTCAGCTTCCCAATTTGGATGAGCACGATTGTTAACTTGCCCAAGCTATACTGAATTATCCCTTAAGAAATCATTTTACTGTTTTAAATAAGTTTGGGGATTAGAGATATAGCTCAGCAGTAGCAGGCCATGCCCAGCACCACAAGATTAAAAAGAAAAAGAAAAATTATATTCTACCTCTAGGAATTCTCTTTTGTTTTGAGACAGGGTCTTGCTATGTAGTTCATGCTGAACTTGAACTCTTTATGTAGTCCAGGCTGGCCTTGAACTCGCAGCAATCCTAATCCTAAGAGATACCCAGAATCTCTTTCCAAACTTTTTAATTTTTATTAGTACATGTTTACAGTACATAATGATTACATTCATAGTAAGGAGTTGGTAACTTTCTAAATTTTTAAGAAACAAGTAAAACTGCTGGGCATGGTGGCGCATGCCTATAATCCCAGCACTTGGGAGGCTAAGGCAGGAGGATAGCTGTGACTTCAAGACCAGCCTGGGCTACAAAGTGAGTTCCAGATCAGTCTCAAATATATAGTGAGACCCTGTCTCAAAAAAACATAACAAAACAAAAAAAGAAAAACAAAAAGAAACAAGTAAAACCTCATAAATAATTAAAACAAGAAAGAGGGGGAGAGGGAGACTGAAGTAAATATAAGGTGATTTCTAAAGATATTCTCCCTCTGCTCCCAAAATTACTGTGCACTAATTATTCAAACACTAACTAGGTACTGCTTTGAAGGAACACTACAGATAATTCCAATCGTAGGGAGATTATATCCTGGGTTATTCAGGTGAGCCCACTGCAGTCAAGTAGAACAGAAAGGCAGAAATCAGCGACTCAGTTCAGAAAAGAGAAGGCAGAAATCAGAAAGATTCCCTCAGAAGAAATAAGATAGGAGATCAGAGAAGTTCGAATCATTTTATGAACAACCCTTGAGGACTCCCAGTTTTGAAGATGACAAAAGGAGGCCAGGAGCTAGGGAATGCTGGCAGCCTCCAGATACTGAGAACAAGTCCTGGCCAACAGCAAACAAGCAAACAGTGGCATAATTCCTATAACCTCAAGGCAATAAATTCGGCCAACAACCTGAATGAGCCCAGAAGTGTTCTTTCCCAAAGGATCCAGGTTTTAAGAAAGCTCAGGCCAACTGACATCTTGATTTCAGCCTTTTGGGACTCTAGCAATTGTTTTTTTTTTTTTTTTTTTTTTTTTTTTTTTTTTGGTATTGTGGATTGAACGCAGGTCCTTGCACTTGCGAGGCAGGCGGTGGAACCACTGAGCTGAATCCCCAGCCCAGCAATGGTCTTCTGATCTACAAAACTGAGGTAATAATTTTTTGTTGTCCTAAGCCACTTAATTTTTGGTAATTTGTTACAGCAACTACAGAAAACTAATACAGTCCCAATAATTAACCTACAGTGTGAAATTATTACCATCAAGTCAGACAACATTCATTCTTGCAAGAAAATAAAGGAGACCAAATGTCAAAAACTGCTTAGTGAGCCAGGGATGCAGCTCAGCAGTGCAGTGCCTGCCTGACAACTGTAAGGTCCTAAGGTTTGATTTCTGGCAAAAAAGAAAAAAAAATTTAAAGCTTCTTGGTGAACTAGATTTATTTATATAATTAATAGTTCTAAAAGCTGATAAAACTAGACTTAATACACACTTAGACTTATTAAACCATTCTTCCTGCTAGGGCATGGAGGGTCCTACATTAAAGATGGCAATAAAAAATAACTAAATTACAGCCAGTTCTTTTTTTTTTTTTCCTTCTTTTTTCCTTCTTGAAGTGCTGGGGACTGAACCTAGGACTCTGTAAATGATCTACCATTAAGCTACATCCCCAGCCCTATGCCCAATTCTTATACTAGCCTATAAACCAGTTTGCCTCTTTAAAGTTATTTTTATGCAAAGTATTAACTCAACTGCTCTGTATTCATATAATTTAACTCTCACAGGACAACTCATTTCCCCAAGGCAAGGGGATGGAGTACTAGACATGATCTTCACCCGCGACAACATGAACCATGTAAAAATACTAGGTGTGTTGTCATATATCTGTAATTTCAGCACTCTGGGAGGATCTTAAATTCAAGCCTGGCCTAGGCAACTTAGCAGGACGCTGTTTCAAAAAGAAAGATGAGAGAGGGCTAGGGATGTAACTCAATGGTGCCACCACCTGCCTCCCAAGCGCAAGGTCCTGAGTTCGATTTCCGGTACCCCCCCACCAAAAAAAAGAGGGAACGTACTGTAGCTCAGTGTAAAGGCCCTGAGTTTAATACAGGGCACGGAGGGGGAACTATTTTTTAAATAATTTAATCCCCAACACCACAAGAACAAAGTGTTTTGTACTTAAAAGAACTTAGTAGGTTCACAAAACTCTAACAAACTTACTGGATGATGATTATCAAATTCAGGAGAGAAAAAAAAGAAAAAGATACTTGTGATAAAGAATACTAATTCCCATTCAGCACTTGAAAAATAAATGGAAATTCATTTCCATTTCATCATTACCATTATTTCGTAAGTATGATCACTTTGATGTTTCTTGTACTCAAATCCTCGAGTAAAACACTGCAAAGAGAGAAAAACTGAGTTACTAAAAGCTACTTTTAAAAATGCTTATTTAGCTACTGTGGCTTTCCTCACAATAGCCCACCCTATGTCCTGCTAGGTGTATTTTTATCTTGCTTTTTCCTCTTTTCCTCCCTCCAAGCTCACTCTGCAGAGCCAGTTTCTCTCTCACCTTTCACCTTTGCTTTTTCAAATAAACTTTTATATTGTTTAAAAAAAAATGCTTAAAGGCTAGGAGATGGTTTAGAGGTGCTCTAATCTTGTGACATTATTTAAGGATTAATCTTGTCTGTAGCTGCAACAGGATGGTGTATCTGTGATCACAGCTTATCAGGGTCCTCAAAGAGAAAACTCGTTGCCTGTAGGGGGATACTTTTTCCTGGGACAACTCCTCCCTCCATAATAGCATGAGCCTTGGAAATCAGACTGCCCAAATTTGAATCCTGGTTCCATACTTACCATATTTCAGCAATTCTAAGACAAATACTTTTCCATATTTTAAAACTCTAAAATCAGAATTCATCTTATAATTAAAAGTATATCAAAAATTTCACCAGCAAGTTCTACATTTTAGTATTTCTCAAACTGGGATGTTATTTATGATCAATACACCGTCTAGGGTATGATAAACTTGGTATTTGCTGTATGACTTAACTGTTCTTTGTGTGAGTTTCATCTATAAAATGAGGATATTTATTTACTTCGAGGGATAATAGTGGTAACTTAAGGGTTAATCCATGTAAAGTACTCAAAATGAGTGCCAGGCACAAAGTACTTACAGTTGTATTATTACTAATATCATAATCCACAAAATAAGTGTGTCCCTTTGTCACCTATATTGAGATCACTCTTCAATAAACAATAAAACAATAAATAGTATCATCAAGTGCAATAATCCTCCAATTCAGATTTCAAAAATCCCAATACTTTAAATTTACTTGGAAAAAAAATGTTAAGCATGAGGCTGATACACCTTGTGTAACAGTCATCAGTCTCAGCCACCTGCTATTCCTCAACTTTTCACTGGTAAATGCATAAGACAAGACTGACCGGAAGGAACGGATTTAATAAGGCATTTTCCTCCTAAGCAATCTGTAGTAATCTCTGAATTACTATACCCATAAAACTAGGCTAAGAGAGGCAAGCCTCTCTTTCGTGAGTTACCTGCAAGCAGAGAAAAAAAGGAGGTGGCCCACATTCAGCACACTTAATATAAGGTTCCATGAGGTAGGAGGAGCAGCCTCTACAAGGTGGCTTATCAGAGGGATCATCTAAAATAAAGAGAAAACAAACACACCAGTTTTAAAACATCTTATGACTAGCGAAAGTGCAAAAGGGGAAAATCTGCAGATGACTACATAGATGAGTAAACTATGTTGGAAAAATACACGGAAACAACATGAGCTCATTCCAAATAAACACAAAAATGTTCCTTTTTCAGGGCAGCTTTGTTCCTTCCCACAACAAACCTATTACTTCAAACAGCAATTAGGCAGAAAAGCATTTTAGGCAATCACTGTACGGTTCTTTCAACTTTTCCATAAGCTTGGGATTTTTCATAATAAAAAGTTGGGCATGGGGAATTCCTTCAAACTATCTTGGGACTTAAATTTCACATGTGAGTTGGAATTTAAACCCAGAAAAAGCTCCCTTTCTCCTGTGGTAGCAACACAACACAGCTGATCTTCCTCCAAGTCTAATGGCAGCAGTATACTTCCAAGAAATTAAGGTAAGGAGTGTATTTTCTTTCTTTATTTGGTACTGGGGATTGAACACAAGGACATTCTACTACTGAGCTATATTCTTAGCCTTTTTTATTCTTTTAGACCGGGTACTGCTAAATTGCCTGGGATGGTCTCAGACTCGTGATCCTTCTACTTTCTGAGCAGCTGCGATTACAAGAGCCCACCAGCACACACAGCCAAACTCTTTGGTTCTTTAATAACAACAAAAAGCCAGGCATAGTGTCACACACCTATAATCCCAGCATTCAGGAGTCAATTCAAGGCCAGCCTGGGCTACAAAGTGAAATTCTATCTCAAAAAAACAAAACAAGGGCCAGTGATTTAGCTCAGTGGCACCGTGCCTGTGTGCAAAGATCCAAGTTCAATTTCTGGTACCAAAACAAAGAGCGAGCTAGGTGTGGCGGTACACCTCTGTAATCCCAGCACTCAGGACACTAAGGCAGAAGAAACCCTACAAATTTGAGGCCAGCCTGGGGTACATAAGAGTTCAAGGCCAGGCTGGATTAGTGAGATCTTGTCTCAAAATAAATAAATAATTAATCAATTAGTTAATTAAAGAATGTCATAAAATGTAGGTATGTTCCTGGTTACCCCAAAATCAGTTCTCAATTTTTGGGGGGCAGGGTGTTAGTGATTGAACTCGGGACCTTGAGCTTGTGAAGCAGGCACAGTGCCATTGAGCTAAATCCCTGGCCCTTGTTTTTTGTTTTTTTCGTGGTACTGGGGATTAAATCTAGGGCTTTCATACCAAACTATATCTCCAGCCCCTCCCACCTTCCCTTCCCTCCTCCCTTTCTCTTTTTGTTTTTTCCATTTATTTATAATTTGAGACAGTATCTCACTAAGTCACTAAATTAGCCAGGCTGGAGCTCAAACTTCTGATTTTCCTGCCTCAGCCTCCCAGAATACTGGGATTACAGACATCAGACACCACATCTGACTCCAAAACAGTCCTCTGTGATCGACCACAGTATTCTAGGAAAACAAAGTCTTTGAAGGTAGATGACGGGATTTATTTGTTTAATCGGAGGCAGTATTTCTCATATTCTATACATTAGTAGCATTGCCTTCACTGAAGTCCAAGAGATGTTTTTGAAACCACCTTTGTCTCCTAAGTGATAGTTCTCTTTTTTTTTTTTTTTTGTGGTACCAGGGATCAAACTTAGGATCTTGCTCTTGCAAGGCAGCACAATGCCACAGAGCTAAATTCCTGGCCTTCTCCATTTGTTCTTCAGTGATGACATGCAGGGAGTGGCGGTGCATGCCTATAATCCCAGCACTCAGGAGACTGAGGCAGGAAGATGGCCTCAAATGTGAGGCCAGCCTGAACTGCATAGCAAGACCCTGTCTCAAAAAAAGACATGGAAGAAAATGTCAGAATAAAAAAATGTACTGCTAGCAGTAGTTTCAAATTACTTAAATGGAATAGTAATTGCTCCACTTCTATTTTCAATTTTATCACAAAAAAAAAAACCCCAAAACTGTACTAAGTACTAGATGCCAATTTTTATCAAATTACCCTCTCTCTCTCTCTCTCTTTTTTCTTGTACTGGGGTCAACTGTTTGGTTTTTTAAAGAGACAGAGTCTCATTATATTGCTCAGGCTGGTCCTTAATTCTTGGCTTCAAGCGATGCTCATGCCTTAGCCTCCTGAATAGTGGGATTACAGATATTTACCACTGCATCCAGCTCTGTTCTTTTAATATTTAAATTTGCTTCTCTTTCCTTGAACTTTCTTTAAAAAAAAAAAATGTACCAGCCACTAACAAAAGTAGTTTTTAAACCCTATGTCAAAAGAAGTAATTACTGCCAGGCACAGTGGTACACACCTGTAATCCCAGCACTAGAAGCTAAGAAAAATGACTTCAAGGCCAGTCTGAACTACACAGTGAGACCCTGACTTAAAAAAACAGAAAAAAAAATAAAACAAATTAAGAAAAAGCACTTACTTTGTAATCCAATTTATAGTTCTTAAAGTTTAGACCTGAAAAGTATGTCCTCCATTATTAAAATTTTGAAAAATACTTATTCAACCATTTGTTCTAGTTATGTCTATGTATTTAACAAAAGTAGAATACTATACATTGTTTTATAGCTTTTTTTTTCACTTGACAATATACTGTGGGCATCTTTTCATGGCAGTATACATTTATCTTCATTGTCATTCTTATATCTTTTTCAGTACTGGGAAATGAACTCTGGATTTTATGCGTGCTAAGCAAACACCCTACCACTGAGCTATGTCCTGAGCTCCTTCCTTGACCTTTTTAAGGTATGAGTAATATTTCTTTGTAGCAATTATCTAACTTAATGGCTCTCCACTACTTCCTAGGAAGACAGACATTGTGGAAATCTAAGGAGGTGCTTTTTTGTTGCCACAATGATTAGGAATTTTTTTTTTCTACTGGCATTTTTGTAACCAGAGAGTAGGGGTTCTAGGTTTTCTACAATGGCCAGGACAGTCCTAAACAACCAAATACTAGCTTATATCCTGTGTAACTTTCAGACATGCCACCAGGCTTTCAAGTAGATGAAAAACTTCACATGACCCAGAACCTAATTCCATATTACATATACAGGAAAAAGTCTATCTATCTATATATGTGCCTTTCACACACGTCTTTCTTGCTGGAGATCAAGGACCTTGTGCATCAGAGGCACACATTCTACCACTGAACTATATATCCCCGCCCACAAAGCAAAGTATTTTTGTTTGTTTTTTGAGACAGGGTCTTACTATGTAGTTGAGACTGACCTGAACTCACTATGTAGCCCAGGCTGGTCTCACAGCGATCCTCCTGCCTCAGCCTCCCTAGTGCTGGAATTACAGATGTGTGCCACCAAGCCCGGCTAAAGCAAAGTATTTTTGACATTATACATTATATATTTCTAGTAAGGCAACTACATGTGATCCTAGAAGTGACTGTGTTTGAACTGATTGCTCACTCACTTGCTTTCTTTTCTTTCCTTCCATCTTTCTTTCTTTAGTACTGAAGACTGAATCCATAGTTTTCACAATGAACCCTAATGAACTATCCCCATTCTGAGACAGGTGCTGCCGAAATTGCGAACATTGGGCTCAAATTTGTGATACTCTGCCTCAGCCTCCCAGAGTGCTGAGACTACAGGCATATGCCACCACACCTAGAATGAGACTGTGTTTTGTTCAGAATTTTACCAGGAATTACTCAGGGTTGAGATATTTCTTAGTCACTGATACAATACACTTGAATCATTTTATATTGGTAGTTGTAAGATGTTCTGTGATTTAGTGACTCAATATATGAATACAAGCACCTGACTACTGGACATTATGCCTTCTATTGTAATCCTGTCTAAACACACCAAGATACTTATAAATTGCATTAATTCATTAAGAATAAGTAAATTATTTATCTCATAGTTAGGCCATTATTTTTTAAAACGTGTGTGTGTGTGTATATTTTTTTGGGGGGGTACCGGGGATTGAACTCGGGCCTTTGTGCTTGCTAGGCAGACGGCAGAACCACTAGAGTCAGAACCATTGGAGTCAAATCCCCAGCCCAACATGTGTTTTTATTATCTTATTTACTTCATTTCCAGTTAATAAAGAAACTTCTAAAATATATATATTTTTTTTTGAGGGGGGGCACCAGAGATAGAACTCTGGACCTTGTGCTTGTGAGGCAGCTTCTAAAATATTATTTAATATTTAACTGTTACTCTAACCAGTTATCCATGGGTAGGCATTTACATTATTTATGAAATTTTCAGTTTTATTATAAAGATTCCTGGGGCTGGGGATTTAGCTCAGTGGTTCTGCCACCTTCCTCACAAGCACAAGGGCCTGAGTTCAATCCCCAGTACCAAAAGAAAAAAAAAAAAAGATTGCTGAAGCCATACATGCCTGTAATTCTAGCACTCTGGGAGACTGAAGCACAGGATCTCAAATTTAAGTCCAGCCTATGCCACTTAGCAAGAACCTGTCTCAAAAGAGGTAGGGATATAGTTCAGTAAAAAAGCCCTGGGTTCAGTCCCCAGTACCAAAAAAAAAATCTTGTATGTACAACATTTAATACTTGTTTCTCAGGATATGTACTTTCTTGTAACTAGAATCATGGAGTGTACAGACTTGTGGAGTGTCGTTGAAATGTGAGTGTTGTTGAAATGTTTGATATATATAGTCAGATATCCTTTTTAAAGTCAAAAGGGATTCCAGAATTTTTCTACAGTCTAGAATTGTAGAAAGACTTTTTTAAAACCATCATTCAAAATCAAAGGCAATATAAAATTAGTAAGTTTACTATATTAACAAAAGCAAAAACCTTTTTTTTTTTACAAAAACTATAAACAGTACAAAAGCTACTCAGTGGAAGAAAATATTTGAAAATATATGACAGATATAGGGTTGAAATTCCTAATATGCAAAGAACTTGCCTAGCATGCCCAAGACCCTGGGTTAGCACTGGGAGGGGAAAAAAAGTTAGGCATGGTTGGCACTTCTGTAATCTCAGAGGCAGGACTTCTTGAAGGGAAGAGTTAAGACACCAACCTGGAAAACACAGCAGACCCACATCTCAAAAAAAGGAGGGGAGAGGAATAAAAATGACCTTAAATATGCACATGAAAAAATTGTTCTGGCCAGGCATGGTGGCACACACCTGTAACTCCAGCACTTAGGAGGCTGAGGCACAAGGATCACCGCCAAATTTGAGGCCAGCCTGGGCTACACAGTGAGTTCAGGATCAGCCTGAACTATAAAGCGAGACCCTGTCTCCAAGAAAAAGAAAAAGAGGGCCAGGGATTTAGCTCAGTAGTTCTGCTGCCTGTGTTCTGCTGCCTGCCTTGCAAGGGCATGTTCCTGAGTTTGATCCCCGGTACCAAAAAAAAGGAAAAGAAAAAAGATTGTTCTGCTTTACCCATAAGAGAAATAAAAATTAAAACTCTGAGATAGAATCTCGCACTCATGAAATTAGCAAAAATTCCAAAGCTTGACAATATACTTTCTTAGCTGGGCTGTTGGAAAATGGGCACTCATATATTACTAATGGGAATGCAAAAAAGTTCAGCTCAATAGAGGTAATTTAGCAATATCTAAACAAAACTAAGCATTATCTTTTTTTTTTTTTGTACTGGGGATTGAACTCGGGACCTTGTGCTTGAGAGGCAGGCACCACAGAATTAAATCCCAGGCCCTGCATTATCTTTTGAGTCAGTAATCTGGCTTTTAGATATTTACTCTGAATATACATTTCCAATAACCAAAATACATCTTCCCAAGATTATGCTTTAAAACATTATTTGTAATTATAGATTACTACTCAGATGGCCAAGCATTGGATATTTTAATAAACTAATGGTATTACCAATAAATGGACCATTATACAACTATTAAAAAAAAAGACTGGAAGGGGTAACCCACTTTTTGGTTCCACTTCTGTCTCTGTTGTTTTATTTTGTTTTTGATACCAGGGATCAAACTCATGACCTCGTGCTTGCAAAGCAGGTGGCAGAACCACTGAGCTAAGTCTGCAGTCCTTCTGTCTGTTAGAAGCTATCTTTCTCTCAATAGTTATGCTACTCTTAAAAAAAAAAGAGAGAATAAGAGCTAGGGGTGTAGCTCAGTGGTAGAGCACTTGCCCAGCATGTGTTGAATCCTCAGCACTGCACACACAAAAAGAGAGGAAAATCTCTATAAATTAATGTAGTATTTCCAGTGGGGGGGGGAGCTCATACAGTACAAAAGAACATAAATAACTTACTATCATTCCTATAAGAAATTATGGGGGAAAAAAATACATCCTCTGTTCTTTGCAAACAGAAATAAAGGATAAACCAGAAAAATAAAGTTGGATAATTACAAGAGGTCAGAGAAAGTGACTAAAATATAATGGAAGAGATATAGGAGTTAAATGGTATTTCTCCAAATATTTTTTTTTTTTGGTACCAGGTATCCAACTCAGGACCTTGTGCTTGAGAGGCAGGCAGAGGCAGGCACCACTGGGCCAAATCCCTGGTCCTCTCTGAAAAGTTCATAAATAATGTAAATGGCTACCCATGGGTAACTGGTTAGAGTTAATTATGAGACCTAGTGATTTATCTTTAAATATTTTAGAAGCTGCCTCACAAGCACAAGGTCCTGAGTTTGATCCCTGGTACCAAAAAAAAATATATATATATATATATGTATGTATATGTATGTGTATGTCTCTTTACTAACTGGAAATGAAGTAAATAGATAATATATACACACATTTTAAAATATACTTTTGCTACCATTATAATAAAGATCTGATCAAACAAAAACAAAAGATGCTAAATTTTCCAGGACTCTAGGGGCCAGGGTGGGCAGATCATTTCAGTCTAGGAGTTTAAGATCAGGCCTGGACAACATATCAACATAAGTGTGGTGACTTATACTTTTTTGTTTGATTCGTTTTTTTTGTTTTTTGAAACAGGGTCTCACTACGTAGTTCAGACCGGCCATGAGTCCACTATGCATGTCTTAGGCTAGCCTTCTTCCTCAGCCTCCCAAGTGCTGGGATTATAGGCATGTGCTACAATACCCAGCAGCTGAGGCCTTTTTAAACAACTGTCTCCCTCTACAGTGTTTTAATACCATGGATATGTCATAAATCTGTTTGTCGAATTAAGATATTGTTGTTCCTCAAGAATAAGATTTTTCAGGAAGGTTGAGGCAGGATGATTGCTGTAAGTTCCAGGAAAGCCTGAATTCCATAGCAAGACCCTGTCTCAAACAAAACAAAAAAATAAGACCTTTGCTGGGTTTGCTCACATTGGTAATCTTAGCACTCAGGAGACTGAGGCATAAGGGTCACAAGAGTTCAAGGCCAGCCTAGACTACACAGCGAGTTCAAAGCCAGCCTGGACTACATAGCCGGACTCTGTCTCAAAAACAAAACAAAACAAAAAAACAAGAGGGACAGGGATTTAGCTCAGTGATACTGCTGCCTGGCTCACAAACACAAGGTCCTGAGTACCTTTGATCCTTGGTACCAAAAAAAAAAAAAAGAGAGAGAGATAAAAGAGATGTTAAATGAAGGGATTCATTTTGATAAAACAGCATTTTTTTAAACTGAAATTTTATCCCATGGGTTGCTTATTATATGTGAGGGAAAAACCAGAAGTCATATAAAAGATATATGAATATTCCTTATATTCCTATTCTTACAAGTCTCTCTGCACATTTTTAAACATTTCTAATTAAATTCAACAATTTTTTTTGGGGGGGTACAGGGGATAGAATTTGGGACCTTCCACCTGGGAGGCAGGCAGCAGAACCACTGAGCTAAATCCCTGGCCCAACAATTGTTTTTTATATATACTTTTTTTGTGTGTGGTGATCCAGATCAAACCCAGAAACTTTCACATGCTAGATAAATGCTTTATCACTGAACTTCAAATCCAGCCCTAAGGGAGCAGAGATTTCAGTTTATGTGCTTAGCATGGAAACAATTTATTAGATTCGCCATATATAAAACAAAAGAGTTGAACTAAGCATCTGAAAGCTCCATTCTTTTTTAAATTTATATGAGGAATATGGTAAAAGAGTAAATTAGAGCTCCTTATGACACTACTGAAGAGCTGGATATGGTGGTGCAAACCTATAATCTCAGCACTCAGGGAGGCTGTGGCAAGAGGATGGAAAGTTTCAGTCCAGCCAGGGAAACTTAGTAAGGCCATCTCAAAATATAAAATAGAAAGGGCTGGAGATGTAGCTCAGTGTAAAGAGCCTGGGTTCAACCCTGAGTACCAAAGTGGAAGGAAAACACTGCTGAAGCAGCCAGGTATGGTGGCAAAAGCCTATAATTCCAGAATTTGGCTGGCCGAAGCAGGAGGATCAAAAAGGTCAAGGCCAGCTTGAGCTACACAGTAAGTTGGAGGCTAGACTGTCTCAAAAAACAGAAGAAAAAGAGATTGTTGAAGAAACAAAAACCCCAAAAGTACTCCATAGTTGTGACTACTTAAATTTATTTCACACATATAACTATACCATAATTCTTTGCATTACTATTTTTACTGTAGTTTACTCTTGGAACAGTGGTGCCACTTAAAAGGGGAAAACATGTTACTGGTTCTAAAGAGAAATCCCACTACCTTTTTAATTAAACAAAAATAATTTATTTTTAAAATATATTTTTATTTTTAATTGACACATAATTATACATATTTAAGAGGTACAGTGTGACATTTCCTTTTTTTCTGACATATCAATACATGTATACAATGTGTAATGATTAGATCAGGACAAGTGGTGGATCCATCACTTCAGAAATTTATTGTTTCTTTTGTGTTGGGAGCATCAAAATCCACCCTTCCTGCGACTTTGAAATATATAATTAATTCGTCAACTACAGTTATTCTACTATGCTATAAAATATTATCTGCCTATCTAACCCCACCAGTTAAGTTTAACTATTGGTTAATCCTACCGTACTTGATCCATTCAGCTTTGTTTTTTTCTAAGACTCAGGATAATATATTTGTGTTCTATGTACATATTATGCAGTCAATAACTAACTTTATTTTGACTTGAAACTCGTAATTCCTTTAAACTCAGATCCACAGGCCATTACTGCTTAACTTCAGAGGGCTTATTTTTCTTCCTTGACCAACTCATACTTCAGTTTGAGATTAATATTCACTTGAGACTTGTTCCCATTGTACTTACTGCTAAAGGAACCCAAACGGTCCATTCCCTAATTGCCAAAGGTTGCTGTTCTGACCTTCCTCAATGCACAGCTTCTTCAAGATCCAGAATTGCCCAACACGTACACCAATGCTGGAGGACTCCTAACGAACAAAAACACCGGTACATGGATCAGACAAATATCCAAAGGGACAAGATACGTGCTCGCTTGGACAGCACATATACAAAAGGACAAGATAAACAACATATTCAATTTTATCACGTTCTCACTTTGTACTGCTGAGAAAATTATTTTACCTCAATAAAATTATCTATTTGTAAAATGGGTATAACAGTATCTGACCTCTCAAAGTTGTGAGAATGAAAAGTCACAACCAAATATCAAAACCCATATAATGCAGCATGGCTCCTGGTCCACGGGCAGTCCTCTATATGCTACATACTTCTAATGAACAACTACCGTCTTTTTCTGCCTAGCATCATTTTTTTTGTAGTATCACTTTTATTCGTACTCTCTTTTCCTTGAATTAATTATCCCAATATTTCTTACTGTATTGGTGGGGCTGCCAATCACATACCAAACCCCTAACCTCACAGAAGCTATACCAGATTTTTTTTCTTACTGAAATCTGATTTTTTTTTTTTTTTTTTTTTTTTTGTACTAGGGATCAAACTCAGGACCTTATACTTGCGAAGTTTTTTTTTTTGAGACAGGGCCTTGCTATGTAGTTCACACTGGCCTTAAACTCACTATGCAGCCTAGGCTGAACTTGAAGTAATCCATCTGGCTCGGTTTCCAGAGTGCTGGAATTATAAGAGTGTACTACCAGGCCTAGCCCCAGAAATCCGGACTGTATTAAGACAAAAAGCACTTGGAGCTCAGTCATTTATCAGTCCTAGAATTTGGTCCATGAGCTCTGGCTGTTGAGATCCCTATGCCCTTGTGGCCAATTGTGTAATTCCTCTCTCATTTATCTTTTTCGGACCCAGGGATCCAACTCAGGACTCTGGTGCTTGTGAGGCAGGCAGAGAGCTACTGAGCTAAATCCCCAGCCCTCATTTATGTTTTCAATAAAATTTCAACCTGAAAACCAAGAAATCCTATCTATTACAACATATACTTGTTTATTCATTTACTCCCTTGTGGCCAATTGTGTAATTCCTCTCTCATTTATCTTTTTCGGACCCAGGGATCCAACTCAGGACTCTGGTGCTTGTGAGGCAGGCAGAGAGCTACTGCTCTAAATCCCCAGCCCTCATTTATGTTTTCAATAAAATTTCAACCTGAAAACCAAGAAATCCTATCTATTACAACATATACTTGTTTATTCATTTACTCTTTGAACAAATGTACAAAGTTTTGTTTTTGTTTTTTTTTTTTTTTTGGTTTTTTGAGACAGGGTCTTCTCTATGTAGTTGAGACTGACCTAGAACTCACTATGTAGCCAGGCTGGTCTCGAAATCACAGCAATCCTCCTGCCTCAGCCTCCTGAGTGTTGGGATTAAAGGCATGTGCCACCACACCTGGCTCAGAGTATCTTTTTTTGAAGGATAAAATATTTCCCACTAAGCCTTTCTTTGATAGGCCTGTAACTTCTACTGTATCCATACCTTTTTATATATTTTCTGAAATTTTTCACATTACACTTTGTGAAGACTACTTTTGAATGTATATTTTTCCCACTTTAAAAAGTATGAGAACCCATGGCTGGGCGTGGTGGCGCATGTAATCCCAGCACTCAGGAGGCAGAGGCAGGAGGATCGCTGTGAGTTCGAGACCAGCCTGAGCTACATAGTGAGTTCCAGGTCAGTCTCACTATGTAGTGAGACCCTGTCTCAAAAAACCAAAAAAAAAAAAAAAAAAAAAGTATGAGAACCTAGAAGGAACTTTAAAAACATATAAAATGAACTGGACAAATGTTAGAACTACCAAAGATTAATTCATCATAGTAAAATGACTTCTTTCACACTGGTATTTTTGCCTTGGAAAATAATCCATCAAATGTACACACACAAAAATGTACACAACACTCAAGATAATAATGCTGTCAATGAACTTTTCTTTTTGGGCACGGAATGAGTTTCCCTCCCTCCATATAGTCCTAGGAAAGGTTGGTTTGAAAAACAATGAAGTTAGCATGGGTGTATCATGCACTCACTGATAAAATACTGGCCAACATTTATTCAACTTGGAGTATCTCTATAAATCCTCCCAACCTTCTAAGGTAGGCTGACTTTTCAAAGAGAAAGAGACTCTGAAAGATAAACCCACTTAGCTGGTAGGGTGGCCTATGCCTGTAATCTCGGCATCCAGGATGAAGTAGAAAGTGTCCATAATGGAGCCCAACCCTTGCAATGTAGTGAGACCTTGTCTCAAAAAAATAAAAAGAGGCCTCAGTGCAAAGGCTCTAGATTCAATCCCCACTACCCCACACTCCAAAAATGAGAGAAAAGTGTATCTGCACAACATCTTATAGGTAGTGAACATCTGATAAACACTTCGTGTCTTTTTTAAAATTAATTTTGGCCCGGGTATTTAGCTCAGCGGTTCAGTGGCCTGCCTCGCAAGTGCAAGGACCCGAGTTTGATCCCCAGTACCAAAAAAAAAGAAACAAAACAAACAAAAAAAAATTAATTTTATTGGTAATTTTAAATATACATAATATTTATCATAGGGAATCTGTACCTGTACATGCTATATCTTTTTTTCCCATTCCCCTCCCCTCCCTTCAGTCCCTCTTCCCCACCTTATTTACAAAAGCTGTTTCCTTTTCCTACTATTCCCCCTTTTTTCTTTTCCTTCCTTCCTTTCTCCCTCCCCCTTCCCTAGTTCCCCTTCCCATTTAAACATTTTATTCCTATTTCACAATATCTATTATATATTTTGGTCCTATTTACCCTGTTTTAAACACCAGAGAACGATATTTACACGTGTTTGATTTATTTCACTTAAGAGTATGGTGATCCATTTACCTAGTAAGATCTCAAGTCTATCATTCTTTATGACAGTGTGGTATTCCATTGTATTAAAAAAAAAAAAACCCCAAATCTTCTTTATCATTCATTGGCTGATGGACATTCGTGCTGTTTCCAAGATTTAACTATTACCAACTGTGCCACTATAAACATGAGTGTGCATACATCACTCCACGTTTTAAGGGGCAATACTGCAATAAGTAGAACCTCTTTTTCCCTTCCTTTCCTCCTTTCTCCTCACAAAGACCATACTGTGACACTAACATCCATAAGAGGCTGGGTGCCAGATCCAAATTCGAAAGTTACTGGAAGGAGGAAGGCAAGTACTGCACCGTGAGGGACCGCGCGTGGTGCACAAGAAGTGCAGGCTTTGCAGCTTTGTAGCCAACGAAACCCCAATCCTTACTTCATGATTTTTTCTAAGTCCCAGCTCTAAAGCGGAGCCAAAACACCTCCGTGCAAGTTCAGTGTCGGTCAAAGGGTCCACACACAGCGGCACGCACCGGAGTCCCCGCGCTCCATCGCCTAGCGCGGAGAGGGGTGACAAGCAGGCTGGGAACCCGCGGGGCCGCC
>NW_022900925.1:23547046-23551756 GCF_012274545.1 Fukomys damarensis
CCTCGCCTCGCTGCTTCTCCTACCTTAATGTAGGGAGCCGCCGGCCGTGCGCTGTCTCAGCTTGCGTGCGTTGCCCTAGGCCCTGCGCGCGCGCTCCCAGGGTGCGTGCGCGCTCCCGGACTACGCAGCCACCGCCTCCGTCCCCGCCCCTTCCCTTTTCAATCGCCAGTCTCGGCGGCTCTTGCGTCCCGACTCTCATCCTGGGTCCCCTCCTGGCGCCGGCTGAAGTTCCGGCGCCTGAGGACTGGGAGGATGGACCCGAGCTGCTTGCCTGACTGTTGATTCTGACGGGTAATCACTTTTTTCCCTTGTGGTGTGTGGCCCGCGACGCCTGAGGCTTCCTGTTGGTGGCGCTGTTTGGTCCCCTCTGAAGGGTGGTGAGGCCGACCCGGCTGGAATAGTCCCGGTTTTGTGATCACATTCCCACTCCCGCCCCTGTTGCCTCCAGGGGGAACTGAAGCTGAGGCTCTGGGCCCAAGGACAGCACCGAGCCGTGGCCACGCAGTGCCTCTCGTGGATTAACCAGACTCAGGGGTGAAGGTACATTTCATTCAGAGACTCCTGGAACATCGACAGTGTCTCCTCTGTGAAGAACCATCCACTTTTTGGGCTTCAGATGCCCAAATGGAGGTGCAATGATGAGAGGATGTGGTGGTCCACTCTGATATCAATCTTGAGGGCTAGGTATGTCCCAACATCTCTTCTTACTATTAGTAGTGATTACTGTCGTAGCTACCATTTGTCGAGTACTTACTGCATGCCTGGCATTGTACAAAGTAGGTTACACCCATGGTCTCATACAAAACAACCTAATGGCAGTATTATCCCCATTTCCCAGGGGTGAGTATATATACATGTTATGCACATACTTGGTATCACAATGCTAGGAAGTGTTGAGGAAGGGGATTCAAACCATGGCCTATCTAGCTTAACCATGATGCTGTTAGATGTATTCAGAAGTCTGTGTCTGATAAATTTTGCTCAACCTCTTTTTAGAATTCATTTACACTTCCTACCTGTGTGGACCCTCTTTTCATTTTTTAGTGCATGTAATACAAGTTCAAGGTTAAAAAAAAAGAAAAGGAATTTTGCATGAGTGAAAATTAATATGAAAACCATTTCCCACCATGTTCAATAAATAGTTAAGATTTTTTTTTTTTTTTGTACCAGGGATTGAACGCAGGTCTTTGCGTTTGCAAGGCAGGCGGCAGAACCACTGAGCTAAATTCACAGCCCAATAGTTAAGATTAATCCCAGCACTCAGGAGGCTGAGGCAGGAGGATCACTGTGAGTTCGAGACCAGCCTGGGGTACATAAGTGAGTTCCAGGTCAGTCTCAACTACATAGTGAGACCCTGTCTCAAAAGAAAACAAACAAACAAAAAAACCCAATAGTTAAGATTTTTATATATACCTTTCCAGGCATTTTCCTATCCATCATGTCAATAAACATAGGGTAGTTTACATATGATGTATGCTAAAATCTGTTTGTTCATTCATTCAACAAATATTTAATGGGCAGACACTTCTAGAAATTTAGTAGTGAGCAAAGCAAAGTCTACGTCGTAGAGTTCATATAGTAGTAGGGGAGAATGACAACAAAGAGTACACATGTATTGTTAAATAATAGATAATGCCCAGTAATATTGTTTTATGGACAAATAAATCAAGATAAATAGATAAAAGTGATGTGACAATTCTCTTTTAGTTAGGATAAACAAGAAAGGCTTCTTAGCAGAGGAGTCACATAAACAGAAATCTAATTAATGAGAAAGGAAACTGAGTGAATTTCTAGAGGGAAACTAGAAGAGAAACAGCAAGTGCAGTGGCCCAGACATAGGAACTTGTTGGGCATAGAGAAGAAGCAAGGAGACCAAAATGCTAGAACACAGCCAATTGGAGAAATGAGATAGAAAACATAAGAGAACACCTGACTTGGGCTGGAGATGTAGCTCAGGGGTAGAGCACTTGCCTACCGTGTATAAAGCCCTAGGTTCAATCCTCAGCACTGAAAAAAAAAAATCAAAACAAAAACAAAAAAAACCCAGACAACAAAAACATAGTAAGAAGTCAGTTGTGTATCACGTCATACTACTGTGGAACAAAACCCATCCAATACTGGGGTCTGTGTGCCAGATGTGGTGCATGCCTGTATTCCTACGACTGAGTTTCAGCCTGGGAAACTTAGTGAGACCTTAGCTCAAAATAAGAAATAAAGACATGGGGGCAGGGGATTTGGCTCATTGGTTCCACTGCCTGCCTCACAAGCGCAAGAGCTGAATTAGATCCCTGGTACCAAAAAAAAAAGGAAAGAAAGACATGGAGATGCAGCTCAGTGCTAGAGTGCCTCTGGGATTGATCTCCAGTACTGCAAAATAAACAAAGAATAAAAATTTAAAAATAAGCAAAGCAGCATTCCCAGTGGTTCAAGCCAGTATCCTAATTACTCAGGAAAGCTGAAGCAGAAGGATCACAAGTTCAAGGTTAGCAAGCAACTTAACCCTTGTCTTAAAATAAAATCAAAGGTCTGGGAATGTATCTCAATCATAGAATATCCATAGGTTCAAAGCATGGAAAACATAGCATTTAGCCACCTGGAAATTACCTTTCCTCTTCAGTTGATGCTAGATTGGATTGCCTGTGAGATATGCACAGAGTGCCTATTTTCTCTTTTTATGTTATACATAATAGGAAATGACAAGAAAATGCCTGGAAAGGTATACATAAAAATCTTAAATATTTATTGAACATGGTGGGAGATGGTACAAAAAAAAAAGGAAAGAAAAAGAAAATCCTATAATTTGCAACAACATGAATCAATCTGGAAGACATGTAAGTGAAATAAGCCAGGCACAGAAATAAAAATGCTTTAACTATATTGCAAAAACATACTAATAAAAAAGGGAAAAATAAAAGATAAACTAATAGGGGCTGGGGATTTGGCTCAGTGGTTCTGCCGCCTGCCTTGCAAGCAACAAAGATCTGAGTTTGATCCCCGGCACACAACAAACACACACACACACCCCAAAAAAACTAATAAAGATGAAAAAAACCCCCAAATACTATGATCTCACTGTATGTGGACTATAAAAGCAGAATAGAATGGTGGTCACCAGGGGCAGAATGTTCATAGACTGGGGGGGCAGGTGACCAAAGGATACAAAATTTTAGTTAGACAAGAGAAATAAGTTTAGGAGAGCCATCACACAATGTGGTGTCTACAGTTAATAACAATATATTGTTTGTTAGAAATTACTAAAACAGTAGATTTTAAATGTTCTTGTCACAGTCAGGTGTGGTGACACACACCTGTAATCCCAGCACTTGGGAGGTTGAGGTAGGAGGATTGTCATGAGTTCAAGGCCAACCTTGGCTACACAGCCACCCTGTCTCAAAATACATTAATATGTTGATTTAGCCATATCGCACTGTATACATATAACAACACATGTTGCATACTATATAGTTTTTGTCAATTTAAAAATAAACATGCTATAAGTAAGTAAATGAGGTTTTGTTTGTAGTTCTAGGGATCAAACTCAGACACTCTACCCCTGAGTTACATACCCAGCCCTTTTTTGTTGTAGTTTTGTTTCTTTTGAGATAGGGTCTTGCTATACAATCCAGGCTGAGTTTGAATTCAAAGTGTAGCCCAGAATGGCCTTAAAACCATATTCTTCCTGCCTCAGCCTCACAAATGCAGTAGTTGGGATGACAGGTGTGTGCCACCATACTGTTTTTTTTGAGAATGCTGTCTTATTAAAAACAAACCTAGAGCTGGGGATTTAGCTCAGTGGTTCCTCTGCCTGCCTCGCAAACCTAAGGACCCGAGTTTGATCCCCGGTACAAAATAAAAACCCGAGCTGGGTATGGTGGTGCACGCCTGTAATTCCAGCACTCAGGAGGCTGAGACAGGAGGATCACTGTGAGTTCATCACCAGCCTGGCTCTATAGTGAGTTCCAGGTCTCAACTACATAGTGAGACCCTGTCTCAAAAAACAAAAACTAAATAAATAAAGTAAATAAATAAATAAATAAAAACTCAATGGGCCGGGGATTTAGCTCACTGGTGCTGCTGCCTGCCTCGCAAGCGCAAGGACCCAAGTTTGATCCCTGGTAGCAAAAAAACCAAAATTTGATCTGTACCAATGTAACTAGTAAGCTTCTTGTTACTAGCAGGCATTAGGATTTTCATAGTGTCACAACCATTGTTTTCATGAATCCAGGCTGGGAATTTAGCTCAGTGGTTCTGGTCCTGAGTTCAATCCCCAGTACCAAAAAAAACCAAACGAATGAATCCAAGCCTTTGTTAACCATCTCTTCTGTCTCTTCCTCAACTTACTGACTTCTGTCTCACCCACAAAAACTGCAGGATACCTATTCCATGAGTAGCTAGGATTTGGTTAGAATATAAAAAAGTTAGGTGAACGAGTCTAGGACTGAGAACATCTGTTTATCAGAAAATTGAAACATTCCTTCTCTGCTGTCTTGTTGCAGACTTTTCAGCCTAATGCACAGGGCCTCCACCTTCTCACTGTCAAAACAGGCTCTTAAAGTACTTGATATCATTTGGTGACAGAGGATCTGAACTCTTTTACAACCAATAAGTGCTCAATAAATGTTTGAAATATTTGTAAGGAAGTTGACACAGTTTTAACATAATTACAAGAGCATAGGCTTTGAAACTTTCCTGAATTTGAATCCTGTTTCT
>NW_022900925.1:23552041-23567048 GCF_012274545.1 Fukomys damarensis
ACATGTATAGAATCTAGTTCATGTTGGAAGTCAAATAATTAAAAATTACATAAAATAATAAGAATATTTAAATTTATAAAATATCTAAAATAAGTAAATAATAATTATAATTTAAATTCTTTTTTTTTCCTTGTTGTACAGTACTAGGAATGAACCCAGGGCCTTTGCACAGAGCTACATCTCCATCCCTTTTTATTTTTTGAGTTAGGATCTTGCTAAATCATACTGTCCAAACTGGGTTTAGATTTGAGATCCTTCTGCCTCACCCTCCCAGAGTGCTGAGATTTCAGGCATACATTACCAGGCCTAGTATAATTTTAGTTCTTTTTTATTTTTTAATTTTTTGGTGCTGAGGATTGAACTCGGGGACTTGTGCTTGCGAGACAGGTAATGAAACCACTGAGCTAAATCCCCAGCCCATAATTTTAGTTCTTGAAGTGCTCTACAGGATGACCCTGGATCTTTTTTTTCCATTTTATTTTATTAGTACATGTTTGTAATTCATGCTACATGTATATATCCTGGGTCTTATTTAGAAGTTGTTCTAGCTAGGCTAACTAGTGCTCTACATTAGAATATTTTTAATACCTGAATAAGGAACTCCTGTCTCCTAGACTTTCTTCTGGTGTCTCCTTCTGTAGCTTCTTTCTCACCTACAGAAAACTAATTAAAGTGCACATTGTCTCACAAGTCACAGGACAAATTTGTACTTGCAATCTATTATTGTATAGATAATCCAGCCTATGCTCAAAATGAGAAATATTTAGAAGCTATGACTCATTTAATTAATGTAAATAGTGAACAGACATGTATTATGAACAATTATATAAGACTGTTCTTTGAGTAGAGTATTTTACTATTTTAATGAAATAAAACTTGCAAGGTTAATCTGATGCTTATTTAATGATATGTGTAATTGTTATGGTGCTGCATGCTAATTAGGCCTTTAATGTTAAGCTAGTTACATAAATGACTATAATTGGTTATTTTTCACACAGCCAAACACATTTTTCAGTGTTTGCTCATTTTATTAATTTTTAGAATCTATAATCATGTCAAGAACAACAGTTTTCTCTGAAACCCTTTACTATTTAATCATACAGTCGCACAAACATACTCTTCAAAATGGTACAGCTGGGCCCCTCTCCCAATTGGGTACTAAAAATAGTTACTGTTGAAGGCTGTTTGTGTATATATTCTCCTGTTTTCTCCCTAAGAAACCCTTTAAAGAAGGTGGTATTCCATCTTACTGATGCAGACACTGAGAGAATGTAAGCAAGTAACATAGCAGGTCAGGCTTCTATGCTAACCCTCATCTACTATATGCAACCTCAGTAGGCAAGCAGTAGATCCCAGCAGAGATAGGTCAGTTTACTTTCCGAGGTAAAATGACTGGGAAATGCAGAAATGTATAGCATATGCAAAGGGAGAATGGTTTGTCAGTAATGGAAGAGTTGCAGCTGACTTCCTTAGTGTCCTTTCAACAAATACAGCCTTAGCTAGTGAATGTCAAATACTGCTGCCCCATTACAGCTTATTTTGTAGATATACTGTGTCAGCTTGATGCCATTAAATATTGGAATTTTAGAACCCCCCCCCTTATTCTGATTCCCAAAAAGAATCACAATAAGAATTAAACTGTTTTGTTTTGTTTCTTAAGACAGAGTCTCACTATGCAGTCAGGTCAGTCTTGAACTCACTATGTAGCCCACACTGGCCTTGGACTCACGGGCATCCTCCTCCCTCAGCCTCCCAAGTGCTGGGATTACAGGTATACACCACCAAACAGGCAAAACTACTGTTTTGCAAGTCTGTTTTTATTTTTATGGTTGTTTTAAGACAGGTTCTCCCTAAGTAGTCCAGACTGACCTTGAAGCTGCTGTGTGGCCTAGGCTGGTATCAAACTCATAATTCTCCTTCCTTAGCTTCCTGAGTCCTGGGATTATAGGCATATATCGCTGTCACCAGACAGTGTCCACAGAGATTCCTGAAGCTGAGATAAGGAACCTAACTCACTCTAAATACAGAATGGGCTTCCGGGTTCACTGGGGGAGTATTCTCAGGACGACGTCAGTAAGAGGCTGCAGAAGGGTTTATTAGGCATAAATTTTAGTAAATACTCAAGTAGAGTGTGGGCCCTGTGGGGTGGTGCCTTACTTACTGGGACTTGAAACATTTATGCTTCTCTTGAGAGGGTGGAAACCTCAGGGAAAGGTGGCCCACCCCTAGAAGGGTACTGGCCCGTATATTACATCGATGAGCCCAATTTCTTGTTTTGTGTTTTTTTTGTTTGTTTGTTACAATGAATAATTTAAACATTCTTTGAATTCTTTCAGCCTGTCCTTTTATCTTAGGAACAGATTTCTGCTCTTTACTTTTTCAGTAAAGCCAATTATGGACTTTTAAGTATACCAAGGAATTTTGAGTGTAATAGGTCTAGAAGGAAAGGAACCTAAAAATAACCAAGGACACAAACACTCTATGGTTCTCTTTGGGTAACTTCAACTGGGTCCCAAAAGGTGCAGTCTTCTTTAAAGTGTAATTAATTAGTTATGATTTCCTTTTCTCCTTTCTACTTCTCTTCCATTTCTTTTGTTTGTTTGTTTGTTTTTTGTTTTTTGAGACAGCGTCTCACTATGTAGTTGAGACTGACCTGGAACTCACTATGTAGCCCAGGGAACTCATAGTGATCCTCCTGCCTCAGCCTCCCTAGTGCTGGGATTACAGGCATGCGCCACCATGCCTGGCACCATTTCTTCTATACTACTTCATCACCATGCCTAGCACACAACTTCTTTTTGAGATGGAGTCTCAGTATGTTGTCCAGTCTGGTCTCAAACTCCTGGGCTCAAGGGATACTCCAGCCTCAGCCTCCTGAGTGAGTAGCTGGAATTATCTGTGCCTGCCACTGTGCCAGGCTGAAACTTTTTATCATTATTGTCACCCCTGAAAAACCTTTGTAGGCACCTGTCTCCCTTACAGAATTTTAATACCACAGATGATCTGTTTATGTCTATATATGTATATACTTTGTACATTAAAAGAATAAGATATTTTGCTCCTCAAGAATAAGACTTTTGGGGCTGGGGATTTAACTCAGTGGTGCCACCACCTGCCTGGCAAGCACAAGGTCCTGAGTTTGATCCCGATACCAAAAATTAAAAAAAAAAAGACTTTTAAGTGGTCTTATAGTGTGGTGAGACACACTACACTGTAATCCCAGGACTGGGGAGGCTGAGGCAAGAGGATCACTGAGAATTCAAGGCCAGCCTGGTCTACATAGTGAGTTCAAGGCTAGCTTGAACTACATAGTGAGATCTAGTCTCAAAAAAAAAAAAGAAAAAAAAAGAAAAAAAATTTTTTTTCTGGGAACAGTGGCGCAGGTCTGTAATCTCAATGCTGTGGGAGGCTGAGGGAGGATTCCAAATTCAAGCTCAGCTTGGGCAATATAGTAGGACCCTGTCTCAAAATTTAAAAGGGGGTTGGGAATGTAGCTCAGTGCAAAGAAGTTGGGTTCAGTCCCCTATACTAAAAGAGAAAAAGAATAAGACTTGTTTTTCCTCCACTAGTAGTGTATGGGTTAAACAATGATGCATGAATAATATAGCTTCCCATGTTACCTTCAGGTTCAGGATATTCTAGTTATGCAAAAGCTAATGTTTTGTACATATGATACTTATATTTGTCACTGTAAACTAATAGATTCTGTTCATATGGCAATTGAATTTCTCATATATGAAATGAATTAATTTACATATGAACTTCGTTAGTGTGAATCTGCTTCTAAGTAATAGTCATTTAGGGCTGGAGATTTAGCCCAGAGGTTCTGCTGCCTACCTTGCAAGTGCAAGGTCCCAAATTCAATCCCTGGTACCAAAAAAAAAAAAAAAAAAAAAAAGTGATTTCTCAGTGTGTGAACATTTTGGGTTTCTAAGCCTATGAAACAGCCTGGAAGACCTTCTGCAAATCAACCTACATAAATACCTTTTAAATTGAAACTTCTAGAGCATTCTTATGGGCTGGAGATGTGGCTCAGTGGTAGAGCACTTGCCTGGCATGTGTGAGTCCCTGGGTTCAATCCCCAATACTATAAAATGAAAGCATTCTTATGTGTTCATTCCTTTATTTTTTAAATACTTGTTGTGCCTTATTAAAGGCAAAGACTTTGCTAGGTGCTAGAAAATAAAAGTTTAAAAAAATAGTCTTCCTTCAGCTGGGCATGGTGGTATATATCTGTAATCCCAGCCCTCAGGAGGCTGAAGCAGGAGGAATGTGTGTTCAAGGCAACCCTAGGCTATGTAGTGAGACCCTGTCTCAAAACAGATACTGTATGATATAAATAGTTACATACAAAATGATATGTGCTAGAGACATTGTAGAGATGTACTAGAGACATTGAGGCTTCCAAGAAGGGACTGGTCAGTTCTAGGTAAAATTAAGGGTTAAGTCTCTGAGAAGTAAAGAGCTAAGTGTTAGAGAAGAGTGGGAAGGAAATTCCAAGCAGAAATAACAAAAAAATTTTTTTTTTTTTTTTGCTACTGGGAATCAAACTCATGACCTTGTGCTTGCGAGGCAGGTGCAGTGTCACTGTGCTAAATCCTCAGCCCAGAAATAACAAATTAGGAAAGATCCAGCAGCATGAAATAGAACAGACACTTTGGCCTTTGATTTTTGTGTAGTTTTTTTCCTCCCTCTTATTTTATTTTTTTAGACAAAGCCTTGCTAAGTTGCCAAAATGCTCATGCTGGGCTCAAGCTTTTCAATCTTTCTGGCTCATTTCTCCCAGAGTGCTGGGATTCCAGGCATGTACCACCACACTTGGACCCAGTTTGGGCTTTGTGACTGAAATACAGAAGGCAAGAAAGAGGAGTCACTATAGGTGGAGTAGCACAGAGAGAAGTCAGATCATTACTGTGAGCTCAAGGCCAGCCTGGGCTACATAGAGGGTAAGACCTTGTCTCAAAAAACAAACAAACAAACAAAAAACAAAGGGGGCTTTTTCATTTTACTTCAAAAGTTATGGGGAGGGAGAGAGTGAAACTTTTTGAATTGGGACATAGTTCTAAACCTGAGCTTTAAAACTACCTCTGCCTGTCTGGTGTCATGGTACACATCCCAGCTACTCAGGAGGTGGGAGAATTGCAAGTTTGAAGCCGTCCTGAAAAAAATTTAAAAGTCTAAGATTCCCAAGGGAGAATGTACAATAATGGGCACTCTTTACTGCTGGCAGGGCTGTATTTGGTACAATCATTTTGGAGAGCCATTTTGCAATCTAGCAAAGTGGAATAGCAAAGTCCTCTACTCATTGGCTTATGTCCTAGATATACACATATCCAAGCATATTGATTGTAGAAGAAATAAACTATCTGATATTATAATAAGTACAGTTTAAGAGACTCTAATATCAGTGTCTCTTTCATAAAATTTTTGATTCTTCTAGCAAGCAATAAGGATTTTATCCTATAGCCCACACTGGTTATTCTTTTCCGTTATGTCAGGGAGCAGCAGCGACCTGGATACATATTTGGAGAGTCTTCTGAGTATTTTCTCTACACCCTCCTTTCCCTGTGGGGGTTGAACCCAGGGCCTCACACATGCTAGGCAAGTGCTCTACCACTGAAAATCCCCAGCCCTTTTTATTTTGAGACAGGGTTTCACTAAATTGCCTTGGCTAATCTCAGACTTGTAATCCTCCTGCCCCAGCCTCATGAATAGCTGGGATTACAGGAGTGGGCCACTGCACTGGGCTTTGGGCATCATCTTATTCTGTGGAAACCATGACACCAACTGTCTAAATTTACCATTCTCCATCCTATATTGTTTTACTACATGAGACAAAATAGGAAAAAATTTGGCTGTTATGAATTATTTTCTCCCATTGGGCCTGTAATACCAATTACACATTTGTTGCCTTTTCTATGTTAATATGTACTTATGTACACACTGGCTTTTTTAAGAGGGTGCAGTTAGCAACTCCAGGCACTGGGTGGCATAAACTCACAAGAGTCCTATGAAAATACTGCATATAAATTACAGCTCAAGGTGCACCCATAGCTAAAGTGCACCTAATGAAGGAGGGTTAAGTAGAGGAAAAGAGTTTTTGTATTTGAAATTTCAGTGTAGACATGGAACCGAGTTCCCTAGAAATTCAAAATTAGGCAGATTTTTGACATTGGATGATTGGCAAGTCAGGTCATTGAGTGAGGGAAAGAAAAAGGAAAACAGAAAAGTGCTGGAATATGAGGGAGAAGAGATTAAAAAAAAATCTGAGAGAAAAGAATATACTGTAAATCTAGAGAGATGAATTCAGGTGTTAGCCGCACTGAAAGCCGCACCTCTTTGACTTGCATCTCCTTAGTAAGCAGTAGCAGTTTTCATATGAAGATAAAGATTACCTCATTCTCTTCTAGAAAAATCAGTTGTGCTACCCTTAGCTACTTATTTGGTGGTATGATATTATCAACACATAATTCAATATTTTTTTTTAGATAGTCTCATTATGTAATTCAGGCTGGCCTTGAACTCACTGTGTAGCCCCAGGCTGGCCTTCAAACACATAGCAGTCCTCCTGCCTCAGCCTCCCAAGTGCTGGGATTACAGACATGTGCCACCATGTCTGGCCAACACATAATTTTAGTGTTTACTATAAGCATGGTGCTTTGTTGACACAAAGAAATACAGAGGTCTATATATTAATACAGGCACTTAAGTCTTCAAGGGGAAGAACCAGGAAGTATACATTTAAAAAGATAAATAGCAACTCAGAGCATCATGGGAGCCATTGTGTGGACTCAGCAAATGGAATATCCTCCTGGGAGAGGGAGACATGGAGGAGACCATAGAATGCTCAACATGTTCAGAGTTAAATAATTTCTGGCCCCTAGTCACAAGTATATATAACATCTCTTCCTTGGAAAATGGTTGAGCATAAACATGAGAAAATTGCTCTATCAGAATCTGCTGGGCAATGTTTAAGAGAGTCCAAAATAGGAAAGTTTATGTAGGGGAGAATGATTAGGGTTCATGCCACCCCTAAACCCTAGGAGTATAGAAAAGGAAGGATGTTAATGGCTTGCTTAGGCCTTTCAGAAATCCACAATCCTAGATTGCTTTGATTTTTGAGATCACAGCTATATTTAAAGAAAAGAAAAACTGCAAAACAGTTATAAAGATGTTGTATATAGTGTTTATATTTAACAAAGTAATGTTAACACACACACAAGCCAAGCATAGTGGTGCATGCCTGTAAGTCCAGCACTCGGGAGGCTGAGGCAGGAGGATTGCCATGAGTTCACAGCCAGCCTGGGCTAATAGAAAGTTCAAGACAAGTCTGAATAACAGAGCAAGAGCCTGTAAAAAAAAACAAAGTATTAGGATGAGCCAGGCATATATTTGTGGTGCATGCCTGTAGTCCCAGCACTCTAGGAAGCTGAGGCAGGAAGATTACACAAATTTTAGCCCAACCTGGGCAACTTACGAATTTAACAAAGTCCTGCCTCCAGAATAAATAAATAGGGCTGAGGATGTAGGTCAATGCAAAGGGCCTAAGTACAATTTCCAGTATTGCAAAAATAAAACTATTGAGGTGATACATATCCTTCAAAAAAGTAGAAGAAGGTACCACTTTCCTTCTAAAACTTGAAAATAAATAAATACAACTTTTAAAATGTGCCAATTGGAAATATGCTAGTAATATATTATCTAAAATAGATTGGGGCCAGGGATTTAGATCCGTGGTTCTGCCACCTGTCTCGCAAGCTCAAGGACCCAAGTTCAATCCCAGTACCAAAAAAAGGGGTGGTGGTGGTTAGATTACAAATAGTATGAAGAGCCAGGAGTGTTGGCACAAGCCAAAAATCTCATCTCTCTGGAAAACTGAGGCAGGAAGATTGCAAGTTTGAGCCCAGCCTGGGCAACTTAGCAAGACCATGATGTAAAGCAGAAAATTTTAAATAGAACTGGGGGTGCAGCTCAGTGAAAAGCCCCTGGGTTTAATTTACACACACACACACACACACACACACACACACAAACACACACAAATTTAAAGTTATGCAAGCTATATATCTTTTTATCATACGTATATATATTTATAATGTCTGTAGAAAGGCATATATGTGTTAACAGTGAAAAGTGGTTATCCCTGGGGGGAGGGATTAGATAAAGATTAATTTTTCCATTCCTTCATACTTTTCATTTTAAAAATTTATAAGGAAAATGTTTTAATTATCAGAAAAATAAAATATCATAATGCAATGAGGAAGAATTTGCAATAGAAACCTAGTACTTTGTAGAGGAATAACTGTAGTAACTGTGTTTAAGAACTGTAGCGTAGAAACAGTGTTTAATCGAGTTGCATCTATAATAGCAACATCAAAAATTGTGGCACTGAAGCAGTCTGCAGATTAAAGTCCACATCCCAAAGACCACATAGGAGTTCTCCCTTTTCCTTTGCCATCTCTTAGTTTTCACAAACCTCCACTGATGAGGAAATAGAGGATTCAAAGTTGTTAACTGATTCCAGAGTTAGAAAACCTTTTCCAGGGGAAACAGTTATCCCCAAAGTGAGTGAGTTTCTATAAAAAACATCAGTACAGATGTTACCCAAATTATACTTTTGCAGAACTGATGAACACAGACTTTGCCACAGCTTTTGTCTTCTGGGAAGTACCATGTTTCAAATTAAGGGACAATTTGTGGTGGATAATGGGGGGAAAGGTGGGTTGAATATAGATCCTCTAAGAATCTAACGCTTTTAAGCATCTTCTCTGTGGTCCTGGGAAAGAGTAGGCATCTTTCCACCTCCATTTTATGGTAAAACAGAATAACAAATGGCAGAATAAACTTGAGGTAATGTTGTGTCATTGTAAGGGTGCAAATATAATACACAGTACTCACTTGAGGCTACCCAGTGTTCTGTCCTCTCTCTCAGATATGTGTTCAGAGTGTGCACTGTGGAACTTCAGAGGTGTTTTTTGTTTGTTTGTTTTTTGAGACAAGGTCTAACTCTGTAGCTCAGGCTGGCCTCGAACTTGTGGTGATCCTCCTGCCTCCTTCTCCCAAGTGCTGGGATTATTGGCATGCGCCACCATGCCTGCCTTAGAGATTCTTTAGTGCTTCCTTGAAATCTGTCATCATCATTTATGCTTTGTGTCTATTCTTTCTCTTCCAGGCTCAGTTTGATTTCCTGCTAGCAGAGTTTTGAGAATCACTGTTTTAGATGGTACTTGAAAGAAGGGCACAATTTGTGCATGGTTTCTACAAGAAAATAGAATTACTTAGGCTTATTTCACCAAAATAAAGTGGTTTAAGAATGTTTGGAAAAGCATCAAGGTGACATCCTGCCTTTTTCCTTTTCACCAAAGCACTGCTTCAAGATCAGCTGTTTCCACCTTCTCAGCAGACTCTTAGTTAGGCAGATTAGACTCTTCATGTGCCTTATGACAAGAGTCATCATCATAATCATTTCACTCTGGAATCCTGGAGCTCCAAACTACGCAGCTCACAGTTAAAATAGGGCATGATATTAGACCCGCCATAAGAACTCTGGATTCTCAGGAGACTTCACTAGAGTGTTGTCTGCAGCCCTGACCCCTTAGTGATGAGTTCTGGGGAGGACTTTAGAATGCTTAGGGTTGGGTTCTTATCCCCAGTCTGTCAGTGGCTATGTATGGGATGGCAGAGGCTAAATACTAAAACCCTACAAACGTTAGCCTGGGGGAGCAGGTGCCCCACATAAACTAGGTGACAGCCATAAAGTGAAGGCAGCTATGAGCATGAAGTCGCCTGTGAGGGTAGCAGAGAAGTTGGGATGTGTTACAGTACCAGCTGCCTTGTCCACTTTTCAGAGGCTGTGTTTAGGCCTGCTGTCAGTGCAGTAAGGTCTGTTCATAATGTTTGGAGGAAGGCTTTTTGTTTTCATTTGATGAAATGGAAAGACAACCATTTTCATGGATATACAAAGTTAATCACAGAGGCTTGTGGCAGTGTCAGTTGCAGTGGTATGAAGGTAACTTCCCAGCCCAGGCTCTTCCTTTATTGCTCTGGCATTACTGATTTTAGTGCCTGGATGAAGACACCAGTGTTAACATTGGCAGGACTCTTCACCAGGCTCTGTCACAGCGGTAGAGCACTTGTGTAGCATGCACAAGGCACTGGGTTCAATCCCCAGCACTACCACTGGAAAAAAAAAAGTTTAACTGAGCATGTTGTCGCATGCTTGTAATCCTTGCCCTCTGGGAGGTTGAGGTAGGGGAATCACAAGTTCAAGTCTGGCATGGGAGATTTAGCAAGACTTGGTCTTAAAATTAAAAAGGGCTAAGAATGTAACTCAGTGCAGAGGCTCTGGGTTTAATCCCCAGTACCACATACAAAAAGAGAATCTTACCATATTAATTAATATTAAGGAGAAGGCAGTGTATTTGTTCGATGGCTGAGGCAGAGCAAAACTTTTCAGAATTATGTCTGGTGGATTATAGTGGACTCTGTGGTTTTGAGTTTGATGAATTAGGAGCATCTTGTCCAACCTGCAGAGTGAAAGGAAATATGAATGACACCAAGGATGAAAATTAACATTTCTTCATATAACAACAAAGGAGTTGCTAAACAAAACCCAGCATCACTCAAGTATTACTTCATTTTACCTCTTTGTTATCCAATACTTAACATTGAGAAAATACAATCAAGGTACATACAAGAATAAAAATCTACAATGAGATGGAACCTATAACTCACCAGCAAAGTGCCCACTGATCCCTTGTTTTCCTATTTGCTTTGAATAGAAAAGGCCCTGAGTACAGTATGTATGGCAGGATTAGATTGATTCTACCTCATTTTTTAATCAAGCCCCCAAAATCTCATTATATTTTGAAAAAGCCAGAGATTTTTGGAAGTGAGCAAATATTTCTGATATTGTTATTAGTAGTGGTATGAAAACCTGGGTAGAGAGAGCATCATACTTGTTATGTGCACTTGATAAAGAATTAAAGAGTAGCAGTATGTGTGCTATCCTAGACTAGGTAATATTTTTATTGTATTGGGGATCCCCTGTATGATCTAATCTTTGAGATCCATTCTAAATGTTTTATTCTAGAAAAGTAGATATCTGTTTGTTTGTTTTGAAACAATGTCTTCTTATGTTGCCCAGGGTGGTCTTGAACTTGAAACTTGTACAGTCCATCTACCTTAGCCTTCCAAATAGGCTGGGATTATAGGTCACACCTGAGTGATTTTTTTTTTTTTGATACTGGGGATCGAACTTGGGTCCTTGTGCTTGCAAAGCAGGTGGTGGAACCATTGACCTAAAAATCCCTGGCCCCATGGTGTTAATTTTTAAAGATTGGAAACCTTGTCTCTGTCTTGGTAACTGTTGTAGTTGTTTTAGGTTAGGTACCCAGAAATCTCAGTCTTCAAAGGCTAAGTCCACTTCTGGTGTAAAACTGAATTTTAGCCATCCATGCTGAGCCAGTAATATAGTGTATCTGTTTCAGACAGCATAAAGCACTATTAATTAATATTCTTGTCAGGAAAACCAAAGACAAGAAAGAAAGTTGGTTTGCCAAGTCTTTAAATTCTGTGTTCAAGAGTGATGGTTCCTAGATTTTGCTCTCTGTATATTACCTAAACTGAGCATGGTGGCACATACCTGTATTCCCAGCGTTCTAGGCAGCAAGGATTGCAAGTTCAAGCCCTGCCTGGGCAATGTGGCAATTTAGTGAGACCCTATCTTAAAATAAAAATAAAAGAGCTGGGGATACAGCTTAGTGTGAGGGTCCTGGGCTCAATATCCAGTAAGAAGGAAAGGGAAGGAAGGAAGAAAGGAAAAGAAAAGAAAAGAGTTACCTAGGGACAAGGAAGAACATACAGTATACAATGTGGATTGTAAAGATTTTACAATTTTAGGGACCCTCCTTAATACAATTTTTTTTTTTTTGGTACCAGGGGTCAAACTTGGGTCCTTGTGCTTGTGAGTCAGTGGCACCACTGAGCTAAATCCCCAGCCCTTCTTAATACAGTTTTTAAAAACACAAAATTGGAAAGTCAGGTGTGATGGTACGCACCTGTAATCCCAGCACTCAGGGAGGATGTAGCAAGAGGATCACCATGAGTTCACAGCCAGTCTGGGCTGCATAGTAAGACCCTGTCTCAAAAAACAAAAATAAAAAATTGGATACAAGGCTTTGAGACAGAGTCTATGGGTCCCCAAACTTAAACTTTTCAGTATTATTTTTACAGTAAGTCCACTTCTTTGAGAGCTTGTTAAAAATCTTAAAAATAAGCCAGACACACTAGTGTGGACCTACAGACCCAATTACTTGGGAAGCTGAGGCAGGATCCCACCTCAGAAAAAAAGGTAGATTTTTGGCCCCATTATAGACATTCTGTGGTGTTTTTTTTTCCTGAGACAGGGTCTTGCTAAGTAGTTCATGCTGACCTTGAACTCACTAAGTAACTTGTAATGATCCTCCTGCCTCAGCCTCCCAAGTGCTGGGATTATAGGCATGCACCAACATGCCCCGTTTACCAGCACTTTTATGTTAACCCTTTTTCCTCCAGACAAGTGACATGAAGCATAGAAAACAAGTGACATGAAGCATAGAGAGAACACTTCCCTACTCAGGCAGAGGGGCAGCTGTCCCAGGTTGCTCATCGCCTTTTGTTTGACTTCTCCACAGCTGCTGGCATTGGCACCACCTTCTGGCTCTTTGCCATTGGCTCTGAAAGGAAAAAAATGACCGGTATTAACCATAGTGGCTGGTAAATATCTGTTTATTTTTCAAGCCTCATGTCATTGAAAGGAAACTGTCACTTCTAGAGAAAACATTAGAACTATCTCTCCTACAGAATACTCAAGTACAGCAGAGAAAAGGAAGTCACATTTAGCAAAACCTCCTGTGTGCCAGGTGACTCTCACACAGGATGTCAGTAACCTTTACATCCACATGTGACACAAATATCATAGGTCCCACTTTACAGACAGGCAGAGAGGGTCAAACAACTTTCGGAAAACTACTCAGCTAGTGAATGTGAGCAGCAGTCTGCCCAAACGCCAAAGTCTGTGCTTTCCAAACTGCCTTTGGAACAGTCTTTCTAGATCGAGTTCAAGAATCATACATAAGCAAACTTACAGGACATACGACCTCAAAAATACTGTAATGACAACTCCACTGAGCAGCAGGGTGGCAGCAATCAGAGATTTAACCACAATACTCCATTTCTGCCTCTTCTCTAAATCCTTATCTTTGTCTGTAAGGAGAGAGGGTGGAAGAAGGAGAAAAGAGAATTTGATCAAGGGAGGAGACTGGCCCTTTGATTTGAAGTTCTCCTGGCTCACAGGCAAATAGGGGCTCAGCCTGACTCAGGGGCAGAGACTGAGTCTCTGCTTCAGATCCAGAATCAAGGATGGTTGATGGTTGCACATGATAGGCCCTTCTCTATCCTCTTTTGTAGCTTCTTCCCAATGAGTGACTTCTCTGGATTTGGGATTTTCCATAGTCATGAAGGGCTGATTCTTGCACTGCTTTCTGGGGAAGAAAATGCTTGGGTGCAAGTTCTAAACTTACCCTTCCCTGTCAGCTTTCTCACAGTCCCTTTCCTTTTGCTCTGACACACTGCATGGGGTTAAAATAAATCATCTTTCCCATGCGTCTCTTGGGGTTAAGTGGGGTGCAGGAGGAACAAAGATGAGTTGACTTTGCCTCGAGTCATAAACCAAATGGGACAAATGGTTCCTAAAGCACTTCGTTATTACTAGTCTCATTTTTAGTTTTTTCCTAGCAAGAATTAGGATATAACCCAAACTCAAACTTACTTGTTTTTTTGTTTTGCTTTGTTTTGTTTTTTTTTGAAATGAGGTCTTGCTGTGCAGTACAGGTTGGCACTGAATTCACTGTGTAGCCTAGGATGGCCTCAAATGCACAGAGATCCTCCTGCCTCTGTCTCCTGAGTGCTGGGATTACAAACATGCACCACCACTCTCAGCTCAAACTCATGTTTTACAGAATTTGAATCCTTGCCAATTTAGGGAAAGTTGTTTCCAAAAACTGTGAAGATGAAAATATGCACTTGATTGGTGTCATCACTGTTACAAGTGCTTAGCATTTAAATGTTATCTAGGCATGCAGTAGCTGAAACTACCTACCACATAGATATGACATAATCTGTCCCCAAATCCAGCCATGATTTCACTTGTGTAAAGGATCATTAATGGTGTCAAAATACAAACATTTCTCAGAACTTTATAGAGAAGGTAATTTTTTTCATAACAAGATGAAATTATTCTCTCTTTTGCAGTAACAGGAATTGAATGCAGGGCCTTTACTAGCTAGCCCTTATTATTTATCTATATATTTTTTCCTGGTACTGGGGATTAGACTCAGGACCTTGTGCTCACAAGGTAAGTGTGGCACCGCTGAGCTAAATGCCTGGCCCTATCTATTTTTTTTTTATTCTAGTTTGAGATAAGGTCTCACTAAGTTGTCCAGGAAGGACTAGAACTTGTGATCTGCCTGCCTCAGCCTCCCAAAGTGCTGGGATTACAGGTGTTAGCCCCTGTGCCCAGCCTAATTTTCTAATGCAAACTGTAGTTCAACCTCTAGGAAAATCCTAGGAGACCTGACTAATGTTGGGAATAAAAATGTTTTTTTCTGTTTGTTTGTTTGTTTTTTTAACCCATACTTATTCTGTACCTTGTGTCAGAGGCCTAGAAACATCACCAGTACTTGTAGTTTTTGCTCCTTCGTTATTCCTAGAAGTTGTAGAGATGGTAGTGATAGATAGGGTCTCTGATGAACTCCCCATCACTGGGCAGACCTTACAGTGGGACAGCCCTGGCAAAAAAGCTATAAAATAAGAAAGAATGTAAGGACAACTTTAGAAGAAAATTTTATCCTACTTTGATTTTAACATGACAAAAGCCCAGTTCTAATATATATATACACACACACACACATATGATATATATGATATATGATATATATATGATATATATTACATATATGTGATATAT
>NW_022900925.1:23567254-23586491 GCF_012274545.1 Fukomys damarensis
TGTACCAGGGATTGAACTCAGGACCTTGCAGTTATGAAGCAGACAGTGGAACTACTGAGCTAAATCCCTGGCCCTCTACTCACCTGATATTAAACTTCTACTTATGGACTCAGTGATCTATATGTTCATAGTTTAAAGTGTAGGCACAAAATAATGCCAAGAGTAAATGAGGACAGAGATACTAAGGTATGGGTTAAAACCCTATGGAGCCTTTAATTAGCAGACTGAAGGAGTAAGCTATATCTTGTTTACCTATGTTCCTAAGGTCATAGTAATAATAGAGAGAGAGAGTGTAGTACCATTGAAAGTTTCTTTCTTTAATGAAGATGGCTCCAGAGTCCAAGGAAGAACATCATATATAATTTGTAAGTCTGTTCAGTAGAATCTAAGTCAACTACTCTGAGACGATTGAGGAAAGAGGAGCTGAAAGATGGAAAGACCTCCCAGCTTCATATATTTCTTGATTTCATTCATTCAGCAAGTGTTTAAAAATGAATATCTGTCATTCATTGCTTCAGTATCATGTATATATCAATTGGATACATTCTAGCAAGGGAGCAGGCAGAAGAGGGAGGAGCACGGGCAGGATAGAGGAAGCAGACAATAGTGAAATTAATATACTTTATGGTATATTAGGAAGGGATAAGTGCTACTAGAGAACACTGAAACTAGAGCAAGATAAGAGAGTAATAGTGTGAGGGGTGCAGATGGACAGTAGTTGAAGAAACTTCAATACAAGTGAAGACTCGGGAAGAATTGGGCCAAGACTTGAAGGAGGAGGGGGAGCTGCCAAACATGCCTGTGGGACGAATGACAGAAGTGGAGGGGACAGGAGTGTAAATGCACTAAGGCAGAGTGTGTCTGACATGTCACAATTGTAGAGGAGAAGCAAGGCAGCCAGTATAGAGCTCAGAGGTAGCAAAGGGGACAACTGCAGGAGTTGAGGTTCTGGAGTAAACAGGTCCATATCCCTCAAGGCCTGGTAGACCAGTTTAAGGATTTTGATTTTTATTCTGATTAAAATGGAGATTTACTACAAAGTTTTGAATGAAAGAATGACAGGGTAGCTTTGTTTCAGTATATCACTGAGCTGCATTGTTGAAAATGGATAATGGGGGCAAAGGAAGAAGCAAGATAACATGCTAGAAGGTTATCAGAAAATCCAAATGAGAGATCAGGTGATTCAGACTAGTAGTGGAAGTGACAAGTAGCAAATGGATTCCGAGTAAAGTCTGGATTTTATGTGCCTTCAAAACTGACTTAATGCCACTCAAACAGTGGTTTCTATTCCTTTTTTTATGTTTTCACAAGACTGGGGATTGAGCCCAGGGCCTTGTCCATGCTAGCTACCACTGAGCTATACCAGCCTTCACCACCATCAGCACCCCTTTTTAAAAATTTTGAGACAAGGTCTTGCTAAGTTGTCCAGGCTGGCCTTGAACTTGGCAATCCTCCTTCCTGAGTAGATGGGCTTACAGGTATGTGCCACCACACTTGGGTTTTTATTCCAGTTTTGATCGTCTCAGAACATTGCTTTATTAAATTAAAGTCTGTTAATTCTACTTGATTTTTCTAAATTACTCTTTCATATTTCAATTAAGTCCATGTGAAAAATGATAGTTCTTTACTTCAAAGGCTGATGACCAGGATACCAGATATTATACATGAAATTACAGGGCAGGTAGGAGTCCTTAATTTCAGTTTAATCAAGAAGGTGGTAGCTGGGAGTGGTGACACACACCTGTAATTCCAGCACTCAGGAGGCTGAGGCAAGAGGATTACTGAGAGTTCAAAACCACCCTGGGTTACATAGTAACTTCAGAGCCAGTCTGAACTACAAAGCAAGATCCTGTCTCAAAAAAAAAAATGGTGTTTAGCTGGGCATAGTGGTACATGCCTGTATCCCGCACTGGGGAGGCTGAGGCACAAGTTCAAGGCCAGCTTAAATTGCATAGTGAGAACTTGTCTCAAAAAAAAAAAAAAAGTGTTGGCAGAAATAGAGACACACGCTTTAAAGTTGATAGGTTCAAAAAGAAAGCAAGTACATTTATAGAATAGTATGGATCAGTTCTCAAGTGATAACATTTGTATATGAGAGATATGAGATGAAGATAAATATTAGTTTGAATAAATTATAGAAGTTCCCTAATTCGGGTATCCTTATCTATAAGATGGGTACAGTATTTGGTAAGGTGACAATCAGAAACAAAAATGAGAAAGCAAGTGTGAAAATGTTGCAACTGAGTGATGTGACTGAAAGAGGAGGGAAACCTGGAGATTATCTCTTTGAGTAAGAACTCTGCCATCTAGCCAGAGGGATAATATAAATGTTCCTTTTTTAACAACCCTACCTGCTTAGTGACGGTTTGGACTACTTTTTTTGGGGTACAGTTCTGTGCATCTTGTTGATAGAGCTTCAGTGTCTTTTTGTACAGTACACTTGTTTATCCAATACTGTAATTTTTAGGCTTCTTTGTTTGCTACTGGGGATCAAAGTCAGGACCTTGCATTTACAAGGCAGGGGGCAGAACCACTGAACTAAATCCCCAGCCCTCCAGTACTGTAATTTTTGCTGACTATACTGTATAGTACAGTACTGTAGTTTTATGTTCTGTTATACATCACAGATTATGCATTACATATATATAGTGCATGTAAGAGTTATGCAAATAAAAGCAAAGTCATTAAGTCGGAGTTTCCTTTGACCATTTCTTTGTTCTGAATATTGTATTGTACATAGCCACCAATTTATTTAATGATCTAGGTGGAGGAGCATAAGTTGATTATTCAAAGAGGACTGCCTGTAGCCTATTGTATTTTAGGCATGTTCACTAAGCATGTTGTGCAAATAAACACAGCATTCATGAAAGGATAAATGTCTTCAAAATATGTATTATTTCTAAAATGTCTGATATTGGGGAAAATACCTGACATGTTTTGGATATTGAGGCAAAACAGGCAATTTCTGTTTTGCCTCAGTATCCAAAAAGAATATGGTTTGCCTGTTTTGATACAGAAAGGAATGATTTGGAGCAAGGTCTTTTGAGACCCATTGATCATACACCATACAGGCAGAATAGCTGTGCCAAAGGGTAGAAAAATTTATCAGTGCCCTCTTTTATTGGGCTCACTTCTACGGACTATTTGCTTCCAAGAGTTCCTCAGGTGATAATGAAACTGATTCATTTGGAGTTAAATAAATTCTCAGATATAAACAAACTCTTTAGAAGTTGTATTACCTTTAAAATTTTTTGATATGTAGAAATGTCTCAATCAAATGGGTGCACAAATTGTATATATGCTTCTGAATCACAGGAAACAATTCAACAATTAAATTATCACTGTCATTCTTGGCTCTGTGATTGTTTTATGTATTTAATTTTTGTCTTACATTCCTGGCTAGTAAGCTCCTTTATTACATACTTTTTATGTTTTTCTATCCTCTAAGGTGTTTACTACAGAGGTAGACAGAGCAGTGGTTCTGTTAATGCCAGTTTCACTGTCAAGGATATTTGGCATTTCTAATGATTTTTACAGTCAAGCAGGTTCATGGTTCTGTGATATCTTAGCAGTAGTATTTTGGTTTCATTGGGCCCTTGCAATGACCTGCAGAAGCTCCTTCATGAATGGGCCAATACTGCCCATCAGAATACAGATTCCAGGGCTGGAGATTTAGCTCAGTGGTGCCACACCTGCCTGGCAAGCACAGGTCCTGACCAGCTTCCAGCAATATCAACTGTATGATAAATGTAACTTTGAATAATTCATGAAAGCTGCAAAGATTCCAGGAAATGTCATGCGAAGAAATACAGGAACAGAAGCTTTAATTTGCTAAAGGTCATCAATGGATTACATCTTTTTTTTTTTATGGTACTGGGGATCAACTCAGGACCTTGTGCTTTCAAGGCAGGCACGGTGCCACTAAGCTGAATCCCCAGCCCTAAAATGTCTTAATTAGTATAGAACCTGAGCAATATGAACTAGGTAGTATAAACCATTATCATAAGTAATAAAGACCTAATGAACTGGGTGTGGTGGAGCACACCTGTAATCCTGGCATTCGAGAGGCTGAGGCAGGAGGATCTGTGAGTTCAAGCCCAGCCTGAACTACATAGAAATAGATACCCTGTCTCAAAAAACAAAACAAAAAGCCCCAAAAGACTTAATGAATCATTTTTTACCACTGTAAATATTTATAATAGAGGTTTCTTCATTGGCTAAATTTCATAAACAATAGTACATCTTACCTTTTTCTTTATTTCATGTTGACCCATGTCTTCTGATGACCTTTTGTGTAGCAGAGTATTTTTTCTTATAGTTTCAAATTCCTATTTAACTGTAAGGAGATTTTCATGAACTGGGTTCTTTCTCTGACATCCTCCTATGCTGACTGATTTCATTCACAGTGTGGTAGTTTCAGTGTTTCTCTTTCACAGCCTTGTAAGTTTGACCACTTATATAATTTTTACTTCTCCCCTATTTGAGATCTGTTGCATCCTGGTATTCCATGTGAATTTAAATTCAGAATAGGCAGTTTCAAAGTTTTAAAAAGGGTTGTTTCAGAAGTCCATACATGCTGGATTTTTTTTTTTTTGAGACAGGGTCTTGCTGTTTTATTCAGGTTGGCCTTGAACTTACAGCAATTCCCTTGCCTCAGCCTCCTGAGTACTAGGATTACAAACATGTGCTCACACATGTGCCACCATGCCTGGCTCATGCTGGATTTTTATAGCCACAGTGGCACATAGCTGTAAATGTCTGATACTCAGAAGGCTGAGGCAAGAGGATTGCAAATTCAAGGCCAGCTTGGGCAACTTAGGGAGACCCTGTCTCAACTTAAAAATGAGGCTGGGAGGCCGGGGATTTAGCTCAGTGGTTCCGCCACCTGCCTTGCAAGCACAAGGACTCGAGTTTGATCCCTAGTACCGAAAAAAAAAAAAAATGAGGCTGGGGGATACTTCAGTCATAAAATGCTTGCCTAGTATGGACAAGGTCCTGGGTTCAATCTTCACTATTGGAAAAAATATCAATTTATTAGGTGGTTGTTTGAGATTCATCACTATGGTTTCATAGAAATGTGGGGGTGAATGCTGGTTAGGTTCCATACCAACCCACAGACATCTATTCTACTTCCATGGCTCAAATAACACAAGGTACTAGCTTAACTTCTTCTGAGAACCAGCTATCATGTCATGAAGAAAGAGGACTCTTCCTCCTTCCCTGAGAGGCTAGCTCAGGGCAAATTTTTTAATTAGGTCAGGTTGATGTTTGACATCTCTTCTTTCCCTTATCCTCACTTTTCATTTTCAGGAATTTCTAAGAGCTACTGTTCCTAACTGCTGTGGGTCCTACAATGCATAGCACTACATTCACCCGCCCAGAGCACTGCAGGCTCCAAATTGACTTAAGCCCACCCATCACTACTGCCACTGACTCCAGCAGGCTGTCCACGAGTTAAGAGAAAACCAATCTGATTGACTTGATATAGAGTGATTGAAAGCCCAAAGTTCTGCTAGAGATTTTTGAGATTTTAAGAGATTTTGTCCACACATTGTCATCAGTGATATAATTTAATAATTTAGAAAATACAATAAAATGAGTGAAAAGTCATATAAGGTTATATAATTTAATATAGCTGGGCCATATCCTGAGAAACTACTCTCTCCAGTATAGTTTTTTAAAGTTCCCCCATTATTCTGCTTATGAGCCCCCAGTTTCTCTACAAGTGTCAAGTTTTATTTTTCTTGCAGTATATCAGCAGCATGTATGATTGCCTGTATGAAAAGAGCAACCACCTATACAGATCTATTGACAGAAACTACTTGAACAGAAGAATTCATGGGAGAAGGAAAGGAGAGTAGAAGCAGAGAAACTTGAGGCTAAAATCAAGAGCCACTGCCAAATCAGCCACGGTGGTGCATGCCTATAATTCCAACATTCAGGAGTCTGAGGCATGCTGTTCATGAGTTCGAGGTCAGCCTGAACTATAATGTGTTCTAAGAAAAATAAAAAATAAAAAAGGAACTCTTAACCACTAGTTATGGGAGAACAAGAATGCAAAGTGTGGTGAGACAGGGCCGGGGGTGTATGTAGCTCAGTGGTGGAGCATGTACTCAGCATGTGCAAGACTCTGGGTTCAGTCTGTAACACCACACACACATACACAAATTTGTGCATGTGGATATGGAACAAACCTATAGGATACATTATTAAATGAAAAAAAAAGAAGAACAAGGTGCAAAGCACTGTGTATGGATGGGCATGGTGACACAGGCCTGTAATCCCAGCACTTATCCTAGGCTAAATAGCAAGACCCTGTCTCAAAAAATTTTTCTTAAATAAGACGACCCCCCGTCACTGAAACCATTCTGTACAGTATGCTAGCCTTAATGCTTTAAAAATACATGCATCCATATATGCTTAGAGTATTTCTGGAAGGAAATATAGTAAGTTGGTAATAGTGGCTCCCTCAAAGAGAGAAAAATGGAAGATCAACAAACAGGAGAAGGAGGGAAACAAAATCTGTAAATCTGTACTGTTTGAATATTTGACTGTATGAATTTAAGACTTTTTTTTTTTTTTCCGGTACCAGGAATCAAACTCGGGTCCTTGCGCTTGTGAAGCAGACGCCGAAACCACTGAACTAAATTCCCAGCCTAAGACTTTTTTTTTTCTCGTGTTGAGGATTGAACCCAGGGCCTTGCACATATTAGGCAAGCACTCTTTCCACTGAATCACACTCTCAGCACTACTGTGTGCATTGAAAAGAAATGAAATTTTTAAAAAATTTTCAAAAGAAGACTCATCAAAAATGCAGATTGTATGAAAATCACAGGATACCAGAGCTAGAAGTGACCTTAGAGATTAGAAAACTGATTTTTCAGGATATAGATTTGCCCAAGGAGATTAACCTACTTCCTTTTGGCATTAGCACCTACCACCATCAAGCTTGCCAAATAAAACTTAGTGTCTACCCCCATCTCCTTTTCCAGTCTCATCTCTGCCTGTTTGGAGAGATCCAGTGCAAAACTTAGATGTGAAGATTAGGTAACGGGTTGGAGAAACAGAGTTGTATCTGTGGGGAGCAGCAGAAACTGTCAGGTTCTTCAGAATATGCTTGGCCTCTGGCCTTCTGTCTGAGTATAAAAGGTTGATATGCACTTTGTTCCCAGAGCCAAGGTACTGCAGGATAGCCACAGTTTGATTTTGAGTGAATGTGTCCCTTTGGGCTTCTGTGTGAGCTTCTGGAAGGAGAGCCAGACAGAAGAATGAATCTTGTTCTTAATCTGAACAGTGCCCAGCTAACCTACTTGCATACATAATCTGTATGCCACCGCTTGTGGGCACAAGGGGGCAGGCCTGTAATCCCGGCTCTTCAGGAGGCTGAGGCAGTAGGATCACAAATTTGAGACTAGCCTGGGCAGTGAGCAAGACCCTATCTCAAACTAAAATAGAAAAGGCTGGAGATATAGCTTTAGAACCTCCTAGGTTCAACCCCCACTACCAGAAAACCTCCCAAAATAACATAAACTTCCATCGCTGCACTTTCCCATGTTTCAGTTCACTTCTTCCTCAGTATATATTTACGGTACTAAATATACAAGTCCTGCTTTTCTTTCATCCTGCCATAGGTCCCATGAAGATGGTAATTTAGCATAAGCAGATGGTTATAAATTGTTTTCTAGGTGCTGCCTTCTCTCTCTTCATGACCTCATTTGTTTGATCTATATAGACATACCTTAGGTAATCTGTTAATTTAAAAATTAGCTCCTATTCAATTCCCACTACTATAAAAAGAAAAAATTAGTTTCCAGAAAGCCTGGGGGATACAGATCTTTAAAATAGGATATTTGAGATCTGAGCTAACAAGGGAGAGATAAAGCTTATTTTATTTTATTTTGTTTTATATTTTTTTAAGACAAGGTCTTACTATATAGTCCAGGCTGGCCTTGAGCTCACTATGTAATACAGGCTGGCCTCAAACCTGCAATGATCCTCCTGCCTCAGCCTCACGAATGCTGGGATAACAGGTGTGTGCCACTACACCCAGCCAAGATAAAGCATCTTTTAAAGGTAAAAAACTCTTAGAATGGCAAAGTGATTTTCCAGAAAAGGTGTACTCCCCACCTTGCATTAGCAAGTCCCTTATGCTTCTCACATCCTTTGGGAAGAGCCCAGGCAGCTGTTCCACTTGGCAAGTGTTATCTCTGAGATCTGGGGTGGGATAGGGAGAAGAATTAGGATTTATTGGTACTTACTTATTAGAATTCTGGGCATTGGAGGGGGATACAAAATAATGAAGTTCCTGCTTATAAAACTTGAAACTGGGGAGATAAAACACTCCCTAAAAAAAAAAAGACTTTAAAACAGGCTAGTAGGAGTTAGCCTATTATAAAGAAAACTGAGGGCTGGGGATTTAGCTCAGTGGTACCACACCTGCCTCACAAGTGCAAGGTCCTGAGTTTGATCCCCACTATCAGGGAAAAAAAAAAGAAAAAAGAAAGAAAGAAAACTTAGTATCAATCTGTTACTGTTAGGAAATAGAAAAGTGAAAGAGTTAAGTAAAGTTACTAAATCAATGAAAGACTAGCCAACACATTCCCTCAAAAAATGCTTATTTTCTCTTCTCTCACCTATTCTATCTGCCTGCTGCATTAAGGAGAACTTTGGATTAAGTATTGCCTTGTAGTAGTATCTCTGTAGATTCCACAGAGCTGTAGGTCATATTTGTTTATACTTTTTGTAGTATCTATAGATTCTACAGAGCCCAAGGTCATAGTTATATATACTTTTTGGCATATGACTCAAAGGGCTTAGAACTTTTCTCAATTTGTAAAATTGGTTACTACTATACCTTAGGATATTTTGTCTTAACTCTTAATTGTAAAAATGAAATGCTTAGGAAACTGAAAAATAACATTTTATTTTATCTATTTATTCCTTTTTGGAGACAAGATCTCACTATGCAGTTAAGGCTGGCCTCAACTATGTAGCCCATGCTGGTTTCAAACTCAGCAATCGTCCTGCTTCAGCCTCCCAAGTGCTTGGATTGTAGGCATATGCCAACACGCCCAGCCAAAAAGTCACATTTTAAATAAACAATTACTAAAGAGTAGTAAAATAGTGCCATTCTACCCCGTATCACCTTTTCTCTCAGCTCTCCCCACCCAAGAACATCCTCATCTATTTGAATGTGCCACCTTATCAAAAAGGCAGCATTTTGTGAGAGCTTTATGAATTTTGGAATCTTATATGAGAACACTACCCAAATCTTGGCAGTACCTTCTTATAAAGAAAATTGTCTGACAGTGAAAGGATTTTTTTTGGGGGGTGGTACTGGGGATCGAACTCAGGACCTTGCGCTTGTGAGGCAAGTGGCGAAAACACTGAGCTAATCCCTGGCCCAGTGAAAGGATTTTTAACGCTATTTATGTGAGCCAAATAATGCATCACAATCTCTCTTGAGTTGAGTAAATTACAATCCTACTTAGAGTCAAGAGGATACATGGGATAACTTCTGGAAAATACCACTTGCTAGATACTGGCTAGATCCCTATCTGGTGGAAAAGACCCCAAATTCTTTCTAGGCCTCTCTTTGGATTTTCCATGATATTAGGCTAGAGAGGTACTTACCTTTCTCCTTTGAATCATAGGATGTAATGATTAGGCTGAAGACTAAGATGGTATTCATGTTAGCTTAAACACATGAGTTTGGACACTCTTCAAAAACAGTTCACTGTTAATCTGTCAGTCCCTGGAAGCCTTATTTCTAATTGCTTTTATTTTCACCCTGGGGGAGGCTGGTTCCACCCTAATTACTTTTGTTTTATTTCCTGAAGACCCAGAACTAGAGCTGAATGGAGAAACAGCCAGATCTGCTTATTAATGATTGACTTAGAAGGTCTTCTCCTGACTTTGTTGCTGGCACTGACATAGAGAACTATAATCACCTATTGGTTTTCCTAGCAGAAAGGGTATAACACCCAGTGATATGCTTTACAAACACTTGTAGTTAGACATGTAGTTATTTACATGCATGCTCTCTGATGCAGGCACATAGAGGGACTTACCAATATAAAGAAATGTGGTTATTTCTATTAAGGAGTATAATTTCTAGAATAGAGCAGGAGCATAGGACTAAATGCGTCAGTGACTTACACTGGAGTAACAATAGAATTGGGTTTCAGTATGAGTCCTGTTCTTAACCGTATCATCTTGAGGAAATTGACTTCTCAGGAGCTCAATTTTGTGTACACTGAAAAACCCCAAAGGATCTCTAGAATTCATTCGTAGTTATACACATAAACTCACATAAGCCCAACACAGTGGCACACACCTATAATCCCAACACTCGGGAAGCTGAGGTAGGAAGATCGCTGAGAGTTTGAGGCCAATATGGGCTTCACAGTGAGCTCAAGGCCAGTCTGAACTACACAGTGAGACCTTGTCTCACAGACAAACAGCATAAACTCACATGAGCAGAGACATACATAGGTATGGAGTTCCACTCCCGAATAGTGAAGGGAATGTGGTTAGAAACATTCCTGTGACTTGGACCAAGAGGTTTTGAGAAAGAGCTAAATACAATAGGTGAGAAATAGTGTCTGCAGTTAGGGAAACTTTTCATAGATAATTGCTGTTGAAGACTTTCCCAAAATTGTATCTTTTAGCAAAGTGTATACATCTATTGTAATACTTTAATGACTTTTTCATGGCATAGCTAAGTGGATCATAAAGGAAAAATGAATCTACTCAGATAACTGCCTAAAATCCAGAGCCTTTGGAGTTTTCCTGCCTGCTCTAAATGTACTCCTTTAGAGTCAACAAGGGATTATCTATGGATGAGAAGATTCTGAAAGTAGAAACTCTTAATTGAGAATGATATAAAGGGAGTTCAAAGAACTTCCCATGAGGGCTTCGTGAAACTTGAATCAATTCATAATTTAAATATCACCTTGTTTCCTAACACATTAATATAGATTTATATCTGGATAAGTTGAGCATCACAGTTTTGATGGGGAAAGATAAAGGCAAGAGATGTCACTGAAGGATAGCATGTTTGTTGGCTGAAATGTGGATGGAGGAGAGGAAGTGCTGGGCATGCAGCCCCAGTGCAAATCTTTATTGGTACTGTTTCTTTTTCCTGCTATAGTTGCTGGATTCTCTTAGTACAGAACGTAGTTAGGGCAGAAATGAAGGGCTCTATTGCCTTCCTGATTTTTTGAGAGGGGTACTGGAGATTGAATCCAGTTCCTTGAGATTGCTAGGTAAGCATTCTAGGGTTGTGCTACATCCTGGTGTTTTATTTTAGTTTTGTTTTTGGTACTGGGGATTGAACTCAGGACCTTGCGTTTGCAAGGCAGGCATGGCACCATTGAGCTCAATTCCAGACCTTTATTTTATTTTTAAAGACACGGTTTCCCTAAATTGGCTGGGCTGCCCTTGAAATTGTAGTCCTCCTGCATCAGCCTCCCAAATTGCCAGGATTAGAGGCATGTGCCACCACAGCCCACTGGGTATTATGATTTTTATTTGGTATTTCCTTAACATGATTACATATTTCTCTACTACTTTGCAGTATTGACACCTTCCTTGCTGTTGTCCTATCTAAAAATGTCTGTAGATTTTATTTCTAGATGCCACAGTGTGGTGCTGCCACCTTGTAGCAGAGGTAGAAGTGGATCTGAGAGTTCACTATTATCCTGTGTCACAAGGTGACAGAAGAACTCACTGTGCTGCACCTGGTGGCACAAGCCTAAAATTCCAAACTGAGGTAGGAGGATCACCACGAGTTTGAGGTCAGCCTGGGTTCCATATTGAGTTCAAGACCAGCCTGAACTACATAGTGATACCTTGTTTAAAAAAAGTGTGGGGGGAGGAAACACCTCACTTTACTCTAAAAAGAAGGTGTGATTGGCCAAAGAAAGTCAAAGAATTTTTCCTTTATCAACTCTCAGACCCTTTTTATTTTATAACTCAGAAACCCAAATATCCTGCCATACTGTGGGGTATAGAGAAGCAGGAGGGTTTCAATTTTCACTTTACAAATCAAAGTATCTACTGGTAGAGAAATAGACTCAGAACTGTTTATCTGCTGCTAGATATTTAGGCTGATTTTCTAAGTGTTCGGTGTATCTGTGGAGGAGAGGATTTCCTTCTGATCTCCTTTCCCACCCCCACTCCCCACAAAACCCATTAAAGTTAGGAGGAATAAAAGCTATAGCATAAGTGCATTTTACTATGTTTAGAGATGTAGCCTCTTTTGTTTTGTGGTACTGGGGATTGAACCCAGGGCCTCATGCATGTTAGGCATGGATCAGAATACAGAAGGAGCACTTGACAGAAAGCCAGGAAGCCTTATGAGGTTCTAGATTAGCTTTGGTAACTGAACCACTTTGAATAAGTCAGTTAACCTCTCTGGATGGGCCATTCTTCAATGAAGTGTTTGAAAGATGATTTCCAAGGCTTCCTCCAGCTCTAAAATGATCTTACCTCCATCCACACTGCTACTCTTTTTTTTAAGGGTACATTTTGTTTTGTTTTAAAAAAGTTTATGGTAGAATATACCATATATATAGAAAAGTATATACAATGCAAGTATATTTTAAGTAATAGCAAAAGTGATGTATTTACAAGGTGAATGCTGCATAACCATCATCCAAATTAAGAAACTAAACATTGCCAGTATCTTAGAAGCTCTTTTTATGTCTGTCCCTTTGCCCATACCCTTTTTCCTTCTCCAAACTATGATTTTTCTGTGCTTTGTAAAAATAGTGAACTGTGTATCACTAAAAATATGCTGCTTAATTTTCCTGCTTTTGATCATTATAGGAATTGAATCATATTCTATTTGTTATTATTATTTGGTACTGGGGATCAAACTCAGGACATTGCACTTGCCAGGAAGGTGTGGTGCCACTGAGCTACATCCCAGCCCCATCTATGTATTTTAATCAGGTCCTTGCACTTGCAAGGCAGGCCACTGAACCACTGAGCTAAATGCCCAGCCCAACAGTTTCATTTTTTTTTTTTTTTTTTTGGTACTGGGGATCGAACTTGGGTCCCTGCGCTTGCGAGGCAGGCGGCGGAACCACTGAGCTAAATCCCCGGCCAGTATTTTATTTTTAATTCATTCTCTCTCTCTTCCCTCTCTTCTCTTTCTCGTTTTGAGTCAGGGTCTCCCTATGTAGTAAGGTTGGCTTTGAATTCACTGTGTATCCCAGGCTGGACCTGAACTCTCAGTCCTCCTGCCTCAGCCTCCCAAGTGCTGGGATTAGAGGTACATAGTACCACACCCAGTTCATAATACTTTTCTCTGGTAACAGGGATTGAACTCCAGGACTTTGCACTTGTAAGGCAAGTGGCAGAACCATTGAGCTAAATCCCCAGCCCTTGCAATACATTTTAAAAATAATACATAGTAATTATACATATTTAGGGGATATATTGTAACATTTCAAAAACATGTATACGGGGCGGGGATTTAGCTCAGTGGTGTGGGATCCTGCCTGGCAACTGCAAGGTCCTGAATTTGATCCCTAGTACCAAAACAAAAAAACAAAAAACAAACAAAAACAAAAAACCATGTACAATGTGTAATGATCAGATCTGGGCAACTGGTGTGATATATATATATATATTTTTTTCAGACATTTTTCTTTGTCTTAAGACTATTCAAAATCCCCCTACTACGTTTTTTTAAATTTTATTTTTGTTCTGTTTAGTTTTTAGAGCTTTTGGTTAGGTCATTTAATCCAAACTACCTTACAAGGTAGCTTTTTTATTTTTTTCTTTTGAGATGGAGTCTCACCATGTAGTCCAGGCTGGCCTCAATCTCACAGCAACCCTCTTACTGAGCCTCCTGAGTACTGGGCTTATAGGCATGTGCTACCACACTCAGCTGCTTTTATATCTAATTTATAGACAATGAAAGAGACTCAGAAAGGGACTCAGAGCAAATAGAGACATAGTATGGATTTAAAGTCTAGTCTATTTTATCAAAGAGTTCAAGCTCTTTACTCACAAGGCACAACGAGGTATCTTTGGCTTAGAGAAACAGTTTTGAGTTCTTTATCTGTATTCATCCCTAAAATTTAGCCATTCAAATGATATAGCCACTACATTTGTAAGACGCAAAGTCTCACTTCCACTCCACGGAGCATGAACAACCAAAAAGGCCTCCACAATGTTGGGTCCTATAGCCCAACGAGGCTCCGGGAGCTCGACGGAGGAACGAGAAACCCAGGAAGGAACACACCAGGCTAGATGGTAAATAGACCTTTATTAGTCTGGCCAGACGGCACTCTCGGAACCAAGTAGCTGGCTCAGAGAGGCGCCAGCTCAGGGGCTGAGGTCCTTTTTATAGGGGAGTAAAAAATGTTAAATTTTAGGCTTGCAGGGAGGGGACAAAGGTCTGCTGATTTGAGCTGGTGGTCAGCAGCCACGTACTTGGCAGTCACATATTGATGAGTTAACAGATACCACCTATTATTGGATGTTTCAAAGTTTACCAAGACATCCTGGATGAGCAAACAGCTTGACAATTAGCTTGGGGTCTCTAGGTGTAGAGCCACTAACTTACACATTAATTTGGATCCGGACTTCAAACAGTACAAGATTGTCTTACATTCCTAGGCTAGGGTTAGAACAAAGATTGGGGCTATGGCTACAATGGGAGGGAGTTAGAGCACTGTCCCCTAGGCCCTTTGTCATTTAGCATGGGCTTGTAATTTAGGTCTTACACATTTATTGACTTAAAGTATGTATCTTTTCTTTTTTCATTGCATTTTGGTTATCTTCATTTTTTTTTTTTTCAGTGCTGAGGATCAAACCAGGGTCTTCAGCATGCAAGCAAGCACTCTGCAACTAAGCTACATCTCCAGTCTTCCTTTCTTCTTTTCTGTTTTCATTAAGAGAAGGGGTATACTGGCACAGCAGGTCTATTGAGAAATAAGAATTGTGTGATAGTTTTTTTTTACCTGTAGGTCTCTCAGTGCCCACCCCCCCATCATAATCACAGGCAGAAGCTAAAATCTAAGATTTGGTGATTACTCAGATTGTAACTAGAGACTGGAAGTGTTGGGATTGGATAATAAAGGGGGAGGGACTGCTCAAATGCCATGTGAAAACACAAGTAGCCCTTGCAAAAACTCTGATGTCCATGTGAAAACCTTGTGGACAGTAACCAATATAAACACTTTTCTTTGTTATGCAATCCTGTCTTTCACCATCAGGACCAGACCTAAAATGGTCTGCCTGAGGACATTTTCTGACCTTATAGTGTGAAGTTCTCTTAGACTCTTAACTCAGAGTAAACCTGAATGGTTGACCTGAACAAAGGGACATTGTGTTCAGATAAGGCCTTGGTGTCTTTTCCTTGTATCTTATGACAAGAGCCACATTTCTTGGCAAGGCACTGAGTTTCTTTATGAACTCTATCTTGTAAAGCAGCTAAGTATCCCGCTGGAGGCTTTGCCTCCCAGAGGCAATATGGAGGCTGATGAGCAGCCATCAGAAGCAGAGTCACCTCTAAGCTACTGCAAGAATCTTCATTTCAGTCATTGAAATACTTGTGATAGCTATACTTATTCCTACTCTAAGCTATAAAGAGGGGCACTAAACTATAAGAACTGTTCTGGGCCTTCAAGTTTGTTAAAATTTATCTGAACAGCTGAAACCAGTATGCACACACAAAATTATAGCCTAATTAAATGCTGAACTATGTGTTGACAACCATATAGCTATAAGAGATTAGAGGAGAAGTCAGGGTGGCCGGGTGCACTCTGTGAGGCTGAAGTAGGAATATTCCAAATTTGTCAATTTAGTGACTTATCAAGACCCTGTCTCAAAAGACAAAAGGTTGGACAGGATGTAGCTCAGTGTGAAGGCCCTAGGTTTCACCTCTAGTACCAAGGGGGAGAGTGGAAGAGAGAGGAAGGAGGAAGACATCAGTGGAAAATGGAGAAGATGGAATAAATGGGATTTCCAAGGACTAGAAAGATTCAGGAAAAATAGGAGGAAGTAAGGATAAGTCTGCCAGATTAAGCAAAGGTATAAGTACCAGAAGACAGATTAGTATGTGCGAATTAGGGGTCAGTGGGAAATAACATCTCAGTATTTTCTCTGTCCTTTTCTAAAGGCCTTGCTACTTAAAGAAATTTGGAGCTATGGTCAGACCGCCATTACAACAGGCTTCTTCACTGTTCCATTTTCTACTAAGGCACCTTCCTTTCTCCCTTGATTCAATTTAAGCCTGAAGCGATAGCCTTTCATACCTTGGAAATACAGGTATAGAAGGCATTGTAAGACAGTCTGGCAGCAAACAAGGGAACAATAATGATAAATCTTAAATTAGTGCTCTCAAACTTCAGAGTGAACAATTGCCATGGTAGCTTAAAAAAAGTCTGTTCAGGGCTGAGAATCAGTTTTTTTCAGTGCTGGGGATCAAATTCAGAGCCTTGTATATAGGCGTGCACCACTATGTCCCGCTTAAAATCTGCATTTTTAAGAAGCACCTTAGTGTTTCAGGAGTTCAGTGGAACATAACTTGAGAAGCACTGACCTAAAGTAGAATTTACAATAAAGGGCCAAATGGAGTTCCTTGGACAGTGACAAACATATATATGGGTTTATCCACTTTTCAGAATTTGTGCTCTCATCTATGGCTTTTACAAATTCACATAGCAATCATCTAAGGAGTGAAATGTAGAGTTTTAATAGTTTTGTATTCTGAAATAGAGTGTAATCACTTTAAAGACAAAAATCACTCAGACATTTCTGGCTTTAAAGTAGGGAAATAGACCACCTTTAATGTTGGAAGGTAGCTGTCATGCTCAAGATAAATCTTTGATACCTTTGTACAACAATCTTCCTGAACAACCTAGAAACCATTTGATATTTAGGACCTTGTATTAATTGGGGGGGGCTGGTGTAATAAGGTACAACACAGAAACAAGAAGAATTGCTTAAACAACAAAAATGGGTTTCTTCACATTTTGGGAGGCTAGAAGTCCAAGATAAGGTGTTGGCAGAGTTGTTTCTTCTGAGACTTTTTTCCTTGGGTTATAGTTGACTTCTCCCTGTCTTCACAGGCTCTTCCCTCTGTGTCTGTGTCTTAGTCTCTTATAAGTCATATTTTATTAGGGTCTATCCTAATGACTTTTTAAAAATTTAATTACATCTTTAAAGATTCTAATTCTACATATACTCATATTTTGAGGTATTGGCTATTAGGACTTCTGCACAGGAATATGGGGATACAATTCAGCCCATAAAAGTCCTCTGGTTTCAACTTCTGAAATATACTACTCACCCTCTTCTTTTCTACCTGTTAGTCTTATGTAGTAAGTTTTCTCTGTCCTTGGGCTCTACTCCTCTGCTGCCTCTTACAGACGTAATGGCTGTGTGGCAAGAATTCATGGAGCAGCTAGCTTCTTACGAAATTTGGAACTACAGTCAGACAGCCATTAGAACAGGATTTTTCACAGTTCCATTATGGGGATAAGCAGGTTTTGGCAGGCACCAATAACCCAACACTTAGGGGTTGCTGAGGACTGTCTTAAAGACAGTCTTAAAGAGCTTTTTGCCTTTTCTCTGCCCAGTTGTCTTAACATTTGATGGTAACATTAAATCCTTTGGAAGTGGTAAGGACAAATTAGAGTTCGTTCATAACTATCTTTATATCAAAAATAGGTTGAATGCTGTTGATTGCCATCCAATATAATGTAAAAACATTATCCTGTGTCCTTATCCACCTTAGTCACTAGATCTTGCATCATGGGATTCCTAGCTCTTCCCCAAAGTCAAAGACCATAAAAGTTAAGCATTTTGAAATGATTCGGGACATTGAAGCAGCCACAAAAACACAAAGACACGAAAGAGGACTTCTAGAACAGCTTCTGAAAATGGCAAGAACAATGGGATGTGTATTCAAAGTAAGGGGGAGTATTTTGATGAGGGAATTAATGGAAATGTCTTTTACTATAATGTTTAAAAATTTAAGTGCACATCGTATTAAAAAATTATTTTTGGACAGGCCTTGAACATTTTGATCCTTCTGACTCAGCCTGAGTATCTGGGTTCACAATTGTATGCCACAGGACAGGTTTTAATCAATTATGTCAAACATCTCATTAAACCAAGGAGTCTTGGTCAATTCAATTTTGTTGTTATGAGGTTTTACCTTCATCCAACTGACATTTATCCCAGTGATTCAATTACTCTAATATATGGGTCACTATTTTGTGAAATTCACATCTTCTTTCCAAGTTTCTGTTTCCAAATCCCTGTTCCTTCAAAAGTGGGCAAAATCACACTTATTCTCTTAGAGAAGCCACTATCTAATGGCGATCTGAGGGATCCTAGATATATATGTTCCTTCTTCATCAATCTTTTTTTCCTGCCTAGGTGTCCACCTAGCAACTTCTTACCTGAGTTGTGTAGTTCACTTCTTCCCGCCAAATGTCACCCTCCACATTTCTCCTGGCCTTCATCACAAGTTTAAGGATTAAGAAAATACACTGTGTACTTTACTCAGTACCTGCCAGGTGCTGGGACTTAACTCCATTCTTATATGTTGCAATTTGCTGCAGTTTTTGTTGTGTCCTTGCCCAACAACTGTATTTTGTTGGGATTCCTTCCAGTTACTATTTTTAACACAGCCACCATGATGGTCTTCTGTTTCAAGTAAAACAAAATTTGGGAAATTTGTTGGCTTCACCTCAAAGGCTTAATGTAATTCTAACGAATTATGGAAAGCACTGTCCATTGTAAGCCAGAAACTTATTGACACCTACCTTTCTGCTCAGGGCAGGCAGAAGACTCTTGACTTTGGTACCCTGCCGTTCTCACTGAGCTTCCCTTACCAAGTGTTCCTTTCAGCACTCCAGGGTCCCACACCTACATTTCCTTTGGCGTGGTCTGCTTTGGGGAAGAGGAACAAAGCAAAAAAGGGGCCTGTTTAGTGAGTTCCACAATAGGGAACTAACTTAGCCTGCACTAACTTGGAACCCAACATGTGAAGGGAGCTATGCGTAAACACAGCTGTCATGCGCGGGGGTCCATACGGGTCTCTCGCGCCGCTGCCCCTCCCCGCCTGCCTCGGTTTCTGGGTTCCTTTCCCCGCAACACATGCTCACGGGGCTCGGACCCTCACTTTCTCGGCCCTGTGCCTGTGGGGCCATTTACTCTGCTTCCTTCTCCGCCGTGAGGGGGAGCCAGCGGGCTGGCCCCACACGTG
>NW_022900925.1:23587034-23618202 GCF_012274545.1 Fukomys damarensis
CGGACCGCGGACGCCGCCAGCCTGAGGTGAGGGAAAGGAGGCCCTGCAGCCGGGGATCCTGAAGCTGGAGACGCTGGGGCAGGGGAGGGGCGGTGGCAGCAGGGGCCGCCTCCCAGCCTCAGAGCGCACGCGGCCGGGCTCCATCCCGTCCTGACCCGTCGAGGCTGGGCAGTCCAGCAGTCTCCTCAGCCGTGGGGCCTTGAGGTCCTTTCCCGAGAACCGTGGAGGACTCTGGAGTCGCGGGGATGGCGGCCCGGACCCCGGAACTGAGAGGCGTACTGACTTGGGCCCCTGAGGAGGACGGGGTTGCCCCTGGAGCAAGCAGGCTCCTGTCTGAACTCTGCTAAATGTGGTGGTTCGTGCTCTTTTAGGCCGACTCGGAACGGATTCATGCCATACCCCTCTGAGATGAGACTCCGGGCCAGGGAGCGGGAGAATACCACGTGGGAGGACGGTGTCCAGGGCTGGGTCTGGTTGCCTTTAAAGTCTCCTTTACTTGCGGAGCGAGGTGTGGGGTGCAGAGAATCTTGTTCTCACTGTGTCTTTGTATCTTGGCGAGAGCCAGGGCCAAGCAGGTTGTCCTTTGCCAGTTCCTGTTCAAAGGATTTTAGGTCTTCTGTGGAGATGTACTAAATATACATGCCTGTTGATATTCTTTCCTTCACGAATGTTGTACTGATTCGGGGCAGCATTTGGAGATAGGAAACAGGAAGGCGATGGGTGGGTAAAGATTTCAGAGGAACATGTGTGCTGAAGAAGGGCCTGCCCCGATCCAGGCCAACATTATTATTGGAGTTGGAGAAGGGCAAGTGAACACTTGAAAGCCCCTCTAAAAGTCAGGGACTAATATAGGATTTATGGCCTATATTTTGTAGAAGTATACAAGAATATAGCTTCTCAGAGAGAACTACTTTAATTTGAACTATTTTTGTTTTGAGGTTTAAGACTGAAATCAAGTGACTCTAGGAGTTCCTGATTCCATTTATACTTAGAGTTTCAGAAATTTCACTGTATGCAGATTAAACTTAATAATCTGGTCTTCAGTCTCAAAACTTGGTTTTCCTTGATTTTCTTTCTCTAGTTTCTTTTCTAATCCCACAGTTCAGATTGAGAAGGATGCTTTCTTTGGTTACGTATGGTAGTTACTTCTCTTTTGGAGGGTTCAAATATTCAAATTTATCTTATCTTGCTTCATCATAAGGGATGCTTTGGACGACTGTGTTGAGGATTTTTCTGCCCATTGGGAAAACAGTGTCTAACAGAGCAGGACTACATTTAGCAGAGTTCAGCTAGGATCCTGCTTGCTATAAACTAGCAAGTGTTTTCCCACTTCTCTTGCCACAGTTTCTTTATTTTTACTACTTAATGTATAGCAGGAGAACTGATATGAACCCAAGAATAATTAATATTGTAAAGTGGGTATATGAAAGGTGCCACAGGTAAAGTAATAGGTTATAAAGATGTCTATTTACAAATGTTGTAGAAGTCTCCTTTGTTTTACCAGTGCAGAGAACATCCATCATAAGGTAAAATAGGTTTTTTTTTGCCATAGCCCGCCTGTGTCCTCCAGAGTGTACTTTTATTTTGCTCTTTTCTTCTTCTTCTTCTTCTTTTTTTTTTTTTTTTTTTTTTTTTTTTTGGTACCGGCGCTTGAACTTGGGTCCTTGCGCTTGCAAGGCAGGCCACCAAACCGCTGAACTAAATCCCCGGCCCTTGCTCTTTTCTTCTTTCTTAGCCCAAGCTTGCTCTGCAGAGCTGGTTTTCCCCTCCTCTTCACTTTTACTTTTTCAAGTAAACTTTGCCACCGTTAAAAAAAAAAAGAGAGATTAAATTGTTTTGAAATGGAAGGGAAAGTTGGGAAAGATGGCCTTTTGCTTAATGACTTTATACTTCAGACAATGTAATGTCAAAGACCTAGTATTGTGAAAGCCAGCCTCAGACAACTCTCATTTAATGTTGACCTCTCTAAAATGTGTGAACAGGTTCAGGTGTAGGCAGCACCATACAGTATTTCCTTTTCAGTCAATGACTAGGAAAAAAAAAAGTTTTTTACTTGTCTCTTGTACTGGTTTAACAGGTCAGGGGCTAGTGGGTTTTTTTTGTTTTGTTTTGTTTTAATTTAAAATATCCCTTCCCCCTTTTTTTGGACTACTAACATGCTAGTAATAATCTAAAAATAAAGAAATAAGAATGAAATTTGTGTAGGGCTGGGGATTTAGTACAGTGGTTCCGCTGCCTGCCTCACAAGTGCAAGGACCTGAATTTGATCCCCAGTACCAAAAATAAATAAATAAATAAAATTTGTGAAATAATATATTGGAAATTAGGATTTCCTCTTGAGGAGGAGGAAATCTTTTGGCAATCGAGAAAAAAGTTACATTACTATAGGACATGTTCTTAAAGATTAATAATTACAGAAGCTGTGTGTCAAACATCTTTCCAAACCTTAAAACTCCAAGATTATGAAGTGGTGAATGAACACTAAAGACTGGCTGAAAAAGATTTTCGATAACTGTTGAGGTGACTACCATTTTCAAATAGTTTTCTTTAACTTTTCACCTTGAATTATTGCTTTTCTGTTGCTTTATTTTTACAAAACTCAAGTATTTGTTACTTTATTTGAATCTAATGGACTGTTTTCAGGTGTTTTTAAATAGCTTGTGAACTATCACAAATAGTGTTACAAGAATTTTGTACTTGCATAAATAAAGATTATGCATCTGATTAGCTATAAATTCTTTCAAGTTCAGCCAATTGATCTTAGTTAAGTATGCTGTAATGATTCAGTTTGTACCAGTTTATTATTTATTCAATCTACCATTAAGCCATCTAGTCTTAGGATGTTTAAGGAAGCAAAAGGAAAGAAGCTTCAACAATAAATAATCTTAAGCACCTTACCCAAAAGTTGGTAGCCCTAACTGATCCCAGCTTCCAGTGATGTTATTTGGGACTTAAACTCATTACATCTTTTCAGCATGCCTATTCTCATCTTTTCTTTGAGACACTGTCTCACTTTGTAATTCATGATGGCCTTGAGCTCATTGTTTAGCCCAGTCTGTCCTCAAACTTGCAGCAGTCCTCCTACCTCAGCCTCCTGAGTGCTGGGATTGTATACCACCAAGTCTGGCTACTCATCTTTCTTTCTTTTTCTTTTTTCTTTCTTTCTTTCTTTTTGTTTGTTTGTTTGTTTAGTTTTGTTTGGTACGAACTCATGACCTTGCCCTTGCGCAGCATGTGGCCGAACCACTGAGCTAAATCCGAGCCCTTCATCTTTCTTTTTCCCTCCCTCCCTCCCTCCCTTCCTTCCTTCCTTCCTTCCCCTCCTTCCCTTCTTTCTTGTGATGCTGGTAACCCAACCCAAAGTCTTTTACATGCTAGGCAAGCACCCTACCACTGAGCAACATCCTCAGTTCCTCTCATCCTTTAAAAAAAATTTTTTTTGGGGGGAATACAGGGGATCGAACCTGGGACCTGGGACCTTGCACTTGTGAGGCAGGTGGCGGAACCACTGAGCTAAATCCCCAGCCCTTTTTTTTTTGTGTGTGTGTGTGTGTTTTTTTTTTTTTTTTAGGGTCTCACTATGTAGTTGAGACTGCTCTGGAACTCACTGTATAGCCCAGGCTGGTCTCAAACATGCCGCGATCCTCCTGCCTCAGCCTCCCGAGTGCTGGGATTACAGGTATGCACCACCATGCCCGGCATTCCTTTTTTGTTTTTTGAGACAGGGTCTCACAATATAGTTCAGGCCGAACTTAAACTCACGGTGACCTTCCTGCCTTAGTTTCCTGAGTGCTGGGATTACTGGCAAGTATCAACACACTTAGCTTTCCTTATCTTTTTCTTTATATAAGGATCCACAATAAATAATATTTACCTTGCCCTGACAACAGGAATTTAAATTGCATGGCTATACTAGTTATAAAGTAATCATTCTAGATAGAATGTTTGTATAAATGATTTTCTTCTTTTTTTTTTTGCGGTACCTGGGATTGAACTCAGGACCTTGGGCTTACAAGGCAGGCTCAGTGCCACTGAACTAAATCCCCAGCCCAATGATTTTCTCCTTTAAATGGTAACACAAAGTAAATGAATTCACAAAGTTTGAAAAACAGATTCAGCTTTGGGGAAGATATTTTAAGGAATAGAAGACCTTATTTATGAATATCTAACCACACCCTATGATAGAAATAGAATAAACTCACTGAAGAAGTTCCTTAACATTATTGTCTTTTTGTAGACAGCTTTCAAACCTGTCTTTAGGGCATCATATTACAGTGATACATGCATACCCATGTTTGTAGCAGCACAATTAATAATAGCTAAATCTTGGAAGTACCCTATATGTCCTATATGTCAATCAACAGATGACTGGATAAAGAAAATATATTTACACACAATGGAGTACTATTCTGTCATAAAGAAAGATAAACTTTGTAAGAAAATCGATGCACCTTGGGATTATAATATTAAATAAAATAAGTCAGACATACAAGCTTAAATATCACATTGCTCTCACATGACAAACCAAACATATAAATAGCAAAATAGCTGGATATGGTACCATACAACTGTAATCCTAGCATGTGGAAGGCTGATGTAGGATGATTGCCATGAGTTCGGGATCAACTTGAACTACATGGTAAGACCTATCTCCAAAAATCAAAGCCAAAAAAAAGTCACAAAAACAAAAGATAATAGGAAGTAAGGAGACAGCTCTTTCTCAAATGGGAGTAGGGAGGGAGGGAAGGGAAAAGAGGAATTAAGATGTGTTATATGTGCATACCAATTACCTACAAGAAGTATAAACATTTACTACAAACACATACTAATACATTTTTTGAAATCTTTTTTTGTCATTCAAATTTGCATACATGTATAAGTATGTATTTACACATACACACACACACACACACACACACACACACACACTCCAAGTTGGAAGATAGTAGCTTGATAAATTCCTTTCCTTTTTTTTGAGACAGGGTCTCACTACATAGTTGAGACTGACCTGGAACTCACTAGGTAGCCCAGGCTGGTCTCGAACTCACAGCGATCCTCCTGCCTCTGCCTTCCAAGTGCTGGGGTTACAGGTGTGTGCCACCACATCTGGTCTTTTCTTTCTTTTTTTTTTAGTACCGGGTATGGAACTCAGGACCTTGTGCTTGTGAGGCAGGCTCTTGATAAATTCTTAATGTTTATTAGGTGTAATATAAGTAGATTAGCAGCAAGATAATGATGATAGGTGGTTGTATTATGTTTCAACATTTGGTGGAATTCCTAGCCCTGGCAAAACAAATTGTTTAATTTTTCTTTAATCCCATCTCATAAAATACAATAACTTAATAGAACATTTAGTATTGGAAAGTATGTAAGGAACTTTCTAGTTCAGTTTTCCACCTAATTTTTTTTGTCTGATATTTCTTTTGAAAACTTCCAGCTATATTTCACGTTTCACCATCTGACTTAATGCATCATGAACCAACTAAGTGTGTGTGTGTGTATGTATGTGTGCCTGGAGACTGAACTCATATATACTAAGCATGTATACTATTTTACTACTCAACTATACCCCTAGCCTGGAGTTCCTTACTTTCAATTTAAAGCTACCTAAACTGCCTAGACTTTTAATTCCAAAAGGATCACTGTTTTAATCTGTAAATTTCTCCAACTCTAGATCTCTACCTGTTAATGTTGAATATAATGGCTTATCACATCCAGATGATTTGGCCAAAAGAAAATAATAATATTTTTGAAGAAATACTATTTTTGGATGCTGGGGATTTAGCTCAGTGGTTCTGCTGCCTGGCTTGCAAGCACAAGGTCCCAAGTTAAATCCCTGGTACCAAAAAAAAAGAAAAAGAAAGAAAGAAATACTATTTTTTTTGTTGTTTTTTGTTTGTTTTGTTTTGAGATGGGATCTGACTGTATAGTTTAGGCTGGCCTTAAACTTACTATGTAGGCCAGGCTGGCCTCAAACTCATGGAGATCCTCCTGCCTAAGCGTTCTGAGTGCTGGATTACAGATGTGTACCACCATGCTCAGCTTCTTCAGGGAAATTCTTGTCCTTGAGAGTCTTTGGAAGTTAACTGATACACTTGAATTATGGATCTGACTTTCTTTGAATATAGCCCTATTAAATAAGATTATGAGCATCAGTAATTGATTCATAACACTGAAGCTTTTAAGATTTGTTTTTTCTTCTTAAAAATTTTAGATTGGCCTGGAACTCATGATCCTCCTGCTCTAGTCTCCTGAGTGCTGGAATTACAGCATGCATCATCATGCCTGGCTATACCAGAGCCTCTAGAATTCATAAATTGCTTTTATAAGATCTCTAAATTTTTTCAAAGAATAGTATTTGAAAGCCAGGCATGGTAATACATGCCTGTAATCACAGCACTCTGGGAGGCTGAGGCAGGAGAATGTGAGTTTGAGACCAGCCTATGCTACATAGTGAGTTCAAGTCCAGTCTGAACCACATAGCAAGACTCCATCACAACAAACAAAATAGTATTTGAAATAGACAGCTCATGTCTCCTAGCTTTGCATCTCAAATAAATTTGATGCTGATGAAATAACCTTCAAAGCCTAGTGACATAGCATTGTGAGGTGTTGAGGCTGTGGGGCTAAGACAATTGGAAGACAGAATAAGTTTTCCCAGTTTCATTGAGGAAATATCTCATAGTCAATGACACAGTAAAACATATATAGTAGTACTGATAAATAAACAAATAATATTTCAGTTATATAAAGGATTAGGCAGATTAAAATAAAGTATCAGAGTGGCATGGATTAATTTGGGAAAGCCTTTTTATTAAAATTTATTTAAAATCTTTAGTTGGTAATAATACATAATTAACACATATTGTTCAAAAATAGAAAACAGTATACAATGACATTCTTCCTCCTAATTTTTGTCTTACAGTCTCCTTTTTTTTTTTTTTTTTTTTTTTTTTTTTTTGATACCGGGGATTGAACTCTGGTCCTTGCGCTTGTGAGGCAGGCCACCGAACCGCTGAGCTAAATCCCCAGCCCATCCTAGTCCTTTATATCAGAAGCAACCTGTTACTAATTTAATAATTATCAGATATATTCATTTACATTTAATGTTATTAATTTCTTAATAACTTACTGAGACTTTCTGCATCATTTTTCAGGGTTTTGTGGTCTCTTCTCCTGTCCTCTCCTCTTCCTCTTCCTTCCTCTTCCTCTTCCTCTTCCTCTTCCTCTTCCTCTTCCTCTTCCTCTTCTCTTTTTGAGAAGGGGGTCTCACTGTGTAGCCCAGGCTGGCTTGAACTTGAGGCAGTCCTCCTGCCTCTGCCTCCCTAGTGCTGGCATTATAGGTGAGTGCTACTATTCCCAGCTCTGTTGCTTCCTTTTCTTGAGAGACAGGGTTTTACTCTGTAGTACAGGCTGGCATTGAACTCATGATCTTCCTGCCTCAGCCTCCCAGGTAGCTGAGATCACATATGTGCACTACCACATATGGCAGATTTTATGTCTATTAAAGCAGATGCATATATATAACTTCCTGCCCCCATCATACAAATCATATAGTTCCACAATGTTGTTTACAAAAATCGAAGTCCTCAGCCCCTTCCTACTTTTTTCAGAATAAGTTAGCTCATGTATTTGTGATATATCTTTTTGTCTGTAAACAAACTATCTTGCTACATCTTGATTTTTCACTGTTGCCTATTAATGCTGTATTATGGAAAATGAGGATTTGACTCTACTTCTTACCCTCACCATTCATTTATAGCTTTCCTATCCCCATCATCTAACTCTAGCTAACTGAGTTATATTTACCTTGTTCTATTGATAACTTTACATTAGGAATGTGTAAATGCTATACAGGATTTAGTTGTATGACATCCCATGATTACTTTTCTTCTTGGGAGTGAATAACCATCTTTGTTTTTATTTGTTAGAATTCTGTATATTTATTACTTACTCCTTACCAGGTTTCTAAATCTCTCAAGACATTGATATGGACTAAATATTTTATCTTTCTCTTCTATAAAATTTTTCTTAGTCTCTTCTGCTTGCTCTCTGTATGTGGATATTTCGCTGTCATACTGCACTCACTGTTCCCCATCATCCTGGAGGTGCTCTTCTCTTCTGTTGTGGAGAAGTTATTTCCCATATATTCCACATTCTTGGTTTAGTCCCTTATTCTGATGGAGAATATCTTCTAGTGGCATTCTGAGAAAGAGTAAATAGGAGATAAAAATGTTTATAACTTATCCTGAAAAAATTTAAGCCTGCAAAGGTTAACATAATTGGTATCACTGTACCCATGAATGAGATTCACCAATTTTAACATTTTGCCACATTTGCTTTAGTGCTTTCATGTGTGTACATGTTGATAAACTTCATACTTCACCTATAAATACTTCTGTTTCTCCTTATCACTCTCACTATACTGCCAAAATTTAATATTCATATAGCATCTAACGTGCAGTCCCTTTTGAGTTTCCTCACTTGTTTCACTATCCTTTAAAAGTGCAGGTGTAGAAGCTGGGGATTTAGCTCAGTGGTTCCACCATCTATCTGCCTTGCAAGCACAAGGACCTGAGTTTGATCCCCAGTACCAAAAAAATAAACAAAACAAAAAAAATGCAGGTGTGAGCCAGGGATTTAGCTCAGTGGTGCATGCCTGCCTCACAAGCACAAAGTCCTGAGTTGGATCCCCATTACAACAAAAAAAAAGAAGTGCAGGTGTTTCAATTCATGATACAGTTGAGAATCATGCTTTATATTTCATTCCCAAGGGTCTAACTTTAAAAAAAAAACAGAATCTCACTACCATTTTTTCTTGAAAATAAAATGGGGTCATATATTAATTTATGCTCAAAAAGATGCATCAAGGCTTATTTTCAGAGGATGCTTTCTTTTCTCATGTATAATGGTCTGCATTTATTTGTTGATTCACGTATAAAAATATACAGTTAGGGCCAGGGATTTAGCTTAGTGTTTTTGCTGCCTTCCTCACAAGTGCAAGGTCCTGAGTTTGATTCCTGGTACCAAAAAAAAATTTTTTTAATTAAAAAAATATATTTATGGCCAGGTGTGGTGGTGCACACCTGTAATCCCGGCACTCAGAAGGCTGCGGCAGGAGGATCGCTGTGAGTTTATATCAATATATATATATATATTCATGTATAGAAATTACATTTATTCAAATATAGTATGTCATCTACTTCTGGAACATTGTCATAACTCTCCAAACCTGGAATTCCAACCTTCATTTCTTACAACTCAATTTCCTGTAGAAGCATTGGCCACAATCTCTCATGTCCAGCAATAGAGCCTTTTGTAAATGAGCACTTCTTGTGATCAATATATATATATATATTCATGTATAGAAATTACATTTATTCAAATATAGTATGTCATCTACTTCTGGAACATTGTCATAACTCTCCAAACCTGGAATTCCAACCTTCATTTCTTACAACTCAATTTCCTGTAGAAGCATTGGCCACAATCTCTCATGTCCAGCAATAGAGCCTTTTGTAAATGAGCACTTCTTGTGCCTGTGGCCTGCTGGTAGTACATTGGCAACACAGCTGTCAGTGATGTTATCTTATGTATTCTTCATCCAAGTCACAAACTCTTGAAGGGTAGACTTCATAAAATTTCCATTAAATCAAGTGTTAATTGAAGACTTACAAGACAGGAGTGACCACAAAAATGATGACAGTGTGAAATAGGAAGAAAAGGGCTAAAGGTGTAGGGAAAGTGGGAAGGGTAGGGGAAAGGAAATAAGTGAAAAGAAAAAATATGAGAAAATGTAAAAATGGAAATAAAGAGTTTGTAAATGGGGAGGGGAAGAGGGGGTGAAGGGAGGGCAGGGACAAGGGGAAAAAATGAGAACCAAGAACTGTCATGTGAAGGTACAGGATCCCATTAATGAATGTAACTGTATTGTAGACCTAGACTGCACCAATAAACCAATAAAAAAAAATGATGACAGTTAAGAATGATGGTTCACACAAAAGTGACAAAAAATTGCAGGCACCAAAATTCAGAAAACACTTTTATTTCACATGAGTGCTTTAAGTGCATCCATAACAACATGGTATACATTGAATTACGAAGATTCATATTAGACATGACCACGTCCGTTTGTTATCAAGTGTACAGTACTGGTGCGTTGTGTCTGTGCTCAGATTGGTCAGTTGGCAGTAAGTCTTGAGTTTATCTGTTTACATAGGCGTTTATCTCTCATTCAAAGGCACCTACTTGGGGTTATTTATGAATACTTAATTATAATTTATATTATCATTTAAAGTATTAATGTCAATAACATTTATTTACATTTAATTATGTATTAATATTATTTTATAATTCATTATATCCATTTGTATTACAGTGGATGTTCTAAATATGTCCATCCTGGCCGACTATCTTAGGACTTACTTTGGTGCTAGGTTGCTATTACAAGGGCTTATTTTCTATTAGGTCTTGTTTTGGGAGAAATACCATATATAACCCAGGCTGGCCTCGAATTTGACTTTTTGATCCTTCACCCTCAAGCTCCTCAGTGATGGAATTATAGGAATACACCATAAGCCCAGTATGTCTTTAGTTTAGTTTTTTTGTACTGGGGATCGAACTCGGGACCTTGTGCTTGTAAGGCAGGCAGCAGAACCACTGAGCTAAATCCCTGACCCTCTCTTTAGTTTTTTAAATCTAGAACACTCACTACCCTTTTTGTCTTTCATGGCATTTGTCTTTCACTGGCTTTTCTTGTTTATTGTGGTACTGGTGATCTTTATCCCCAGTGCCCCATGAGGTAACTGTAGTATAAGAATATCTTGTTTTCTTTTGCTTTTGTACTGGGGATTGAATTCAGGACCTTGCATTTGCCATGCAGGTGCTGTGCCGCTGAGCTACATCTCTGGCCCCAAGAATATCTTGTTTTCTAATAATATTTGTGCATTGTTTTGCTTTGTTTTGTTGCCCAGCCTGGGCTTGAACTAGTGGCTAGTCTGCTTCTGCTTCCCAAATGCTGGCGTTATAGATATGTGCTACCATGCTTGGCTTCTTCAATCTTTTTATCAGGATGGAAACTGCAGTCATCTAGTTTTACTAGTTGGGGGAAAAAAAAATTAATGACCTGAAGTTTTTGAAACAATTTCAGTCAATTCTCTTTATTTGGCTCTTTCATAGATGAAACATTTCGGAGATTTTTATGATACCAATTGTATTTATTCTATGTAAGTTTACTACAGATGGGTTATGATTCATTTCTTCGGTTTACCTAATCACTTGCTGCTTCATCTGCTGTTTCGTCTTTTTTTTTTTTTGGTCTTTTTGTGGCTTATATCTTTTAGAAAATTTTCCTTACATTTGTTTCAGTGGCATTTCAGGTACCTTTGAAAATGGGTAGTTATTTTATCTACCGTCTTTATCCAATAGTTTTATAATACTTCTTTAAAGACCTCCACCCCTTTTTTTGGTACCGGGGATCGAACTTGAGTCCTTGTGCTTGTGAAGCAGGCGGAGGAACCACTGAGCTAAATCTCCAGCCCTACCCCCACTTTTTTTTTTTTTTTTTTTTTTTTTTTAACCTGGGATCCAACTCAGGGCTTTGCCATGGAGAGGCAGGGGGGGGGACCCCCGCGCTAAAACCCTCCCCCCCCTTTTTTTTTTTTTTTTTTTTTTGTATTGGGAATTAAATTTAGGACCTTTACACTCAGCTGCATTCCCAGCCCCCCTTTTTTTTGCAATTCTTCTGCCTTAGCCTCCCCAAATCCTGGGATTATAGGTATGTGTTTCTTTAAAGATTTCTTGAAAGATACTGAAGTTTACATCAGCCTCATCTTGGAAAATATTTTTTGTTCCTGGGCTGAGAAATAAGGACTAGGATAAACAGTTGTTATTTCATCTGACCAATAAATATATCCTAAGGAAATACTGTATTGGTTTACAAAATAAAGATAAACAAAACAACAACAACAACAAAAACACCAAAGTTTCTAGTTGATTGTGGAAGGAAATGACCTTTAACTCTGTTGTGACCATTACGAGCTAGTATTTCTCATGTTATCATATCCTATCATTTGGATCTTTATTCAGCTGCTCCTTCTATAATGACTGCTACTTTCTCTTGCTCCTTGCATCCCCTGTCCCCAGGATTTCACTGTATAGTTTAGGATGACCTTGAACTCACTTTGTAATCCAGGCTGGCTTCAAACAAGTGGTGATCCTCCTGCCTTAGCCTTCTAAGAGCTGGATTACAAGTGTGCACCATCCTCCCAGCTCCTTGGATTTTTCTCCCCCAGTTCTTAATCTGTAATGTCTTCCAATTCTAGGAAGTCTTCTTTGTCCCTCTCCTCACCATTACACCTCCAGGTTTGATAAAATACCCTTCTTTATGTTTCTTCACATAAGAGGTATACTACTATAATTGTATATCTACACCACTTAGCTAGGGACTCAATCTAATGTAATTTTGAATATGCAACTTCTGTCTCACTTGGTATACAAGTGTTTATTTAAAATTTAAAATTTGAAGGAAAATAATTTTTGTTAATTATTAGCTCTATACTGAGCTAAATCCCCAGCCCTATCTATCTATCTATCTACCTATCTATCCATTTATTTATTTGTACACAGGATCTCATTGTATAGTTCAGGCTGGTTTTAAACTCTCTATGTAGACCAGGCTGGCCTCTAAACTCACAGCAGTTCTCCTACCTCAGCCTCTTGAGTGCTTGGATTATAGGTTTGCACCACCAGATTGGGCTCACCTTTTTATTTTCATTCATTCATTGATCCATTCATTCATTCATTTGCGGTAGGGTCTCACTGTGTAGTTCAGGCTGGCCTTGAACTCACTATGTACTGTAGGCTGCCCCTTAAACTTGTGGAAATCTTCCCTTCTTAGCCTGCTTAGTGCAGGGATTACAGGCATTTCCTACATATTACTTTTTCTTTTTTTTTTTTTTAAGTGAGAGTTTTGTTAACTTGCCCAGGTAATCTCAAACTCACAATCCTCCATGTAGTTTTTCTATAAAATGGAATACTACTCAGCCATAAAGAATGAGAAAGTAGATTCATTCATAGGTAAATGGGTACATTTTGAGGATATACTTCTAAGTGAAATAAATAAGTCACACATATGCAAATACCGAATAGTTTCTCTAGTGTGAAAAACTAAAATAGTACTCAAGATCCTAACGGGACAATTAGCAAATAGGAAGAAAAGGACCAAAAGTGTAGGGACAGTGAGAAAAATAGGGAAAGGGGAATAAGGGAAAAGGAAAAAAAATATGAGAAAATGTAAAAATGGAATTAAATCGTTTGAAGGGGGAAGGTTAGGAGGGGGTGGAGGGAGGGTGGGGACAAGGGGAAAAAATGAGAACCAAGACCTGGCATGTAAAGGTACAAGATCCCAGTAATGAATGTAACTGTATTGTCTACCTAGAATGTACCAATAAATTCAATTAAAAAAAAACAAAAAAAAACCTCACAATCCTCGTGCCTCATCCTCTTAGAGTGCTGGGATTTCAGGTGTGCACCAGCACTTCCAGTTTAAAATATGGTTTTGGAAAAAGATTCATTGTAAGCTTATGGACCACTGAGTTAAAACAATACACTAAAATTTATCAATAAAATGTCGAAAATTAAAGGCTTAGATACTTTTATCAGTGGCTATGAAAACTAATTGTTGCTTTTTTTTATAATTGCTTGGAAAATACAGGGTCATTTTGTTCAGAGAACACATGACAAGTCTATTGCTTTTGATTAGAGAAATACCTCTGAAGGAAATGGAGACGGACTTTTAACTAGGTACATCATCTGTAGTTAGCCTAATTTCATTTTCAGGTACAAAAGGCACAGTTTGGAATCTTCTCCAGATATTTTCTTTTTCTTTTTTTGTAGTACTAGAGATTGAATTCAGGGCCTTGTCTATGCTAGGGAAGTGCTCTACCACTGAACTACACCCCTAACCCAAATATTTTCAATGGATTCTAAATAAAAGTTCAAGAATACATTTTATGTATTTTATATAAAAGATAATTTGCTTTGGAAAACAGTGGTTGGGTGCATTGTAGTTTGCAAAACCCTTTCATGACCTGCCTGGTGGTACAGGCCTACAATCCCAGCACCCTGGGAGGGCTGAGGCAAGAGGATCACAATTTCAAGCCCAACCTGGGCAATTTAACAAGATCCTGTGTCAAATTAAAAAATGAGTTCAGGAAGTAGCTCAGTGCAAAGGCCCTGGGTTCATTCCCTACACTGCAAAAAACAAACAACAACAAAGATAAACTTTTCATGTAATCTCAGTCTTAAGAGCAGTCCTATGAGGTAAATATGATCTTCTATTTATTTTGACAGAGAAGGAAGCTCAGAGATGTTAAGTGACCAGTTGAAGTTCCCACTGCTTCATAGTCAGAGTTTAAGCCTGGGATTGACTGTAGCTCTGCTGTTCTCTTGGTTACCTGATCCAAACTATAATACTTCTTTTTTCCTTCTTTTCAAGACCTTTCCCAGACACAATTAATTGTAGGGAAGAATACTCAGACTGCATACATTGTTACATGATAATTCATCAGTTAATATACCCACACTGTCTAAAATCTTATTATTTGTCATTTGGAGGTGTCTACTCTTAGAAATTCTGGATTGCTCTATCAATGTAATGAGATCTGTCCTTTTATTTTCTTTTCCACTCTAGATCAGTGGTTCTCTAGTCTGGATTTGCATCAGTACATTCAGCAGTGGAATTTTAAGATTCAGATCCCTGGGCTGCCTTTTGGCAGTTCTGATTCTGTATATCTAGGATAGAATTTATTTTTATTTTCAGTTTTTTGAGACAGGGTCTTGCTATATAGTTCAGGCAGGACTTGAGCTCACTATGTGATATAGGCAGTGATGTTTCGACTTCAGCCTCCAGAGCTCTATGATCAAAGGTGTGCATTACCATGCCTGGTTGATCTGGGATAGAATTCAGATATGTATTTTTAAAAAGGTCCCAGGCCGGGGATTTAGCTCAGTTGTTCCACCGCCTGCCTCACAAGCATAAGGACCCAAGTTCGATCCCTGGTACCAAAACAAACAAACAAACAAACAAATAAAAAGGTCCTGGATGATTCTTATATATAGTCAAAATTGTGAATTTGTACCCTAGATACATTTAAATTATTGGATTTAAATTATTAGGATGAACAGCAGTATTTAGAGTAGACATTTCTTGGTCTTTTAGAGTTTAGGTCCAAGTGAGGTGGTGCACACCTGTAATCTCAGAACTTGGGAGGCTGAGGCAGGAGAATCATAAGTTTGAGGCCAGCCTTGGCTACATAGTGAGCTCAAGGCTAGTCTGAACTACAAATTGAGACCCTGTCATATGAATGTGTGTGTGTGTGTGTATGTGTATGTGTGACTTAATATAATGGGAAGATGAATTGCCTTCTTCTTGGCTCTAAGCTTTTGTGTAACCACTTGAAAAAATAATCAGAGCCTAACTCTGTTTTAGAGACTCTAGTGATTTTCTTCCCCCTGCTGCCTGATTTTTTATGAAATACTAGAAATGATAAAGATTGGAATGTACTAAGTATACAGTTTTCTTGGAAAGTCACTTTATGAAATGGTAAACTTGGGTTATTATTTAATAGTGTCATCCCTTCTTTGTATATTTTTTGTTTGTAGAATCCAACAAATACCGGTAGTTAAACACTGAACTTTATGCTTCAAGTTAATAGATTTCATCAGGAAAAAAAGATCTTTTGAATTTGTTAAATTTTTGAATATATTAATTTTGTATTGTGCTTAATAAAACAGGGATTGATAAAAAGATTTGGTATCTTTTAAAAATCACTTTCAAATTTCTCTTTTTCTTTTTAGCTCTTTTTGGAGACGGATATCTGCTCAGACAGTAAGAATTACAAGAGGTCAGTTACAAATAATGTTCTTTTATGTTTGTAATTAATAAAAAATTTGTCCATGTGCTAAAATACTAAATTGTGGTCTTTTATGTTAAAAGTTATATTCTATAAAGAATGTAGGCAGACCTAGGGTGGATAACCTAAAATGAACAAGGAGTCTGACATTGGTACTGCTTCACTACCTTCTAACTCAGGGCTAGAGTTAGTGGAAATGGGGCACAATGTGGAATAGCTTCTAGAATGTCTGGATAGTTACTCAGTGATTTTCCATGCATGACCTCTCTTTTCTGGTAGTTTGCATGCTTTTATCTAGGAATGCTAATCTATACAGATGCTGATTGCTGGACAGGTTCTTTTGCTATTAAAACTGATCTACTTCCAATATATGCAATCCATTAGGGAAAGCTGCCTTTATCTTTTTTTTTTAAGCTAGGAAAAGAAAACTTGTTGCTGGCCTTGTTGAGCCTTTTTTTTATTAGCCCAGGGACCATAGTTTGTTAGCCTTTTCTTTTTCTTCTTTCATGGAATCATTCCTTTGTGATGGATTTTACCTTTTTGTGTATGTGGTCATTGAACTTGAATCAGATTATAAATTAGAGTCTGCATTTCACTTGAGTGTCCTATTATTTTTCCTGTGAAGAAAGCAGCCACTATTTTCTGTTAGTTGGGACAAAATTTTAGCTTTTTAATCTACTGTTATTTATTTATGTATGTATTTATTTATTGAGACTGGGTCTCATGTAGATCAGGATGGCCTTGAACTCACTAGATGGCTCAGGCTCTTCTAGAATTTATAGCAATTCTCCTTCCTCAGCCTCCCAAATGCTGGGATCTCAGGCATACACCCCCACACCCGACTCTGTTGTTTTTAAACCTGCCTAAAATGTGAAAGAAATAGGCTCATTACTAAAGTATATTTGACGTTCTTCAGAATGGTGAGTGTGTTGGAATTTTCCCTTCCATCCACCTTTCTATCCCTTTTTTGTTTCTTCTTTCCTTTTTAAATAATGTTGTTTCCTTTTAAGCTTCTAGAGTGAACTTCTTCATACAATTTGAAGAAATTTTTAAAGAAATCAGGCTGGGGATGAAACTCAGTGGTAGAGTGCTTGCCTAGTAAGCACACGAGGCCTGCGCTCTATCTTTAATACTGCAGGGTAAGAAAAAAAGGAAAATAAATCTAATATTGCATAGTAAATTTAAACATTAAAGCTTTCCTGATTCAGGATTCTTTTTTGTTGTTGTTTATTTATTTTTGGTTTTGGAGATTGAACCCAGGGCCTCGTGCATAGTAGGCAAGTGTGCTAGTTTTGTCATAACTAGAGTTATGTTAGAGCCGGAAATCCCACCACTCTCTAAGGCTGAGGTAGGAGAATTGCAAGTTCATGTCCCACCTTGGCAATTTAGTGAGGCCCTGCCTCAAAAAAAAATCACAAGGGCTGGGAGTATAGCTCACTGCAAAGCGTTAGTGGGTTCAATTCCCAAAAACATACACAGAAAAGGAAAAGAAATGAAATAATCTCCAATTTAATTTCAGGAAATGTTTATAGTTTGTTTTTTGCCTTTTTTTCTTTTGCTTTCCTAGCAATTTATTTTTGTTATTTATTTATTTTTTGGTACCTGGGATTGAACTCGGGACCTTGCACTTTTGAGGCAGGCGCTGGTACCGCTGAGCTAAATCCCTGGCCCCCTAGCAATTTGTTTTATCTGTTTCATTCTTGGAGCACAGTGGTTCTCTAACTTAAGGGCTTTTAAAAATGCAGATTATTGGACCCCCTACCTGTAGATTTTAATATAATTAGTTGGTATATGGTGAGGCCCAAGAACTTGTACCTCTGATGAGTTCCCAAGCAATTTTGGTGCTGGTGCAGGTGCTAGTTCTACTGTTGTGGTTGTTGAGGAGTGATGGGTGGGGTGATGGAGATCGAACTCAACACTACACGTTAGGCAAGTGCTGTACTACCAAGCCACACCACAGCCCTCCTTCTGTGTTCCTTTAAACTTCTTTTATCTGTCTTTATAGTTCCAAGTGGTTTGTAAAATATATTAATAAATTTGTTGTCCAATGTCTTATAGTACCTCAGAATTAGTATTGAGAATCATTATTTTCTGAATTAAAATGATTAGTCAGGCTATAAGCTAATGCTGACTTGATGTGTAGGTTTTTTAAATTTTGAGACAGGTTCTTGATTAAATTACTCAAGTGAGTCTCAGATTTACCATTCTTCTACCTCAGCCTCCTGTAGTGCTGGGATTAGAGGTGTGTACTTCCATGCCAGGTATTTTAAAATTTTTTTGTTTGTTTTTTTGAGACAGGATCTCACTATGTAGTTGAGACTGACTTGGAACTCATTATGTAGCCCAGGCTGGTCTCAAACTCACAGTGATCCTTCTGCCTCAGCCTCTCAAGTGCTGTGATTACAGGCGTGTTCCACTACGCCCAGCTTTAATAGGATTTTTGAGGGAGCAAAATAAACATTTTTTCATTTAGCTTGGTTTTTTCTGGTGGGCTTTGAACTTTTAGTTTTTTTATTTGGTAGGGGGGTTTGAACTCAAGACCTTGTGCTTGCAAGGTAGGTGCGGTGCCACTTAGTTTAATCTCCAGCTCAGTTTAGTTTTTGAGATAGGTTTTCACTATGTAGATCAGGTTGGCCTTCAGCTTGCTATGTAGCCCATCCTGGACTTGAATGTTAGATTTTTTTTCTCAGCCTCCCAAGTGCTGATTGCAGAATTGTGCCACCATGCCTGACTGAACTATACTTTGATCTTCATTTTTAGTTAGTACTTAGAAGTATGTAATCCTGACTAGTAAGGTTCTTTATCTAAAGAAATAGTACTTGAGGTGATACCTACATTACTTTGATTATGGATTTTAAATTAGTTATTAGATTAATTTTCTTTACCAATTCAATTTACAGAATTGAACCAGGTACCCTTAAACTTTTAAAGCCAAAACTAGACATTGTGGGGTGAATTTTTAAAAGATATAGTTTAACACAATTAAGTACTACTCTGCCATAAAGATAAAGCTGAGTCATTTATAGGAAAATGGATGCACCCTGAGACTATAATATTAAGAGAAATAAATCAGACACACAAGCTTAAATATGACATGGTTGCACTTATATGAGAAACATGAAATGTATAAAGTGCAAAATAAAAGGTAGAAAATGCCAGGCATGGTGGAACATGCTTGTAATTGCAGCACTTAGAGGACGCTGAGGCAGGAGGATAGCCATGAGTTTGAGGCCAACCTGGGCTACATAGTGAGTTCAAGGTCAGCCTGAACTGTGTAGTGAAATCCTGTCTCAAAAATAAATAAATAAAACATAACAAAAGGTAGACAATAGGAAATAGCAAGATAGATCTTTCATATATGGGAAGAGAACCAAGAGATGGAGGGAGGTGAGCGAAAAGAGAAAAAAACACTTTTTTTAAAGAGGAATTATAAAGTGTGCATACATGCACTAAGTCCCTATGAGTAACATGATCAATAAGTACTACAAACGTATAAAAATACACACACACACACACACACACACACACACGCACGTGTGCACATACATGAAGTGGTCCAAGAGATTAAGGGAGGGAGAGGGTGAAGAAGGAAAGGGAATTTAAAAAAAAAGAATTAAGATGTGTCATGTACATTTATCAACTCTAAATGTAATCATTATGTATTACAAACATGTATCAATATATAAAAGTTTAAAAAAATTAATGAAATAAACCAAGTATAGTGGCACATCTAGAGTTTACTTTAAAGTATACACTTATGTAAAATTCATAACTTTTCATTGCATAGTGTTTGGAGCCACACAATCATGTAGTTTAAACACCAGGTTTCAAACAGCTTTCAGTCTCTCCAAACGCTTATCACTCATTACCCCCAATATTTACAACTGGAATTTCAACCTCATAGTAATCAGCTTTCCACATACAACAAAGATATTTCTATGGTCATAATATCCTTTGGATATGACTAAATTGGTAGAGATTGGGAATGGCTTAAGTTTTTTTTTTTTTTTTTTTTCATTAAGTTTGTTGGTACATTTTAGGTATACAATATGGCTTATGTTTTTTGAAAAAAGTTTTTTTTTTTTGGAAAGAGTGAACTGATTTTAATTTTAGTATAGTTACTGTGACCTCACTTTTTCTCCCTTGTAGGAAACAAAGGCCTTGACATAGAATAGCTGAGGAAGCTAAATCTCAAACTCTAGCTTGCTTCCAAGGATCAGCTATAGTTTATTAGATGTAACCTCTGAGTGTCTTCAGCTGTAGGTGGTTGTCCATAACCTACTTTCCTCATTCATTTTTCAATTTATTCATAGCTCTCAGAGCTTATTTCAAAAGAATAATGGATGAACCATCTTCCTTGGCCAAACCTCTGGAGCTGAACCAGCACTCTCGATTCATAATTGGTTCTGTGTCTGAAGATAACTCAGAAGATGAGATCAGCAACTTGGTGAAGTTGGACCTACTGGAGGAGAAGGAGGGCTCTTTGTCACCAGCCTCTGGCAGCTCAGATACACTCTCTGATTTGGGAATCTCTAGCTTACAGGATGGTTTGGCCTCACACATAAGGTAAGAAAGATGAATTTCATGATTAACTTACTTGACCTGTCTTATTCATTTTTTGATTGTGTTCTGAAAACAGCAGGAATAATAGCCAAGTTTGCTTTACCTCTTCCAGTGTCACTGGATGCATAACCTTAATGAGTAATTGGGAAATGATATATTTTGCCGGTTTTGGAATTGTCTTTTCCTGAATAGTTTTCTTAACTTCTTCCTACCTTTCTTACATAGTAGATCTGTTAGTGAGATCTAGTGAGTTAGAATAAGGAGTTTCAGTCTCTGTTCTACTTTGACTAACACTGTTTTAACTTTCTTGATGATTGATAGGAATTCTGCAGAAGTGGGAAAATTTGTAGTAATCTTTCTTTGAATTGCTTCATCATGTCAGAAAGTTACATTCTGTTTCTGGTATAGCCAGTCCTCAATAAAGGATTATGATATGAATAAGGGATTCTTATAGAGCTCTCCATTTTCTGTAGAAACACAATCTCTGTAATTGAGAATGTTAGTAAATAGTAGCACTGTACTATTCTTATTTATTGATGTTTTATTTTCCAACCAGTATGTAAGATACTAACCTTTAATCATTTGCTTTGCTATCCTTGGATTAAAGGTTCACTGTTTAACAGAATCCCTTGGGAAGGTGGTTAAGAAATAAGCTGGGTCCCTAGAGAGTCTGATTTCGTTGGGTATTGGCTTACCCTGGAACTGGGGCAATATTTAAAAAGGCTATTCTAATGTACATATAGTGTTAAAATTATAGGTCTAACCTAGATAAACATAAGTTAGGGTGGTGATTGCTGCTGTTATTATGTTAGCACCTCTGTTATTAATGGATCATAAAATAATTGAGCTTCATTTTATATACTCACGATACTGATACAGTAAATTCTCAGATTGGATCTGGCTAGGGGTGACTCTTCTGCCTTATTGTTATATCCTGGGTTTAGAATCTTGGCTTTTAAGAGATGGAGTAGTAAGTGTTAGCAATCACTGCCATTTATCCACGAGGTTAAAAAAAAAAAAAGTCAAGCAAGTTATTCTGTTTTATTTCATAGATGCCTAGAAATGCAATGGACCAGAGAGACCATTTAGCATACTGCTTTTTTTTTTTTCTTTTGGTTGTACTACTGAAGATTGAACTCGGTGCTTTTATACTGAGCCATATATATTCCCAGGCCTCCCTACCTCTCTCTTTTTTTTTTTGAAGCAGAGTCTTGCTAAGTTGCCCAGTCTGGGCTTGACATGCAGTCCTCCCACCTCAGCTTCCAGAGTGCTGGGATTAAAGGCATGTGCCACCATGCTGACTACTTTTTGTTTTTCATAGATGAGAAAACTGAGAACTGATGAAGGCAAATAATTTATCTAAGATTGAATAGTCAGGGAACTGGAATTCAAATTCAAATGTTTTCATTCCATTTCAGTAATTTTTTTACTCAATTTCCCTGACCATACAAGTGACTTAATTATATAACTTATTCATACAAAAAAATAGATTTAATGAACAAAGTATCATATCTAACCTCTGGGTAAAGAATTAGTGACAGGGAAAAGGATTAGTTAGGTCTTTACGTAAATGTTTTCTACTTTATATTTCACTTTGAAGTTGACCCTAAGGTTAATTCTGGTGGTTGTATCTTCCCTATCAAGGTCATTCAGAACTGTATGAGGTTGTTTGACTTGTGGGACTACTTGTATTTTTAAGGACAGAGGACTAGTAATACTAAACTGTGTGTATTGTAGAGTACTGTAGGATCCCATACAACCAAAAATTGTTATTCTCAAAATGTCATAGTGGGCCTGGGATTTAGCTTAGTGGTTCTGCCACCTGACTCACAAGTACAAGGTCCCAAATTTGATTTCTGGTACCTTTCTCCAAAAAAAGTCATAATGCCTCTTTTTTTTTTTTGACCTTGATCTCACTTTGTAGCCCAGGCTGGCCTCGAGCTTGAAGCAATTCTCCTCCCTCCCGCCTCCCCAGTGCTGGAATTATAGGAGGCTTATAGTGCCTCTACTGAGAAAGATGGGGTTCAACTCATCCCTTGAAGTAGCACAGCTAGGGAAATTTGTCCAGTTTCAGACTATGTGAAATATAATGTCCATTTGTTGGATTAGGAAAACTGTGTTTGGCAATGGTGAAATATAAATCATTACAGGAAGCTCAGCTGATGATATCACAAGGTAGTTTGTAGTTGCCAGATCACTCCCAAAGATCATGACTATTATTCAGAGATATTGTGATCAGTGGTGTGGTGCTTAAGTTTCTTTGCATGTCTTACTGTTGGCAAAACTCACGCTGGTAGCTCATGGAAGAGTCATGGACAGAAGTGTGATCAGTGACCTGGGAAAGGGACAGTTGCCAGTTTCCACTAGCTTCTCAGCTAGCTAATGTTCTAAAATAGAACCGAGTTTCTTCTTGATCTATTTCTTAAGTCACCTTTGGATGTGGTGTCGTTGGGGGTAATTTAAATTCTATCAAATTCATTTGATAGTAGAAAGACTTCTGACATCTACCCTGATTAGGTATGTGATCATCAACAATTCATGGTTTTTTTTTTTTTAACTCATTGACCTCTCTGTAAAAATGAATATACTGATTCAGATACTCCTTTTCATTCTTCGAAGTCAAAGTGAAAATAGAGGCTGGTTGAGTTTAAGATCAGCTCCTAGAATGAATAGACTAATCTGCACAGGTGACATAGAATGATAGGGGCAGATATGTTCCTTAGAGATGTTAACTGGAGATCTCATACCAAGTGAAATGATTGTCATAACTTGAGACTGCATCTCTCTCTTAAGTTTGGGGCTTGATCTTACGTTCTAAATGAATGCCTTGTGTATGCAGATGAGTGGGATTAGAAAATAGATTTTTCTAAAGATGAAGGTGACTTATGTTTTTCTAGAGTTTAGCAAAAGACTAGCTAACTCCCTTCTTAAGCTTTATGACCCAAATATTTGAAGATCAGGCCCCAGAAAGTAGTTATATCTTGGTGAAACATATGGGCCTCATTGAAGACAATTATCTTGGCTTAATATTTTTAGATAAAATCGCTTGGGGATTATTAGCTATGTTAGTATATTTTTTAAATTCATTATTAATATTCAGCTAGGCACTTAAAAAAGAAGACTGAATATGGACATCTTAATTTTTATAACTCGTATACAATTTAGAGGCATGTAATAGAGACATCTGTTTATGTAGGTATTGGCAGTTTCTCTACTCCTTATAGAATGCCACTTGAGGTCAGATTGTTCTGCTTACTTACTGAAAATGTACCACGTGCTATCAACTCACGCTATCAAACAGGATTGTAATCAGTTTTGTCAACTAGTGTGCTGAGTTTCTGGTTTAAGTCCAGTGGAAACAGGTTACTCCACATTTGGATCTTTTACCTCTTAGAGTAGTGTAATTTCTTTAATTCTTTTAAAAAAATCTACTCCATCATGTGAAAGTTTTTGAAATTCTGTCAGTTTTCTTTTAAACATCTTAAAATATTATGCATGCTCAGAATATGGAATGGCCAACTTTTTATGCTTAGCAAGCGTGTTTAATGAAGGAATTTATCTGAGAAGAATCTGTTGTTACTTGTATGTACATGAATCCAGCATAAGATGTTCTATACCTTGAGTTCCTAATAGTTGCTGCTTTGGAAGGAGAGGAAGGTAAATTATAGTCCTATCTGTTTTTTGGTCCAGAAATAAAGTATTTTACCATTGTCTTTGAAAGTTGAGAATTTAGGTAAGAGATTTTCTTTTACTTTTTCTTTTTTTTTTGGTACCAGGGGTCAAACTCAGGCCCTTGCAGTTGCAAGGCAGGCAGCAGAACCACTGAGCCTTATCCCTGGCCCAAGAGATTTTCTATAAAATGTTTCACTTCTGAGAAGAATCTTAACTAGAGAACGTTGAAGCTCTTTGTAATTAGAAATGATCTGTAAAGTTTCTTCCATGATACTGAAAAGGCAGTATACTAATCAGTTTGGAAGCAGCTCTTAGATACCATATTTCATTGCTGTAGATTTAAAAATTCATATAAAGATGAGCTGCCCTTTCTTTCTCCATGGGCAGCAGTGGTGTTGGTGTGAGAGTGAATCTAGAAGAGGCTTTCAGCTTCTGTTCTCAAAAGGTTTCGAGAGAAGTGAAGAAAAGCTGGGCATGGTGGCACATACCTGTAATCCCAGCACTGGGGAGGCTGAGGCAGGAAGATCATCTAAGTTCAAGGCCTACCTGGGCTACATAGTGGGTTCAAGGCCAGCTTGAATTGCGAAGTGAGATCCTGTCTCAAAAAAAAAAAAAACCACACAAAAGGAAAAACAAAAGGGAAGTTAAGGAAACCATAGTGAAAGATAAGCTATATCTATTGCTGGCATTACCTATCCTGTTTTTCACTGTTTTCTTCCCAGTGCTGGGGATCAAACCCATAGCCTCACCCATATTAGGTGAAACCCTCTTCCACACAGTTGTACCCACAGTCATTCACATTTTTAAGAACTAGCTGTTACATTTTCTCAGTGACTAATTAGAAAAATAGTGGTAATGCTAGGTAACATTTGTCAAGTGCTTTATTTTGAACTAGATACTCTGTTGTGCTTTAGATGGAGAACCACATTTAATCTTCACAACAACCCTGTGAGGTTAGTATTGTACTATTATTGCCTACAATTTATGGATAGAGAACTGAGACATAGGTTAATAACATATCCAAGGTCACATAGGTAGTCATGTACTTAACCAGGTTTTGAATCTAATCACAGTTGATACTGTCAACCATTATAGCAAACTGGAACCTCAATATATTAGATATTCTGTGTTCTCTTTGAGTGGTTCTTCTTTAATTCAATGCCAGCCATATGTATGTATGTGGTACTGGGGATTGAACTCAGAGCCTTTGCACTGAACTACATCCCCATCCCTTTTTATGTTTTTTTTTTTTTTTTTAGAGAGTCTTGCTAAATTGCCCATGGGGTACTCAAATTGTGATCCTCCTGCTTTAGCCCCCCAGAGTGCTGGGTTTACAGGCATGCACCACTGCGCCCAGCTTAATATCAGCCTTATTAAAAAGTCATGAGGTGCTAGATGTGGTGGCAGGAGGATCATGGTGAGTTCAAGGCCAGTCTGGGCTACATTGTGGATTCAAAACCAGCCTGAACTACAAAGCACACCACTCCCCCCAACAAGGGATGGAAGTTAGGAGACATATTTAAAAATAATGCTTTTTAAACAAAGCAATACAGAAAAATTAAAAACAAAATACAAGCTAGCAAAAATAAAGCCTTAAAATACAACCAAGCCATATAGAGGACTCTCTTGATCAAATAAGCCAGAGAATACTCTGCTAGTAACCTATGGATTAATCTCCTGAATCCTTTTCTATGCATATATGTACTTGTATTTGCATTTCTTTTTACCAAAATGAGGTTATTGTACTATACATCTACTTCAGTAAATTTTCATCATGATGTGTATATCACATTCAAATTTTTTTCATTTAACCCCAGAATTTACATTCATTGAAACAAGTACCAGGCCTGGGATTTAGCTCAGTGGTACTGCCATTTACTGCTGTTTGCCTTCAAGCACAAGGACCTGAGTTCAATCCCCGGTACCAAGGGAAAAAACAAAACAAAACAAAACAAAACAAGTACCTAATCTAAGACCATATACTGTATATTAAGTCCCTTAACTAAGTCCCTTAATTTTTTCCCCTAGTACTACGGATTGAACCCAGGGCCTTAAAACTATACTACATTCTCAGTCCTTTATTTTATTTTTATTTTGTGATCTTGCTTAAGTCACTAAGTTGCCCAGGCTGTGCTCAAACTGTGATCCTCCTGCCTCAGCTTCCCAGAGTGCTGGGATTACAGTTTTTGGCCACCATACCTGGTTCATTAGCTAACCTATTTTCTCTCTCTCTCTTTCTCTCCCTCCCTCCCTCCCTCCTCTCCTTCTTGTACCACGGATTGAACTCATGACCTTGCATTTGCAAGGCAGGTGCAGTATCGCTGAACTAAATCCCCAGCCCTCCTCAAGTTTCTTAATACATCACATTTCCATTCTTTTCTCTTTTGTGATGGTAATTAGTGATTTGTTTCACAGGAAGATAGTGAATCATGACAGTATTGTATATGGTTGCTAGTGATAATTTGGTGACATAGAGAGAAACAAAAGGCAAAATAAAAGGAGATTTATCATTGTACTTTTTTTTTTTTTTTTGAGACAGGGTCTTGCTGTATCTCTCAGGCTGACTAACCTAGAACTCCAGGGCTCAATTGATCCACCTGCTTCAGCCCTCCCCAGGTAGCTGGGACTATAGATAGGCACTGCTATGTCTGGCACCCATTCTTCACTTATGTAGTTACAGCAATTGCAGCAGAATTTAATATTGCATTACTGATAGTAGTTCAGTGAATTTTATAATCATGGTGAAAATGATTATTATGAAGTACAGTATAATTTTATTAAAAGCTATGAACAACACAGCTTTTTTATTTTAGCTGTATGGACTATGTATATCATGGAAAGAAATAAGAATTCTCTTTTCTTCTCTCTCTCTTTTTTTTTTCTTTTTTTTTTTGGTGCTGGAGATTGAACTCAGGATCTTCACACTGAGCTACATCCAGCTCTGTTTTGTTGTTTTTAATTTTGAGATAGGGTTTTTCTAAAACCCTAGGCTAGGCTAGAACTTTAGGTCCTCCTACATCAGCCTTCTAGAGTGCTGGCATTACAGTCACATTCCACCATGCCTGGCTGAGAATTTTCTTTTCTTTTTATTTTAAACTCCTTGAGTTTGAAATAACTGCATTTAAATCCAGTTTTTGGAGCTAAAATTAAGTAATGGCTGCGAAAGATTTTCAAAAAATAAAATAATATTAGTATGTATTATTTACTATCAAGGAGTTCTTTGTATGGTAAAATATTTTGACAGAAAGAACTTTAAGTCTTTTCGTATTAGAGCTTAAAATGTAGGATTGAAAGGCTTTTAAGTATAACAAATGTATACTGTTGGTGTTACAATTTTTATTCTGAGAATAAACTGTTACTGAAACTTCATTCTTCCCATCTTTTGGCTCACCTCTGTCAAGCTATAACATAGAACAAAAACAAACTGGCTCTACTTTTAAGTTTCTATTATGAGTTTGCTTATAGCTGGGCCTGTGAGAATGGTTTTGTTTACACTTTCTTAGAATTTTTCTGGTTTTTTTTTTGTTTTTTTTTTTTTTTTTTTGGTTTTTTGAGACAGGGTCTCACTATGTAGTTGAGACTGACCTGGAACTCACTATGTAGCCCAGACTGGTCTCAAACTCACAGTGATCCTCCTGCCTCACCCTCCTGAATGCTGGGATTACAGGCATGCGCCACCATGCCCAGTGACTTTCTTAGAATTTTTCCATTTAGTTTTTCTGAGCTCTTTTTTCAATCCAAATAGCTCTTCAAATTTTCTTTTAGCACTCTTTCCTTGATATTCTGAGGTTCCCAGTTGCCATGATGTCTTAGTGGTGAGTAGACAGAGAAATTATGAGATCACAACTTGGTACTCTTTTGCTAAGAGCATTGATTTTCTTGCTCCATCTTCTACCCTTTCCTTTTTCTCCATTCAGAAAACAAGTAGTGTTTAGCACATATATGTACAGTATTTTAGTCTGATAACCGTGTTCTATAAACTTAGCTGCGTGTAGAAGTGAAATCATGAATATTAAGTATTGCTTTGGACAACTGCTTGATAATGTTTAATACTGTTACTGCTTCCAGCATAATGTGCACATCCCTCCATTTTTGTTTTTTTTTTTTTGGTACTGGGGATCGAACTCAGGTCCTTGCTTTTGCAAGGTAGGTGGTAGCACCACTGAGCTAACCACCCCACTTTCAGCACAAATTTATAAGTGAATTAAATTAGTAGTAGTGATATGTATTTATGGTAGAAAAGTTAAAAATAATCTAGAATACAGTCATCCAGTGATACTCACTATTTAATAATTTCGTTGTTTTTAATCCCTTAACCATAGTTTTATTTTAAAAATAATATAATGAATACACAGCTCAGTTTCTTGTTTTTTTTATATTGTATTTTTTTATGTTATCTAAATTGTATTTTTGGGGGGTTTTTGTTGTTGTTGTTGTTTTGTTTTGTTTTGTACCAGGGATGTTATCTAAATTCTTTGTATGTCACCACATCTGGCTAAAAAACTTGTTTTTGGTGGTGCTGAAGATTGAACTCAGGGCTTTTTGCATTCTGGGCAAGCTCTTTACCATTGAGCTACATGTCCCCTCACCAAATAACTCTTGATATCTCCTTTCCATTGTCACTGTCATTGCTCTTGCTCTTATTTCTTACTTGTTTAGGTAATAGCATTGTAGACCTTCTGTAGTCTTTCTCCCTTTAGTATAAGGCCCAAGGGCCATCATTAGGGTCTTTCTAATAGGTAAATGATTATCTCATGACACTACCTCAGTGGGTTCCTATTATCCATAGAATATGTTAGTATCTAGCCAAACATTGGGTGTTTACCGTCAGCATTGTCATTGTCATCATCATCATTATCTTCATCACTTTGGGATCTCACTGTGTTGCCTCAGTCAGTCTCAAACTTCTGGGTTCAGGTGATTTTCCTGCCTAGCTTTCTGAATGGGTGAGTGCCATGTTTAGCAAATATCATCATCATCATTATCATCATCATCATCATTATTATTGTTGTAATTGTTATTATTATTTGCAGTACTTGGGATTGAACCCAGTGCCTTCGCAGTAAGCTGTATCCCCAGCCCTTTTTAATTTTTTTTTTTTTTGGTATCGGGGATTGAACTCAGGTCGCTGTGATTGTGAGTCAGGTAGTGGAACCACTGAGCTAAATCCCCAACCCAGCCCTTTCAAATTTTGTGACAGAGTCTCACTAAGTTGACAAGGCTACCCTCAAACTTGCAGTCCTCCTGCCTCAGCCTCATGAGTATTCGGGATTACAGGTATGCAACCCCATGCCCAGCTATCATTATTTTTTTGTACTTGTAACAGTTCTAATCATTGTTGTGCTATGTTTAGTGAGATCTGACGGGTCTAATAAGGCCATAGAGATATTTAAACTGTGATTTGAAGGATGGACAGAAAAAAGACAGGCTGACAGGTGTGTATAGCAGGAAGGGTAGAGGTGGTGTGGTAGACTACATAAGCAGAAGTGCCAGTGCCTACTGTGTTCAGGTCGTTGTGAGTCACTGAGTATTCCTGGAATGTAAGGGGGATAGTCATGATCAGTGAATGGAAGAGGCTGGTGAGATAGAGGGTAAGTCTTTAAGGGTCTTATATCATTCTGTGATAATAAGAAATAAATATTTGATTTTTGTCCTTGGCTCCTGGCACAGCTCCTAAAACCTTTGAATCTCCAGTGATAATATCTTTTATACTAATGAGTTGATTGGGGACAGGAATAGCTTCCGGATCAGGGCTGTTGACTAGAAAGAGGAAGGTGCATTTAAAAGTATTGGACATTTCAGTCTCACCCTTCTGATTTCCTAGGAGGGGAAAGGTGCTGGAAATGGAGCTAATTACCAGCTGCCAATGACTTAATCTTAATCAAAACTCTATAAAAACACCTAAGAACGAGAAAATAGATTCATTCATAGGAAGAAAATGGATACATATTGAAGATATACTCCTAAGTGAAATAAGTCACACATGTGTAAATACCGAATAGTTTCTCTGGTGTAAATAAACTGCAATAATACATAAGATTCTAATAAGATTACTGACATGGTGAAATGGGAAGAAGGGTGCTAAAGGTGTAGGGAAGGTGGGATGAATAGGGGAAGGGTAATAAGGGAAAAGAAAAAAATGTGAGATAAAGAAAAGATGGAAATAAAGTGATTGTAAATGGGGAGGGGAGGAAGGGGTGAAGGGAGGGCAGGGACAAGGGGAAAAAATGAAAACCAAGACCTGTCATGTAGAGGTACAAGATCCCAACAATGAATGTAACTGTACTGTATCCCGAAAATGTACCAATAAACTCAATTAAACCTGGAAAAAAAAGTCTCTATAAAAACACCTAAACGACAGTTTAGATAGCGTCTGGGTTGAACACATTGAAATGCTGGTAGATGGCACACCCAGAGCAGGCATGGGAGCTCTGTGTCCTTTCTCCTGTAATTTGCCCTTCAAAGCTCTTCCATTTGGCTGTTTCTGAGTCATGTGCTATATAAAACACCACTAGGTAAACTAATTTCCTGTGTTGTATGAGCCATTCTAGCAAATTACTGAATGTGAGAAAGGGGTCATGAGAAAGAATGTCTTAATTTATAATGTAGTTGATTGATCCACAGTACAGGTACCTGGGATTGGCAACTGGTATCTGAAGTGTGTGTGTGTGAGTGGGGAGGATATCTTGTGAGATTGAAACTTTAACCTGTGAGATTTGTGCTAACTCTGGGTAGTCAATGTCAGAAGCAAACCACGGGACTTCTGGTTGGTATCTGTGGAGAGTTGGAGAACTGGTTGGTAGTATGAAAAAACCCCACATATTAGGTGTCAGAAACGTTGTGAATAAATACGTCTCAGGTATACTAAGACATATATAAAGTACAAAGCAGCTGGGCGTGGTGGTTCAAGCCTGTAATCCCAGCACTCGGGAGGCTGAGGCAGGAGGATCGCTGTGAGTTCTAGATCAGCCTGGGCTACATAGTGAGTTCCAGGTCAATCTCAACTATATAGTGAGACC
>NW_022900925.1:23618245-23622140 GCF_012274545.1 Fukomys damarensis
ACCCTCAAAAAAAAAAAAAAAAAAAAAAAAAAAAAAAAAAAAAAGAAAGCAATATTTAGGTTTTTCCCAGTTGTACAACAGAACCATCTGTGGATCATTACAAAAAGCACAGGTTCCCAGACCCTATCCCTGATTTACTAAATTACACCTCTGGTTGTGGAGCCCAGGAATCTTTATTCTAATACTCTTTAGGTGAGTCTGATATAAAGCCTGAGGCAATAATCACTTTTTCAGAGTTTAGAATGGTGCCTAGCATGTAGGCAACTTTAAACTTTAAAAACTTTAAAAAGTTTAGTAAAATCAAGCATGATAGGGCACATCTGTAATCCCAGCACTGTGAGACTGAGGCAGGAGGATTACAAATCTGAACCCAGCCTGAGCAACTAATGACTTAGTGAGACCTTGTCTAAAATTAAACATTAAAAAGGCCTGGAGATGTACGTCAGTTGAAGGCCCTGTGTTCAGTCTTCCAACACTTCCCACTCCACAAATAAAAGCTTAATAAATATTTGTTGCATGAAATTAAAGTTGTGCAACTTTAATTGGATATAGGTCACTATGAGTAGGAGTATGTAAGTAAAAGGGATATTTATCTTGGGGAATTGCCCACCTTTAGATGAAAAGATTTGAAAAAGGCAAAGATAATCAGTGAGATAGAGAAAGTAATAGTGAGAAAGACAGTGCAATGGAGTTAGCAAATAGGAGTTCATATCTTGGGGTGAACAACTTTAGTAGATAACAGGAAGTTAAGTAGTGAATAAATGGTAAAGGAATAGTATTTTCAACATAATGCTACTCATTTAAGAAAACAATGCTACTCATTTAAGAAGTTGATGGCAAAGTAGAGACTAGAACAATTATTTGAAGGATATTAGGATCAAAAAGAATTTTTAAGGTTTTTTTTTTTTAAAGATAAATTTTAGCAGGACAATACAGAAAGAAATAAAGGCATTAAAGACATTAGATGTTTTGACCACTGTCTGTTAATGTCAAGTTGGAACCATCTTATGTCAGATACATTTGAAAATCATACTTTGTTTAAAATTATCTCAGGTTTGTCATGTGGATGGCACTGTTTGTTGAAATGAAAATGACTTTGTTGTAATAAGCCACAGTTTACTACTTGACCATCCCCACCCAAAGCCTGATGGGTAGTACTGGGAATTGAACCCAGGCTCTTTGCACTGTGCTTTATCATCTCCCTCCCTCCTACCTTCTCTCCCTCCCTTCTGCCCTTTCTTTCCCTGGCTGGCCTCAAATCCTCAGTAGTCCTCCTGCTTCAGCCTCCTGAGTGCTGGGATTACAGGCATGTGCCACCATGTTTAGCCTTTATTTTTGATTTTAAGACAAGGTCTTAAGTGGTCCAGACTAAGTCTGAATTTATTCTACTACTTCAGCCTCCTATGCACCACCATGCCAGCTACCTCTTCATTTTTTCTCCTCATAATTGTACTTCAGTTTCCATTATCTTATTAGATATGTAAGTATTCCTTCAGTATTGTTTTTTTGTTTGTTTGTTTGTTTTTTTGGAGACAGGCTCTCACTATGTAGTTGAGACTGACCTGGAACTCACTGTGTAGCCCAGGCTGGTCTTGAACTCACAGAGATCCTTCTGTCTTAGCCTCCCTAGTGCTGGGATTACAGGTGTGCGCTACCACGCCCGGCACCTTCAGTATTGTTTGGTCTATTGCAATAGCCTTCTTAGTATTTTCTCTAACTTTAATGTCTTTCTGTTTCACATTGTTAAACCTTTAGTGTTTTCTATATACTTTTAATGTAAAGACTTAAATAACAACCTCAGCCTCCTCATTTATTGGACATTGACTGTTAGGCACTGTGCTGAAGGCTTTCAATATTTATCTTATTTAAATAGGCCTGTAGAGTAGGTATTGCCTTCATTTTACAGATGAGGGTACAAGCTCAGAGAGATTACACAATTCACCTACCTGATAATTGGTAGTTATTCATTTGTGGTACTCAGATTCTTCTAGAATCTGGTGACAACTAATCTTTCTAGTCTTTTTTTCTTTTTATTTTTTTTGTATCAGGGAACCAACTTGAGACCCTGTGCTTGCAAGGCAGATGTGGTGCCGCTGAGCTAAATCCCTAGTCCTCTAGTCTTTTTTTCTTTACCTGTATACTCAATCTTTTTTCCTTATTCCAGTCACACTAGACAATTGACTTCTCCCCAATTTGCTCTGTACTTTCTGTGTTTGTACCTTTTGATCCTTTGGATTCTGTCTCTTTTTCTGTGACTTTTTCTCTTTGTTTTGTTTTCTTATTGAGATGCCCATTCCCTGACTCTTGAAATTTTATTAACCTTTTGAGGTTACTCTAAGGCCTTCCCAAATTCTGCCTGTGCTATAAACATTTTCTTATTCTTTCTCTTATTTTCATTTTTTTTCTTCTGGTAATTTGGGCTTCCATTTTCCACTGTAGGAATTTATCCTTAAAGTAGCAACCTTCACTCTGCTATTCCTTGCACACTGTTAATTCATAACTGCCATGTACTTCACTGAAAATATAGAAACAGTCAGGCTGGGAATTCTCCTTTGTGACACTTCATCAAACCTATGTCTGTACTCACATTCTCATTTTTTAATTCTTGTTATAAGCACCTTTCTGGCCTTTCCCTCCTTTGGTCATCCCCTTTATTTTAAGTCTGCATCTCTTTTCCTACTAGATCATTCCTGTTGGCAGTCATTCTTCTTGGTTCAGACATTCTCTATTCTCTCATGTTTTTGAGGGGGCGGGTACTGGGAATTGAACTCAGGTCCTTGCGCTTGTGAGGCAGTCACCAGACCCACTGAGCTAAATCCCTGGCCCCTCTGTTCTCTCATTTGTATAAAACCTTCCTTTGATGGCTACATCCTTTTGGACTACTATCCTCTCTACTTTACTTCATGGTCAAGGTTTCTATATGTCCTATTTATCTTCCTTAGTTCCCATTTATTTTTTATTTTTTGTGAGACAGGGTTTCACTATGTAGTCCAGGCTGGCCTTGCACTCCTAGCGATCCTCCTGCCTTAGCCTCCCAAGTGCTGGGATGATAAACGCATGCCACCATGCCTGGCATTTCCCATTTATTCTTCAAGTTCTTCTAGTCTCTTTTTTGCCTAACTAAGCTGCTGAAACTACCCCATTAAAATCACTAAGGTCCAGAGGTAGTAGTGCCTGCCTGTAATCTCAGTACTTGGAAGGCTGAGGCAGAAGGACTATGGTAAGTTTGAGGCCAGCTTGGGCTATATAGTGAATTCAGGGCCACCTAAACTACATAGTGAGGTCCTGTCATTAATGAATACTGTTGCTAAATCCAGCAGATGCTTTTCAGTCCCTATAAAAGTCTCTCAATAGTTCTGTAAAGGAATTATTTTTCCTTTTGTTTTTTGTACTGGGAATCGAACTCGAGTTCTAGTGCTTGCAAGACAGGCTGTGGAACCACTGAGGTAAATCCCCGGGTTTTGTGGTTTTTGAGACAGGACCCAGACTGGCCTCAAATGCATGGCAATCCTCTTGCCTTTTCCTACTGAGTGCCAGGATTACAGAGGTGTGCCACTAAACCTGGCAAGTTCAAACACAAGCTTTTCTTTCTTTCTTTCTTTCTTTCTTTCTTTCTTTCTTTCTTTCTTTCTTTCTTTCTTTCTTTCTTTCTTTCTTTCTTTCTTTCTTTCTTTCTTTCTTCCTTTCTTTCTTCTCCTCCTCATCCTCTCTCCTCCCTCTCTGCACACTTCTGTATGTTTTTTACTTCTCAGCAATTATACACTCACAAGTCCCTAGAAAAAAGGAGCACTTTATAAGTGGTAGCCTCATTAGTATTCTTTCAGGTCAACGTATCCCATGCCTACATCAGATGGAAGGAAAATTTGCTCACCTGGCAGGGACAAATAAGGATAGA
>NW_022900925.1:23622326-23633732 GCF_012274545.1 Fukomys damarensis
TTCTGAGATAGGGTCTCACTAGGTAGTTCAGGATGCCTTGAACTCACTGTACCCAGGCTGGCTTCACACATACACTATTCTCCTGCCTCAGTCTCTGAGTGTGAGATTATAGATTTGAGCCACCATTCCAGGCTTCAGTAGTCTTGAAAGCTCTTGCTCTTTCTTGTTACCTTGAAACATTGGTTTCTTTTCATTGCCTTATCCTGGCGCACCTTATTTTTTCACTTGATACACTTTTTTTTTCTATGTAACCTCATTCCTTTGTTACTGTTTATATGGAAGTAACTCCAAAATTTGTAACATCCACATCAGGCCTATCCTCTGAGATCACTTGTTATGTTGGCTTCTTGATGTGAAATTTCACTTGAATATCCTGTAGGCATTGAATTCTTAGGTCTCTCCTACTCTCCATAAATTTGATCCTCTTCTAATCTTGCACATTTTACTAAGTTGCCTCTAGCCACTGCTCAAGCCGGAATCCTTGGGAATTATATTTAAGTTCTCATGCCCCCCCTCCTCTTTGTCCTCCTTCTTCTGCCTTTCCCTCATCTTTTCCCTCTTTCTCCTCTTCTCCCCTCCTCCAGTTCTTTTGATTCTATCTTCAGTATTTACCTTAATGTATTTATTCGATATCACCTTACTGAAGTCCTGGTCCATCAACTCTTGCTTGGACTATTAGAATAGTCACCTAACTGGATTTACTGCTTATATTTACTTTTTTTTTTTTTTTTAATGGTTCTGGGAATTGAACTCAGAGCCTCACACATGTCAAGCAAGTACTCTATTACTGAGCTGTACTTCTAGTCCCATGCTCTTGCCTTCTAATTTCTTGCTGTACTTAGCATAAGACACAAAATTCTGAATTTGGTTTGTGAACCCCTGAGTGGTCTGACTTTTGTCCATTTCCATTTGCTGATAGTGTGTCAGTCATACTGGTCTCTCAGTTCTATGGTAGGCCAATCTCTTTTTTTTTTTAAACAGGGCCTCAATATATAGTCCAGGCTTGCCTTGAACTTACTGTATAACCCAAGCTAGCTTCAGACTCAGCCTCCCGAGTGTTGAGATTACAGGCACATGCCATCACACCCAGCTAACCTTTTTCCTGTCGCAGGGCCACATATACTAGTTCTTTTGCCTGGAGTTTTTTTTTTTTTGTAGTGGGGATTGAACTCAGAATCTTGTGCTTGTGAGGCAGGTGCAGTGCCACTGAGCTAAATCCCTGGCCCATGCTTGAAATTCTTTTTTACTCTTTTAGTGATTACTTGAAGTCTTTTTGATTTCACATTAGATGTAATTTCTTGAAAGATAGCTGCTATTATTACTCGTAATGTTCCCTTCCCTATTTGTAATAGCAGTTATCACAATTTGTAATATTTTTTGCTAGCATATTTATTTGATTGCTTGTTTACTGTACTACATGGGCAGAGAACATTTATGTTTTATTTGCAGTTGTATGTCCCAATTCTATTCTTTTCTCCCCTGCTCCCTTTTTTAAAAGCTCTATCTCTAGCCCTTTGTATTTTGAGTCTTGCTAGGACACTGGAAGTTTTGATCCTACCTCAGCCTCCTGGAGTGCTGGAATCCCCCACCCTCAACTTTCTATAGCACGTAATAGTCACTTAGTAAATATTTGTTGAGTAAATGAGAGGGATATAAAATTGATCAGAGAGCTTGGGATGGAGCTCAGTCGCACTTAAAGATTGATCAAGGACTGTCATAAAAGGCAACAATAATAGCTTTTAAATTATACATATATATTCAGTTGCTTCAGTAGATTTAAGATTATTCTCATTTTCTTTTTATTTCCATGTGGAATGAAAAATTTCATAGATTTTATAAACTTCATCTAAATTTTTAAATTTATTGGCAAAATGTTTACACTAGCATACTTATTTCTTTTTCATGTCTTCTGGATTTGTAGTGATTCTGTCTTTTCTCATTTGATATTAGAAATTAGCATTTTTTTCTTTTATTCTTAATTTTGGCATAAACAATACAAATTTATTATTTTATAGATCTTTTTTTGAGACAGGGTCTCACTAAGCAGTTCAACCTGCCTTAAATACACTATGCAACCCAGGCTGGCCTTGATCTCATAGCTACCCTTACATGTGTGCACCACAGTACATGACATATTTTATGCTTCTGTAGGTCAGAAGTTCAGCAGACTTAGCTGGTTTCTCTTTCAAGAACACAAGATCTATATGAAGTTATTGACAGGGCTACACTTCTTTCTGAAGATTCTCAGGGAGAGTCTGCTTTCAGACTCATTCAAGGTTTTGGTAGTGGGTGATTGTTATCATTGAAATAAAAAAAATTATAAAATAAATTATAAAATAAATTATAAAAATTATAGGGTCACTATCACTGACCTAGGCACAATACCCAGTAGCACATGCACACACACAAAAGAACTACAGTAACAACAACCTTCATGAGTAAAGTGAATGAAATCATAATACAGAGTTTTTATAATAAATTGTGTACTATGTTGTTTTCAACAAAAAAACACTACACATGCAAAGATAAAGCAAATTGTGATCCATATTTAGGAAAAAATAAATCAGTAAAAACTATCTGCTGGATTTAGTAATCTTCAAGTAGCTATTATAAATGTGTTCTAAGACCTAAAGAGAAGCATGTTTAAACAATATGCATCTATCCCTATCTATCTATCTCTTTTTTTTTAGATAAGCTCTCACTATATAGTTCATACTGGCCTTGAATTGTGTACCCCAGGATGACCTTGAACTTGTGTGAGCCTCCTGTCTTAGCCTCCCAGAGTGCTGGAATTACAGATGTTGCCCAGCAAATCAGTTTTCTTTTAAAGCATGAGAATAGTGGATTAGTAAATAGAAATTTTCAATAAGAAGAAATAATTTAATATGTATCTTTAAAAAAAAACTGTCACCAAAGAGAATGTACTAGTGGAAAATAAGCACATGAAAAGATGTTTAATGGCTAATGGTTATTATATGTGTTGCCGAAGTGAGTACAGCGAATGGTTATTAACTGTCATTAAAATGAAAATAGTAATTAGCTATTAGGAAAATACAAGTTAAAGTGCCAAAAAGCTACCACCAAACACCTATTAGAATACCTAAAATAATAAATTGAGATAACATCAAATGTTTCTGAAAATGGGGATTAAACTGAATCATTTGTACGTTGCTGGTAGGAATGTAAAATAATATAGCTATTCTTGAAAATAATTTGGGACTTTTTTATGAAACTGAATTGTCAACATATGATTCAGCAGTTCTACTCTTAGTTATATACTCAAGAGAAAGGAAAGCATATAGCTACATGAAACCTTGTATATGAATGTTCATAGCAACATTATTTATAATAGCCACAAAATAGAAATAATTTAATGCCCATTAACTAATGATGGGTAAATAAAGATATACCTATATAAAGAAATAATAACTGACTATTAAAACATGAAGTATTGATATATTCAACAACAGTGAAAACATTATGCTGAGCAAAAGAAACCAGTCATAAAAGACCACATACTGTATTATTTCATTTACATGAAATGTCCATAATAGGTGAATCTGTAAGGTTAGAAGGTAGAGTAGTGGTTGCCTAGGACTGGGTATCATGTTGGAAAAATGAGGGGTGAATGCTATGCTGTTATAGGTTTTCCTTTTGCTAACAAAAATGTTCTACAGGGTTGGGGATTTAGCTCAGTGGTTCCACCACCTGCCTCGCAAGTGCCAGGTCCCAAGTTCGAGCCCTGGTACCAAAAGAACAAAAACAAAAACAAAAATGTTCTGCAATCATTTGTGATGTTGGTTTATAACTATATGAATACACTAAGAACCACTGAATTATGCACCTTAACTGGGTGGAATATATGACATGTGAATTATTTCTCAATAAAGTTGTTAACAAGAAAAAATTTTTTCTAGTACTGAGGATTGAACCCAGATGTGCTCTACCACTTAGTGATATTATCATCCCTTTTTATTTTGAAACAAGGTCTTGCTAAGTTGCCCAGGCTGGCTGGCATTGAATTTGTGACCCTCATAACAGCCTTCTGAGTAGTTGGCATTATAGGTGCATAACACTAAGCCTACATATTAACAACATTTCTAAAGGAGTCTAGCAGGGTCATATGCTATACCATCATTGTACAAAAAGTTTCATCATATTTCTATATGCTAGCAAGAAATAATCTAAAAATGAAATTAGGAAAATAACTATCCATAAAAGCATCAAATAGAATAAAATATATATAAATTCAGCAGAAACAGTAGGTCACTTGTATGCTAAAAATTATAAAAACACTGCTGACAGAAATTATTTTAAATTTTAGTTTTTATTAATGTCTTGGAAACTGGGTCTCACTAAGTTGCTAAAATGTCCAGGTTGGGCTCAGACTTGGGATCCTCCTGCCTTACCCTCCCAGAGTGCTGGAATTATAGGTGTATACCATTACACCCAGATGTACTAGTGTTCTCTTTTCTTTTTGTTTAAAATAGGGTTTTGGTTTATAATTTAGGCTGGCCTTGCCTTGAACTTGTTATGTACCCCAGGCTGGCCTTGAGCTTGAAATAATCTTCCTATCTCAAACTCCAAAGCACTGGGATTATAGACTTGCACCAGCAATGCCTGGCTGTTCTCTCTCTTTGTGTGTGTGTGTGTGTGTGTGTGTGTGTGTGTGTGTACGTGCACATGCACTGGAGATTGAATTTAGAGTCTGTCACATGTGAGTGCTTTACTACTAAGCTATATACATTTCTGGGTAGTATTTGTAACTTTTTTTTTTTCCTCCAGTACTGGGGATTGAACTCAGGTCCTTAGCACTGCTTTATATTCACCCACCCGCTTTGAGACAGAGTCCGCTGAGTTGAGCTTGAACTTGGAGTCCTCTTGTTTCAGTCTCCCAGAATGTTTGGATTATTGAAAGAAATTAAAGAAGGTCTCAGTAAATGGAGTGGCTGTACATGTACATGAATTAGACAGTATTGTCAAGATGGCAATTTTCCATATATTAATCTATAAATTCATCGTATATAAAAATTTCAGCAGCCTTTTATGTTCTTTCTAGAATTTAACAAACTAATAGTTAAAAGCATTTTGTAAAAGAAAAATTGGAGGACTTACACTACTTGATTTCAAAACTTACTATAAAGCCACAGTTATTAAGACTGTGTGGCAGGGCTGTGGGGATTTAGCTCAGTGGTGCTGCTGCCTGCCTTGCAAGCACAAGCTCCCAAATTTGACCCCGGTACTGAAGGGGGAAAAAAAAAGACTGTGTGGCATTGCTGCAAGGCAAGGTATATAGATCAGTGGAGCAGAATTTACAATAACAAAGATACCTTTATATTTAGGATTCATTGATTTCAACAAAGATACATTCTTAATCCAAGATTGCTCTGCTTATAAAAGCCCCAGTGTAAAATAATCTCTCATAGCATGCGCTGCAGTATAACAGACTGCGTTGCAATCAAGCCAGTGAATGCATCATCATCTGCTGAATAAATTGCCGCGTCATCCTTGGTGCTTGACGTGTTACAATGCTGGGATCAGTTCTTCTTCTAGTTAGATTTTTTTCCAGGTATGTTTCTACCTTGGACACTCATGGTAGATTCATGGTAGATTAAATTGGGGATGTTTGCATTTGGAGTAATAACTGTGGCTCTTTATTTCTTGCCTTCTAATATTATGGGAAGATTTTGGACAGCATCCATAAAAGAGTAAGAACTCTAGTTTTGCTTTTGGATCTGAGTGTGCTATATTAGTGTTTGGCTGTTTTAGAAAGACCCCTTTGGTGAAAGAAAGTATAAACTTGATTACAGAGTATGCCTCTTCTGTATTTTTTTTATACAGTCCAATGCAAAACTCAGTGCTTTGCTTACTTTTTGAATCTTGTATTTGTATAACAAAGGCAGAGACTGCTTCTGTTTTGGAAATGGCCTGCATTTGTAGATGTTTAGATATGTATAAAATTGAGCTGCTAGCTGGGCGTGGTGGTGCACGCCTGTAATCCCAGCACTCGGGAGGCTGAGGCGGGAGGATTGCTGTGAGTTCTAGACCAGCTTGGGCTACATAGTGAGTTCCAGGTCATACTCAACTACATAGTGAGACCCTGTCTCAAAAAAACAAAAAAACAAAAAACAAATAAATAAATAAAATTGAGCTGCTTCTACATCTGCACCTGCTAAAACTGTCCTGAACAAAGGCTTTGGTGCTCTATTTTTAAGACACTATATTCTGGAAAGCATAATTCTTCAAACCAAGAAAACTTGACTTTTTTTGTGGGAGGGGAGCGCTGGCATAATTTAGAGAGTGTATTCTGTGAAGTGATACAGACTAGATAACAATCTAGGACTTCATTTTTTATTATGGCTGGTCATCATATTAGGGTGACCTAAAATTGGGTCACCTGGATGTACTAAGATTAAGATTTTTTTAATTTTAATAATTTGTCTTGCTTAATCATTCATTTATCTTATCTGTATGCCAAGTCATTTGTGCGTTTCTGTTTTGAAAAGTTTTTCTGGAAGGTTAATAGGCTCTTAGTATAGTTCTCATCAAATTATTAACTGTTTCTATGTAGCATTTTGGTAAGGAAATTTTTTTCTACAGTACATGATTCAGGTTAGTTATTATCCTGGTGAATTATACCAATGGAATATTGTCTCCAGAAGTAGTCATTCTGTAGGTGCTAAGCTGTTAGTGTCCTTTGGCATTATTTTTTCCATTACTATGAGCATTTACTTAACTAGAAGCTAGTAGGAAGATGCTACTGTATAATGTTTAATCATTGTTTATTTCTTTAAATTTTTATACTTTCATATTAATATCTGTGTCCCAGATAACTTTTTAAGTATTAGTTTTCTTCTTTGCTTAAACTAAGTTAGATTTCTTTGTCCAAAATATTTGGTCCCCTTTCTCTTTAAAAATTTTATCTACATCTTTTCTGTATCTCTTTTATATTAACACCATTCTTATTTTCAAATTTTGGTGAAAATTTTTGTTTATCTGTATCACTGCTTTGACCTGAAAATTAGTATTATGGCTCCCACTTTATTCAGAGGTCCTTAGTACTGTAATGTGTTTTCTTTGTACTTGCTTTGTGTTGCCCCTTATCTGCTTTTATTCACTGGGAATAAGATTGTCAGAATTATTTATTTAGACTGGATCTCAGAAATTACCTACTTAGTTTATGCTGTCCTTCTCTGTCTGGATTTCATGACCCCATTCTTTTCTTGACTTAATTATCCTTGTAAACTTTGTCTTCTTTTTGCCCTGGCCCTTCCCTGTCATGTGCTCCTGGCAGACAGGAAAGGCAGTGGAGCTTTTCTCTGGTGACTGTCAGAAGAAAGTGACTGTTACTGAAACATGTTTCCCTCGGCTAAAAGAGAGCTGCTATTTTTTTAATTACACAAGATTTTAGATTTCTCCCCCCTCTCCTCTCAGTCTGTCTGGAAAATGAACTAATTCTCTGTATGAACAAGTATGGGGGAAATGGAAAAAAGAGGAAAGATTGGGAAATACAGAAATTTGGGACAAAGTAGACAAAAAACCTGTAGTTTGAGGCCATCAGGAATAATCTAAATGAAGTAAGGCCAATAAGTAGGCAAAGGCATAGTATCTCTTGTCTTCCTGAGTTTTAAGCAGCTGCAACAGGAGGTGGGACTACAGCTTGTATTTACAAGGCAGAAATCTGCAGAAAAGGCTTCCTTTCCTTTGCCATCTTGATATGAAAGGTTCCGCAGAGGAAAATGAGATGAGATATATGCTTCAAAGGTAAGTTTTACATATTGTATTTGGGCACTGTATAGCTTTAAAAACTACAGCACTGACAGCTAAGCCCTAGAATTTATGAGAAATTTGATTTGGTTTTTTGTGTATCTAAGAAAATAAAGGATGTTATTTTCTCAAAAGAAAATAAAAACTGGCATATTTGTCTCTGAATTTTTAAATCTTTATTTTATATTCAGAATTTGAATGCAAGATACAGGACTCCAAAAGTAATATCATAGCTATGTTGAAAATAAGCAACTTTTTTTGGACTACCTGTGCAATTATTTTATTAAGGAAGTTCAGTCTGTGCTACATTTACTCAGTGAATTTGGCTGGTATTTCAAGAGTGACATCTCTTCAACATTGTGAAAGAAGGATATTCTTTGTATTATTCTGTTGAAAGTAGTTTGGTCAAAAACCATTTTAGGATATGTCATTGGGGCCAGAAAAGTTCCCTGAGGATGTCACGCTCCCTGACCCCTGAATCTTTCTTCATGTTAGAAATCAGGCTAAAAAGTAAATGAGCGGGGCTTTCAGTCCTCTTACAGGTCTGTGCCTCCTCAGCAGAGGATTGGCATAAAAGATCAGAATGATTTACTTGATAGTGGTCATTAAGGGTCCCTCTATTATTTTTGGGGGGGATCCATTTGTTTGCTTGCTTTGTAATCTAGAGTTTTTATTTTGAACAAAGTTACCTGAAAATTAAACTACATTTAAACAGAAACAGAAAATAAACCAAGAAATGCTTAGTTGGTAAAACTTGGCTTTAGAATAATTATTCTTTCCTTTTCTTTTTCACCACTCTTTCCACCCTTAGGGGAGAAAACTATCGTTAGGGACTTTAACACATATTTTACATTTTTTTCTTTAAAAATTGCTTGTTATCCCCTGGCTGTTGGGCAGATGCTATATTTCTCTTAAGATTAGTTCAACTTTGCTTATTAAATACATAAAGCATATTTTTATTGAATGTATGAAAGTAGCTCTCGAAGTTTTTTGTGACTTTTTAAAATTACTTTTTCAAGTTGGGCGAGGTGGCTCATGCCTTTAATCCCAGCACTCCGGAGGCTGAGGCAGGAGGATCACTGTGAGTTTGAGACCAGCCTGGGCTACATAGTGAGTTCCAGGTCAGTCTCAACTACATAGTGAGACCCTGCCTCAAAAAACCAACAAAAAAAAAAATTACTTTTTCAATTGCTGGGCATGGTGGTACATCATGTAATCAGAGCACTTGGGAGGCTGAGGCAGAAAAACTGTTGCAAATTTGATGCCAGCCTGGGCTACATAGATAGACCCTGTCTCAAAGAGAGAGAGAGAGAGAGAGAGAGCGAGAGAGAGACAGAGAGCGAGAGAGAGACAGAGGAGAGAGAGACAGAGACAGAGAGAGACAGAGATTGCTGTTTAGGGAAAGAAATCAAATTTAGCATTCCATGGTTTTAAATTTTGACAGTTTAAATTTAAAAGATTGTCTAAGCAGTGTCTTCTTTTTGCCTTTTCATCAGTGTTCATCTTTACTTTTTTATAACTTTATTATATGAAAACTATGATTTAGTATATCTCCTGTCAGGTCAATACAGTCCTTGAAGAAATTTGGATTTGTAAAGGTTAGTATGGGAGTCATGTATTTGGGGCTTATATGATTATTGAAAGGCATGGGAAGGAAGGATATAAGTAGTTAGTTTTCTAAAACTGTTAAAAAAACAATAACAACAACGACCCAACTACTTAGTATTTGCTTTAAAGGTGTAACTCTTCAATATGTGTATATAATACTTGGAAATTGCAAACTGTCACTATATTCAGTGCAATTTAAATAGAGTGGTTAAACTCAGGGACTCTGGAGTCAGGTAGACTGGATTTAGATCTCCGCTTTGTCATCTTTATTTTTGTGTCTGACTATGGGGATGTCACATAATTTCTCTGAGCCTCTCTTTCTTCACTTACAATGGTGCTCAAATTTAGCATTATTGCAAGGACTAATGTACCAGTGCATGTGAAGATCTTAGCACAGTGTCTCATAGCAAGTACTCAGAGATGTTTGGTATTTTATTTAGTTTTTTTTTTTTTTGAGGGATCAAACTCAGGACCTTGAGTTTGTGAGGCAGGCACAGTGCTACTGAACTAAATCCCCAGGCCCTATTTAGTTTTTGATTATTAGTAATTAATAATCATCATAATTAAAAAATATTTGAGCAGTTATTTGTGCCAAGAACTCTTTGGTGATAGAAATACAAAATGAGTAAGGGTCTTCAACCTTTAGGGATGAGCAAGGGTTCCTGACTTCAAGGAACATACTACCAAGTAGGGCATATGTGTAAACTCATGTAATAATCCAGTATGATTAGGAGGAAAGATATACATGTGAGTTTTGAAGAGATGCAAGAAAAGCTCAATTACTTCATTAAGGGCGGAAGCTGAAAGATCAGTGTATGTAAAGGCTTTCTGGGAAAACTGAGAGATGTTTTGTTTTGTTGGTTTATGGTGTGGTCCTGGGTATTGAACCCATGACCTTGCACATCCTGGGCAAATGATCTGCCACTGAGCTACACTCCCAGCGTAGCTTTATTGTATTTTGAAGGATGAACTGAATACTGGCAGACAAGGGAGGGAAGAATATTCCTGACAGAGAACAAATAATGCAAATGCGAGAAATGGACATTAGCATGATATGTTTCAGAATCATAAACAGAGAATGAGGTGCAGTGCAGAAAAGTTTAATCTTTTCTCATCGTGCAGGAACAATGAACTTAACTTTTTAAAAGTTCTACTCCAACTTTAATGGGGGTTTGAATTCTAATTTACATTTTCAGATTTCCCTCATCTTCCTGCTTCACTACTATTTTATGTAGGTGTCAGCTAGCCTCACACAAGGCAAATAAAGATATTTGCCACTCCAGGAGTTATGTTCTTTAAAATTTACTTTTTTTAAAAAAAAATTGATTTATTTCTTTCCAGTACTGGAGATTGAACTCAAGACCTTGTGCTTGTGAGGCAAGCATGGTGCCACTGAACTATATCCCTAGGTAGACAGAGGAGACAAAAAAGTTGTAATGCATTTGTAGATTTTTGTTGTTGCAAAAGCCAAGTTGTAACAGATTTGAATTGCCTTCTCTCGTCTTAATGTTTCTGCTGGAAAGCACCTAAATGTAATGGAAAAATGGAAGTTCCCAAAATCAGTCTTAGTTTTTTGATTGGCATTTGTGTCCTCAGATTTTAAATAGTGGGACTTGAAGTAGTGGGAGGGTAACCAGAGAGTTGAAGATATAATGAGGATAAATAAAGAAATTATGATGTCATACTTACAGACTTAGATTTCAATTTATGAGTACCTCCATGGCATTACTGTTTGTTGCCTTTCCATATCAGTAGCAATAGTTTTTTGGTACTGGGGATCAAACTTGGGCCCTTGCTCTTGTGAACCAGGCAGCAGAACCACTGAGCTAAATCCCTGGCCCCAGTAATAATAGTTTTATTTCTATTTGTTATTATTATTTTTAACAGATTTCCCTTGCTCCCTCCCTTCCTTCTTTCCTTCCTTCCTTTGTGGCACTATGGATTGAGCTCAGGGTCTCACACATGGTAGGAAATATTCTACCATTGAGTTACATCCCCTACTCTTCTGTTTTTTTTTTTTTTTTTTTTTTG
>NW_022900925.1:23633952-23636471 GCF_012274545.1 Fukomys damarensis
TTTCTTTTTTTTTTTTTTTTTTTTTTTTTTTTGGTACTGAGGGATCAAACTTGTACTTGCGAGGCAGCCCTTTTAATTTTTATTTCAAGACAAGATATCACTAAGTTTCCCAGACTGGCCTTGAACTCACTATCCTCCTGCCTTCACCTCAAGATTACCTGGTATTACAGGTGTGTGCCATCACACCTAACTAATTTAATTTTGCTAATGTAAAAACCTTATGTCTACATAAGCTAGAACTTGTATCTTCTATAGAGACTCTGGTGTGAGTTTGCAGGATGTGGCCAGTGAATTCCTGATCGGGAGGCTTGATGAATAGTGTGTTTCCAGATGTCTGAGGTCAGATAGCTGTAGGCCTTGGAGATGGCATCAAAGATGGCTTTGTTGAAGTTGTCCAGGGTGGCAATGCAGCCTTGGCCCAGGTTTAGCAGTATCAGTTTTGGCCATCAGCAGCAGCTTCTTGGAAATGGGGTGAGATGAGGCACATCAGTACAGAGCTGGAGCAGCCTGTCATCCTGAGGGGAGAGCATGGGCTTGCTGATGGCCTCTCCACATGGGGTCAGTGGAGAGCTTGGCCAGCATAGATGGCCTCTAGGATGGTGGTGGCTACCTCCCTGGAGCACTTAATGCTCAATTTGGCATGATGGTTATAATCCCTGATGGTGACAAATGCCTTGAACCTGGTCTGCTATCCAGAGCAAGTCTGCTTCTGCACCTGCAAACTGCATGGTCTTCCAACCCTCATTGTTGAGCGATCCCTCTAGGAAAAAGCCAGTGATCTCAGATTGCTTGGTACAGGGCAGGGAAAAGCAATAGATCTCATGTCCTTGACCAAATTGTCCAGCTTGGACAGGGATCCACTCCTTATCCCTGGCCTTGACTTTTTGAGCCAAAACCTGCCCCCAGGCCATTGGCAAAGCCATCTCAAAAGTCACTGTGGCCACTTCTGACGGGGTGGAAGGTTATAGGCTTCCACTGCATTGACATAATCTGCTGTTCGATGTTTTCCCAGAAAAGAAGCAGTAACAGTTTTTAAAAATCGACTTTGTTGAGATATAATTTATAGTCAAATGCATCTATTTTACAGACAGTTCAATGACATTTTTTTTTTAAATCAGGTTTGTTGGTTTATTTATTTACCTACAGAAAGCTTACCTTTTAAAAATTATAGTTTTGTGGTTTTGACATACATATCAACCTGTGTAATCATCGCCACAGTCAAGATCAGGATGTAAAATATTCTTTCATCTTCATTACCCCCTGCAGCCATTTGCCCCAACTCAGCATGCTGATCAGCTTTCTGCACTGTAGATTAGTTATCTTCATTTCAGAATGTCATATACGTGGAGTCATACAGGATGTGCTGTTTTATGTCCAGTTTCTTTCTGTTTCTGAGATTCACTTATGTTTTTATTCAGCCTGATACATTGGTAATGATCCATGAACTTGGACCTGAAAAGAAATGAGTGCAAAGCAAATAAAGTTATAGACAAGGAAGTTATTTTTTGTTTTGGTTATTATTTTTTTAAATTTTGAGACTTGATCTCACTAAATCAATAAATTACTCAGGCTGGGCTCAAACTGGTAATCCTTCTGTTTCAGCCTCCCAGATTGCGGGGATTGTAGGCATGAGCCATTATGCCCAGCTAAATTTTGCTTTTTAAAAATTATGCCCAGGAACTGCTTCCAGACCACTGGTATTTATCATCATAGATGTTGCATGGTATGGTTGGCAGAGCACGGAAATGAGATCTAGGGGACATGGTTTCTTGTTTGTACTATAAACTTCCTTTGTAACTTTAAACAAATCATTCTATCTTCTAGGCATCATTTTCTTTAAAGCTCTTCTGTTTTTGTGTGTGTGGTCCTGGGGATGGAACTGAAGGCCTTTCTTCTGAGCTACATCCCTGCATACCCCACTTCCTTAAAAAAATTTTTTTTTTCTAATTTGAGACAAAGTTTTGCCAAATCACTAAGTTGCCCAATTCATTCTTGAACTTGTGACCCTCCTGCCTCAACCTCCTCGAGTTCTAGGATTATAGGCATGTACCATTTGTGCCTGGTTTAGGCCACTCTTTACTTTAGAGTTCCAATTCAGATCAGGATACCTACATACATAATAGAAAAGGATATAGAAAAATTTAATAGGTTGACCAGCTTGAAATGTCAGTGTCTCAGGTTTGAAAGTGTTATTATACCTACTAACTTGTACACTTGAGTGCTAGCAGTAATGTGTGCAGCACCTTTAAATCTAATAGGTAAAGTGGCCACTAGTCTGAATTGTCCCTTTGTGCTATCCTCTGTCCTGTAGGAAAGGTTTTGCAAGTTAAGAACAGCCATCTTAGGTCTCGTAAAATATAAAGGAAGAGACTGCTCATTGAGTATGTATATATGTATGTATATATATTAATGTACATATGTGTATTAATTGATTCATACTGGAGATTAAACCAAGGGCCTTTAGACTGAGCTACATCCCCAGCCTTTAAAATTTTTTTTTTTTTTTTTTTTTTTTTTTT
>NW_022900925.1:23636522-23647602 GCF_012274545.1 Fukomys damarensis
TTTTTTTTTTTTTTTTTTTTTTTTTTTTATAGAATCTTACTAAGTCACTGAGTTGCTCAGGCTGGACTCAAAATTTCTGTCTTCCTACCTCAGCCTCACAGAGTGCTGGTGTTACAGGTGTGCACCCCTATATTGCTGAGTTTTGATAGAGATTCTGTGAAGAGAACTGATTAGAGATCTATCTATCTAGGTAGTTCAGTTCATGAACTTAATTCTTTACACAGTTCTGGTCACAAAGTGGATTGGGATGAGAACCAAATCAAACTCAGTGGTTAGGTTCAGTGTTGACCTTATGGGGAAATTTGATTCAATATTGATATATATATTAGCCAGGCATAGTGGTACATACCTGTGATATCAGTTACTCTGGAGCCTGAGGCAAGAAAATCACAAATTATAGGGTAGGATAGGCAGTTTAGTAAGATCCTACCTCAAAAGTATAATTTTTTAAAAGGTGGGAATGTAGCTCCATTGTAGAGTGCTTTCTTAGGATATACAAGGCTGTGAACTTGATCTACAGTACTGCAAAAAATAAAAACAAATAACAACCCTCCACAAATAAGAGCAAATAAACTATATGTGTGTAGAAAGCCAAATAGTATGCTATGTAACAGAAAAGAGAGTCTTTCAAGATTTGGTCCCTCCCTCCTCAAAGACTTACATTCTAAAGGGGAGAAACAATTGCATATTTAAAATTGCACAGAAGAGGTGGATATATATAGTTCAGGGGTAGTGCGCTTGCCTAGCATGCATGAAGGAGTCGTAGGTTTGATCCCAGTATAGCTGAATGAATGAATGAATGATAAAATTGGAGCCAAGAGTGGAAAATAGTACCTAACAATAGTACCTAAAACTTTACAGCAAGAAAACAGAGTACACCTTTGAATCTTTTTATTTTAATATTTTTCGTTCCCATAATATAAATAATATTTTAGTGAAATGTTTTAAAAGTCAAAATCAATGTAAAGAATCCATAATGAGCAAAACATCAGTATTTTGAATAAAGATAGGATCATAATACTGAGTTTTCTCTTTGCCTCAGGCTGCAGTATGGGTTGGCATGACACTGTGGGAATACTTGGGGGAGGAGGAATGTACTGGAGATTGAACTCAGGGCCTCTACATTGAGGAAGATCCCCAGGCCTTTTTATTTTTGAAGCAGGGTCTCTAAATTGCAAAACTGCCCTGGTTGGGCTTGAATTTGGGATCCTTCTGTCTCAGCCTCCCAAGATACTGGGATTACAGGCATGTGCCACTGTGACTGGTTTATCAGAAGATTTTAATCATATTCTTTTATTTTGAAAAGATAACTTACTATAGTGTTGAAGTTAGATTGTAGGAAAGGAAGGAAAAAATCCTTTCAGAGAATCTCCCAGTCAAGGTCTACTTATGGGAAGAGAAACTGCATTAGGTATTTTAAACAGAGGTGTTAGAAGAATCAAAGCAAAACAAGAATGTTGAAGTAATCTTGAGTTAACCTCAGGAAGCCCCTTTCATCTCTAAGGCTGGGAGAACAAAAGAGAAGAGAGGTAGTGTTACCAGAATCTAGGAGCTTGGAAGAGAGCCCTGGAGCCTGGTATTTGGACCTCTAGGAGTGAGCTTTGAGTAGCTTGTGCTAAAATCCCTTTGGAGGGGGCTGGTGATTTAGGTCAGTGTTGCCACCGCCTGCCTCTCAAGTGCAAGGACCTGAGTTCAATCCCTGGTACCAAAAAAAAAAAAAAAAAAATATCCCTTTGGAGGAAGCTTGGTCTGACAGTGGATGAGTAAGGCTAGGTAGCTTGGTACAGAGGGTGAGTGAGCAGGGCAGATCTGGTACTCTGCCAAGGAGCTATAACCCCTACTGCTAGTGTTTTTAAGGCTTTTTGGGAATGGCAAAAGAAGCTAGAGGCTTAAATGAACTGTCACTGCCAAAGTGACACTGATAAGAGTTGGAAAACAGAAAGGAAGTCCTTTATCTTACCTTTCTACATTCTCATTGGCAGAACTGAACAGGAGAGAGCTATCAGAGGAGTCTTGGAAGTGAAGCTTTTAGTCCTAGCCCCATTGTTACAGGGCAAAGGATGAAAGGGTAGGCTTGAAGCTGAGATACAATTGGAACAATGACCACTGTGCATATTTTAGAAAGAGAAAACTGAAGCTGGGCAAGGCTAAGTAATTTGTCAAGATCATTGTTCCAGGTCTGGAATTTAAACTCAAATTTGTGCTCTTTCTCCTGTTTTCATTTAATCTGACACACCATTGATTGTTAGCAGCATTATTTTATGTACCACTAGGAGAATAATGCTATCAATTAAGACATCAGTTGTAAGATATATACTAACATCAGAGATTTTAACAAGTAAAAGAAAGGTAGCTATCTTAAATTTGATAAAAAAAAAAAATGGTATATTATGTTGGCCTGTAAAGAATTTGGTTTTGAGGTTGTTGGTTTGGATATGCCTGTGAGATACGCAAGTAGAACATTTAGCAGGCAGTTAAAAATATACAGTTAAAGCCCATAAGAAAGATGGAAGGTAGGAATACAGAGATAAATACAGAGTTATGTGTACAGTAGTCACAGCCTTGCTGTGTTTAACTTTCAGTCTCTCAGTCAAGTATTTATACTACATCATTTCCTTCTGTCTTTGTGATGGCATTTGTTGATAAACCTTGATACTATTTTTGTTGTTGTTGTTCAGGAAAACTTTTTTCCCTTCAATTTCTCCAGTTGAGGGTTTTCTTTATTTCTCTTTCATTTGAAAATTGTGTGTTGGCTGGGCATGGTGGCGCATGCCTGTAATCCCAGCACTTGGGAGGCTGAGGCAGGAGGATCGCTGTGAGTTCGAGACCAGCCTGGCCTACCTAGTGAGGTCCAGATCAGTATCAGCTACTAGTGAGACCCTATCTCAAAAAAAAAAAAAAAAAAAAAAAAAAAAATAAGAAAAGAAAAGAAAAGAAAAGAAAAGAAAAGAAAAGAAAAGAAAAGAAAAGAAAAGAAAATTGTGTGGTCTGCCAGGATGCAAACTCTAACAGGATACAGTTGGAAGTACTCTTATGAGAATGGTAATGAGAAGCAGGTTTCCAGCAGGTATGGATAGTGTGAAGAAATCCTATCTATAGACCTATAGACTCACATGGTTTCTCACATGGTTTTTATTGTTGTAGGTCCAGTATGTCTGGGTTGCACCTAGTAAAACAAGGTCGAGACCGGAAGAAAATAGACTCACAGCGAGATTTCACTGTGGCTTCTCCTGCAGAATTTGTTACTCGTTTTGGGGGAAATAAGGTGATTGAGAAGGTAAGTTATAACTTGTCAGTTTCTTAAAAGTACCTGAGAGACAGGCATGTAGCTCAGCTGGTAGGGTTTTTGCCTAGCATGTACCAGGCCTTGGGTCAGATCTCTAGCACTGCAAAGTATCTGTGATTTTATGCCTAGATTTGTTGTCTAGATTTGTTCAAAATTAATATTTAGATTTTCAGAGACTTTGTCTCTTTGTGCAGTTTTCTTTTCTGCCTCCTAGCATCCTGTTGTATAACTTCATTATTTTCTCTAATATATATTTACCATTGCTAATTTAGTCATAATTAAGGAACTGAAACATTGTTTTAAAAAAATTAAAAAAAAAACATTCCTCACAAAGTTATTTTTGAAAGATCTTGTGGTTTTACAAAGTGGGGCTGCATTGATACAACAGAGTACGAGGAATTAGGAATTGATTATCTTATGGGGTGCTGGTAAAAAGATAATATGGGACAGCATTGGATTAAGATCTAAAGTGGTACAGAGTTTGAGAACAGAAGGCTTCAGCAATTTGATGTATTGTGACTTCCACCTTCCACCAGGTATTTGAGATGTTTAAAGGGAGTATATCACATGAAATACTTGAAGAAATTTCATGTATTTTGAAATGTTATGGTAATTCTGTGTCATTTTTATCTAAACCATGTCAGAGCTGAGAGGTTGACTGAAATACCATATAGTGATTAGAGGTTGACTGAAATACCATATAGTGATTAAAAGATTGAAGAATGTATTATATTCCAAAGTATAGCTTCAGCAGTGTACTTTTGTTATTCTTTCCTTAAAGGTAGATTATGTATTCATCTGTGTTTTCTCAGGTGCATGATTTCAAGACAAGTATGTTGATGACTCATGTATTTGCAGAGAAGTCTTAGAGTTATTTGATTTTTATTTTTCTTATGAGCCATTCTGAGACATCTACCAGTGGTGGCAAACAAATTGCATATATGCCGCAGTGGGCTGTATCATTGAAAACTCTATTACTGTTTTTTTTTTTTGGTACCGGGGATCGAACTTGGGTCCTTGCGCTTGCAAGGCAGGCCACCGAACCACTGAGCTAAATCCCTGGCCCATACTGTATTTTTCTTTTAATGTATGAGTTATTTCTAAACTAAAACTTTAGTATTCAGGCTTAATCCGAGTGTTGACACTTTGGGATAAGTAACTGGGTATTGGGATGCATTTTGGGCACTCACTCTCTAGAAGGTTCACCCTTACTATGACCTGTGCAACATGGGGAAGGGGGCAATTTATGTCAGATTTTTAAAAGATGTTTAAGACTATGTTTTACTTTACAGCAGGAAATTGTATACGATATTGCACAGTTTAGTCTTCCTCTATTCTTTTTTAGTACATTATCCCTCTGAAATTTGTTTTTTTCAGTTCCCTAGTAATAGGTATGGATGACTAAACAGGATATGAGAAATTGTAACTTTTTTCTCTTCAGGAGGTAAATTCAGGGGGCTAGGAATTTAGCTCAGTAGTTCTGACGCCTGCCTTGCAAGTGCAAGGACTTGGGTTCCATCCCCAGTACAAAAAAAGAAGTAAATTCAGAATGGAGTAAGTTCTACATGGCACATATTGCAGTATTTGCTTAGTACATATTGAAAAATACTGCTTGATCATGTGGGAACTGATTCCTCACAGTCTTCACTACTTAGAATTCTACTTGAAATTCTGATTTTTTTCAGAGAAAGAGATGAACAAAAATTCTCTGATCTTTTTTCATCTCTCATTGTATTTTTTTCTCTTTTCCTCCAATTTGTTTTCCTTCCAGGTTCTTATTGCTAATAATGGCATTGCAGCAGTGAAATGCATGAGATCTATCCGGCGGTGGTCTTATGAAATGTTTCGAAATGAGCGTGCAATTCGATTTGTTGTCATGGTCACACCTGAAGACCTTAAAGCAAATGCAGGTCAGTTGTTAGCTTTAGAAAAGGCTCACTCTCCTTTAATAAACCAGCTTTTAGGACTTTAGACTAATCTTTTAAATAGGAGACATTCACTTAGTGGGTTTCCTAAATTCAAGATTTCTGTATACTGATAAAAATATTTTTCTTTAAAGAGTAATAGCCATGTAAAAGTGATTTTAGTATAATTAATCATAACATACTTTTCTATGTTCTAAGGTATGTAGACTTTTTTAACTTTTTTTGGTACCGGGAATCGAACTTGGGACCTTGTGCTTGTGAGACAGGTGGCAGAACCACTGAGCTAAATACCCAGCCCTTAAGTTTTTTTTTATTTTTTTTTTTTTTTTTTTTTTTTTTTGAGAAGGGTCTAGCTTTATAATTCAGGCTGGCCTTGAAATCACTATGCAGCTCAGGCCAGCCTCAAACTCACTCAGGGAAATCCTTCTGCTTTAGCCTCCGAGTGCACCACCACACCCAGTTTAATAAAAGTATTGATTTGGACTTTCAGGTTGTATGCCTTTTCCACTGTTAAATATTTGGTTGGAAGGAAATGTTATTCTCTTAAGAATTGTACTGAATTTTAGAGTAAAAGTTCTTTTTTTTTCTCCTCCTGCTGAGGGAGAGAGGTCTTGACCCAAACGGGTTTCACTAAGTAAGCTCTTCGGCATATTCTCTCCACTCAGATGGCGCTCTACCCAGGAGTTATAGATAAAGACTATTGGTATAGCTGAGAGGTGTAATTAGACTTTTTTTCTGCCATACTTTTTATCACTAAGATATAATTTCTTTATGTATAGCGTTCACAGATGATGTTAGCTCTTTGAAAAAACTATCCTTTTGAATCCATTTGGTCTGTATATGTTGTCTCCACATTGAGACAATGATATAAGATTGACTATTGTAAATATTAAAGGTTTTGTGACATCATATTGGAAAGTAGATGTTATTATGTAAAATCATTTAGGGCCGGGAATTTAGCTCAGTGGTTTTGCCACCTGCCTCAAAAGTGGAAGGTCCAAGTTCTATCTACAGTACCAAAAGAAAAATAAAACAAACAAAAAGAAAATCATTTAGATGGGTGGTTTTTGGATTATTCCATTTCATTGCCCCAGGGTTTGCCTTTGGTGAGCTGAAAGTCCATCGGGGTTGTACCTTGTTTAAGTGTCCTCTCATTTTCTATTTTTTTTTTTAACGTTTGATTCCTAGATTGATGCTTATAAATTTCTTATGATGAGTAGCTTTATTGCCAGTATTTAAGACCCTTAGGAAATGACTACTTCTCAGAAGCATCTTCCAGGTGAAGCTAGCTTTTGTGTTCTGAGTCTGTTGCAGGATCTTACCTCTTCACTTTATTGGGGCTGAGAAGTTTCTGCCTACTTGGTCCAGCTGCCAGTTCTTTGGCACTGGCATGTAGGATTTTTTTTTAACACCCTTAGGCAATCTCAGTCTTAATATACCAGGAGGAAAAACTGAGTAGCACAATTATGTCACCTTGGCTAAAGTAGTACAGTCACTAATAACAATAGCATCAAATGCAGTCTAGAAAAATGACAAACCATGACCCATAATATGGTAATTTCACCCTGAGGGGAGAAGATTAAAAAGGGCTTGGCGGTAAATAACAAATAGAAGAGACTGGAAGCAAGGCTGGAGGACAAACTTTAGGAAACTGGTAAAGACAGGTGGGAAAGAGAAAAGGAGAAAATAAAAATAAGAACAGGGGCCAGGGCTTTATCTCAGTGGTTCTGCCACCTGCCTTCCAAGAGCAAGGTCCCGAGTTCAATGCCTGGACCCCCCCCCAAAAAAAGATGCAAAAACAAGAACACAACAACATCAACAAAAAAACTAGAAACCGTGTTCAAACATCAAGAAAAACAAAGCAACTAGAAAGAGGAAAAAAGGAAAAAGAAAAAAAAAGAGAAAACTCAATTCAAGTCGTGTCTTTGCCGTCATTGTTAGACATTGTGGACAGAATCCAGAGCCAAATTGATTAATCCCAGCAGCTAGTGCTTGCTTCAGCAGCACATATACTAAAATCCAAGCAGCTAACTGCAGCTTCACAGCGGTATGGGATAGTGGACAACCTCAGCCAGCCTGCCCCTTTAGTTCCTCTGAAGTTCAGGCCAGTTTCTGGCTATGAGGTTGGAACCAAATTTCTTGAGCCTACAGCAGCCTATGGTCTTCTGCTGGCTTGAACTCGGCTCCCTGACTTCCTGCTGACTTGAACTCAGCACCCACATTGAGGCACTTGGAGAGCCTCTAGATGGATTCCATCCACAGCTGTTCTGAGTTCCAAGCTCAGTTGCCCCTTCTCCAAGATGGCTACCAGCCAGTTACCCTCTTGTGGGTGAAGTCTGAACCTGGATAACTCACTAGCCACTACAGTCTGGTGGGTCCACTCTCCTGTTCCATTGGCGCATTTCTTTTTTGTTTGTTGGTTTTTTTTTTTTTTGGGGGGGGGATACCGGGGATTGAACTTGGGTCCTTAAGCTTGCAAAGCAGGCCACCGAACCGCTGAGCTAAATCCCCAGCCCCCTATTGGCACATTTCTTGGTGAAGGCCTCTTTGCAGTTGTCCATACTCACTATGTGTCTGCAGGTTCAGCCTACTGATTCCCTTGCTGAGAGTTTGGGCTATGGGAGAGAGGGATGCTTGGTATCTCCTTCCTTTTTGTTAAAGCCTCTCTCTTCACTCTCCCTGCAGCCTTCTGTACTTGCCACAGATCCTTCCTGGGTCCCAGGGTCCCACTTCCCTCCTTCTCCTCCTTGCACTGCTGTTGTGCCATTGTCAGGGCACCAAATCTTTGAGAGGCTCTTTCTCTGCTGCTCACCACTCTGCCATCTTCCTGCAGTTCTGTAAAATCACTTAGATGTGCCCTTTAATATCTCTGAGATGTAGTTTTTATACCTATAAAAGGAAGTTCATAATGTCTATTTCATAGTAGAATAATAAATAAATCATCTTTAGAATAATGTAAACTACTGGGATTGAGGATGAACCTCAGTGGCCCCACACTTGTCTAGTGTGTGCAAGGCCCTTGGTTCAATCCCCATTACTAAGACCAAAGTAACCAAAAAAAGAAAACTAATGGTTTATTTTACTAACATCTTGAAAGATCTGTTTGAGGAAGGCAAAAATAGAGGATATGTCATGAGGCTGAGGATAAAGAAAGTTGGTCCAGAGCAGTGATGGCAAACCTTTTAGAGCTTTTGGTGATATAGACAGCACACCTGCCATAGGTTCACCACCACTGGTCTAGAGAGATGGGGGGAAATACAGCAAGATTTGGTGATTAGGGGAAGAGTTAATGTTGACTGTTGGGGTTCAAATTTGGTTGAGTATTCAGAAGGCGACTAGTTGTACCACACGAAATAGATAATATAACAAGAAGAGCAAGGTGGGGAGGTGGATTTAGTTTGACATACTTGTGATATTTGCAAATCCTAAAAACCTTACAAAAAGTTGACTATCCTAGAACTTAGAAATAATGAGAGCTGAGGATTAAGGTGTGTACATTATTGGCAAATATGTGGTGTAATTAAACTACCTTTCAAAAGATCATATAGAGATTGCCAGGTGTGGTGACGCACGCCTGTAATCCCAGCACTTGGGAGGCTGAGGCAGGAGGATCGCTGTGAGTTCGAGACCAGCCTGGGCTACAAAGTGAGTTCCAGGTCAGTCTCAATTACATAGTGAGACCCTGTTTCAAAAAATAAAATAGAAGATCATATAGAGGGCTGGGGATTTAGCTCAGTGGTGCCACCACCTGCCTCACAAGCACAAGGACCTGAGTTTGATCCCCAGTGCCAAAGGAAAAAAAAAAAAAGGTCATATAGAAAATCAAGAGGGTCAACTGTAAAATTTGTGGAAGATTAAAAGTTAGGGATAGACTGAGGAAGATAGGCCTGTGAACAATGCTGAGAAATCATTAAAGAGGTGGAAGAAGAAACAAACAGAAGACAATACAGAGAAAAGAGAATTTCAAGCAGAGTGTGTTGGCACCTGCCTATAACTCTTGCTACTCAGGAAGGAGGCTGAGGCAGGGGGATCACTATTTGAAGCCAGTCATGGTAACTTATCAAGACTTTCTCTCTAAACAGCAATAACAACATTAAGAAAACCCCCAACAAATTCCAGTAGAGGAGAGTCAAATGTGTTAGCAGTGAAAAAATAAAATCAGAAATGATCCAGCATTATAAAGTTATTACAGTATCTTTGAAAGAATAATTTCAGTGGAACAATAAAAGAATACACAGGCTAACATAGGATCTTAAGGAATATGGAAAATGATATAGAGATAGTCATTGTGGACTAGTTTTGAGGAATTTTGGATGAAAGAGCAGTCACTTATGCCTCTAATCCCAGAAATTTGGGTGGCTGAGGCAGGAGGATCATAGTTTGAGCCCAGCCTAGGCAATTTAGTGAGACCTGTCTCACAGATTTAGCTCAGCGGTTCAGTGGCCTGCTTTGCAAGCACAAGGACCCGAGTTCAATCCCCAGTACAAAAAGAAAAAAAAAAAAAAATTTTAAAGGGCCGGAAATATAGTTCAATGGTAGAATCCTTGCCTAGCATGCATGAGGCCCTGAATTTAATTCCCAACACCACAAAGAAAAAAACGTTATAAGTAATTGAAGAGAAATTCAAAGAATTTGGAAATGTTCATTGTCTTAGAGAAAGGAACTAAAGAAGAAAGGCTTTAAGTACAGTAGAGACCTAAAGTACATTAGAGACCTCAGAGATAGAAAGGAATGGACCAAGAGCACACAGGTGAATAAAGTATGCATTTCTTTTGACCGAGGAATTCTTTCTCTTGGAATTATTCTGAGAGGGAATGTCAGTAATGAGGGTAAACATTTGTACAAGGTTTTTCACTGCATATTATTCAAGAATAATGAGAAACTAAAAGTAATTTAAGTGTTCAGTTTTAGCAATTTAATTAAATAAAGTGTAGTGTACCGATACAATGAAATACCATGCAGCCATTATAAAACATTTTGTGGAATGACATTTCTTGGAATGTGAATATGTTTTGATAAATTGCTGTATTGTCACTGTAACAGTATCACAAGATGACTTGGCTAGGTCTTCTGCTTCAGGGACTCACAAGGCTGCAGTCAGTCATTTGGCACTGTGATCTCATCTGAAGCTGTACTTGGGCTGGACATACTTTCAAATTCATGTACTGTAGTTGTTGGCATCGTGTAGTCTTTTATGGGCTGTGAGACTATAAGCTTGAATATTTGACTGATTGTTGGCCATAGGCCACATCTCAAAATGACTTCCAGCTTTCTCAAAGCAAGGGAGAGAGCCTTATAGTAAGATGGGTTATATTTTTATGTAATGTTATTGTGGAAATGACATTTCATCACCTGTGCCATATTCTTTTTTCCAAAAGCAAATCATAGATCTTACCTGTACTCAATAAGAAGGGATTACATAAGAGAAAACCTAGAGGTTGGGATCATGGGAACTTCCTAGTGTCTGTCTACAAAGATTACTAAGAAAAAAGTTGACACTACAAGGAAATTGATAGCATATCAATGTAGAAAAGAATACATTGTGCATACTTAGGAAAAAGGTTGCAAGAACATGTGTCAAAACCAAGATAGTAGCTTCCTCTGGAGGTAGAAGTTTGCAGTGTTTTTATTTCTGTTGTTTCTTCTTTTTCCAGCTTTTTACATATATTTTATAATTTTTAAATAAAACGTTGCTTAATAAAATGCTAGAAAGGATTTCCATGTGAGTATATTGAATTGAGAAATATTATGGATAATTTTTCATTTTTTCCCAAACATTATACTGTGTTCATTATTGTTTAACAAGTACATTGAGTATAATTTATTACCACAGGTTCTGTGAGTTTTTGTAAATCATACTATTGTGCGC
>NW_022900925.1:23648697-23668856 GCF_012274545.1 Fukomys damarensis
TTTTTCCTCTCTTATTGAGTTTATTGGTACATTTTAGTTATACAGTACAGTTACATTCATCATTGGGATCTTGTACCTTTACATGACAGGTCTTGCTTCTCATTTTTTCCCCTTGTCCCTGCCCTCCCTTCACCATCCCTCCCCATTTGCAAACACTTTATTTCCATTTTTTCATTTTCTCCTATTTTTTTCTTTCCCTTATTCCCTTTCCCCTATCCTTCCCACTTTCTCTACAACTTTAGTCTTTTTCTTCATATTTCACATTGTCAATTATATCATTAGGATCTTATATACTATTATAGTTTTTCACACCAGAGAAACTATTCGGTATTTACACATGTGTGACTTGTTTATTTCACTTAGGAGTATTTCCTCAATACGTATCTATTTTCCTATGAATGAATCTAATTTCTTGTTCTTTATGGCTGAGTAGTACTCCATTTTATAGAAGAACCACATCTTCTTTATCCAGTCTCCAACTGATGGGCAAATGGGCTGTTTCCAAGTTAGCTATTACAAACTGTGCCGCTATAAACATAGGTGCACATATATCACTGTGATATGATTCTTTTAATTTTTTGGCAAGATACCCAGCAGAGAGATGGCTGGGTCAAATGGAACCTCTAGTCCCAGCTCTTTGAGGTATCTCCATCTTGACTTCCGTAGTGGTTGCACCAGTCTGCACTCCCACCAACAATGGAGAAGGGTTCTTTTCTCCCCACAACTCCGCCAACATTTGTTATTGTTTGATTTCTTGATAGCAGCCATTCTTTGTGGGGTGAGGTGGAATCTCAGTGTTGTTTTCATCAGCATCTCTGGAATGACCAGTGATTTGGAACATTTTTTCATATATTTACTTGCTGCTTTTACTTCTTTGACAAATGTCTGTTCATTTCAGATGCCCATTTTTGAATCGGGTCTTTATATTTGGGGGGTGCTGTTGTTTTGAGTTCTTTATATATTCTAGATAAGAGACCTTTGTCTGAGGAGCAGCTGGTAAAAAATGACCTTGTGCTTTCAAGGGAGGCGGTGGCACCCCTGAGCTAAATCCCTGGCCCACTAATTACTATTATAATTTTTAAAAGCTGTGAAAAAGCAGCTTTAGATAGGAATGTTGGATATTAACACGAAGAGAGGACTTCATCTTTTGAAGCTAGAGAGGGACAGGCAAAATTGACCAAATTCCTACTGGCTTAAATCACCAGCATTAAGTGCACAAGCTTGTATCCCCTTCTGGAACTGCCTCTTGCCACTCAGTGGAAAAGCCATGCACGTACCACTGGTAGTTCAGAGATACGTAGCTTCAAGACATAGGAATTATGGCCCCTTTGTAATTGTGTTAAGAGTGAGGATAGTAATTACTAATCCATTGATTTCATGATGGTTACTGGAAAAATTGAAAGGTATATGATTAATGAACTCTAGTGTAAGGAATTAAGTATTTGCTTATAACCTATCTTCATTCTTCTAAATTTAAAAATCATCTCTGGATTAATGGTATCACTTAATACGGTGTATATGCTATGCTATATAAATAGTTGTTATCCTATATTTCTGAGGAATAATGACAAAGGAAAAGTCTACATTTTTTGGTACAGATGCAGTTTTTTCCCTCAAATGTTTTAGATTGGCTGCTGGTTGAATCCATGGATATAGAAGCCATAGATATGGACTGATTGTAGCCTCTTTTGAGGGAGAGTTTTCTTATTTTTTTGTGAATATGTTCTAGACTACTACCTATGGTAGTACTTATGGCAAGTGTGGGAACTAAAAGATGATAGTTACAGAGTATATAATTAGAGCTTTTTCCCCCTAAAATGTATTTTTACTAGTACATGTTTTCAGTACATAATGATTACATTCTTTGTGTAGAATTGGTACATGTACATAAAACACTTTAATTCCCTTTTATAGCCTGTTACTTTCCTCTCCCCTCTTCCCCGCATCTCTTGATCCCCTTATTTGAGAAAGATCTACCTCCCTACTTCCTATTGTCATCTGTCTTTTATTTTGCTCTTTATTTTTAATTTGGGTTTCTCATATAAGAGAAACCATATGATATTTAAGCTTGTGGGTCTGATTTATTTCACTTAACATTATGGTCTCAAGGTGCATCTATGTTTTTTTTCTGCCTCCAAGGGTTCTCGTTTCTTTTATATCTTCAGTAATGACGATGAAAGGTTGACTGTTACAGAGTTCTGAACTGTTGTTAGCAGCAACAGTACCTTTGTAGACTGTGTGTGTGTGTGTGTGTAGATGTAGGTCAACAACGCGTCACCCCCCTTAAACTGAGGACCTTGCACTTGCCAGGCAGTTGCGGTGCCACTGAGCTACATTCCCAGAACTTTCTTCATGATATAAGGCTACTGAACTACAGATAAATCTACAATGGAAAAGTGGGATAGATTTGACTATGTAAAAATTCCTATTTGGCAAAAAAAAAGTTAAGACAGTGATAATCTGGAAGAACATATTGGCAGTGGTGAGTTTCTAACAGTAAGGTGTGTGGTACATGCCAGTAATCTTAGTGACTTAGGAGGCTGAGACAAGAGGATTCCAAGTTTGAGCTCAGCTGGGGCAACTTGGCAAAACCTGTTCTCATATTTAAAAAGAAAGAAAAGAGAACTAAAGAAGAAAGGAAGGGAGAGAGGAGAGGAAAGGAAGAAGGGAAGGGAAGAGAAAAGGGCTGGGAATGTTGTTTAGTGGTAAGGCACCTCTGCCCCCACCGCACCTCCACCAAGAGCACCTGTTAATAGAAAATGAAAAAAGAATATGAATTAGGTAGTCCGTAAAGGAGAAATAAGTCAGGTACAGTGGTACACTATGGTAGTCCTAGCTACCCAGGAGACTGAGACAAGATTGCCTGAGCCTGGGAGGTCAAAGCCTCCCTGGGCAAGACCTTTAAAGAATAAGAAAAAAAGAATTGGGCTGGGGACATAGCTTGGTGGTAGAAAACTTGCCTTAGCATGTGCAAGATCTGGGTTCAGTCCACAGTATTAGAAGGAAAAATAAAATAAAAAATCAGGGTGACTGTAGAGCATTTGCTTAGCAGGTGTAAATGTCGAGATTCAATCCCAAGCACTGTGCACAAATCATCATCATCACTGTCATTGACAGATTTTTAAAATTTTTATAAAAAACAAAGTAGAAAGCAATAGACATATGAAAAGAGATTATCAGTAGTGACCAGAGAAGTATAAAATATATGGTAGGTAGGGATTTTTTTAAACATAAAACTGGAAAAATTAAAAAGTTTGCTAATACCTAATATAGGCCAAGCACTGTGCACAAATCATCATCATCACTGTCATTGACAGATTTTTAAAATTTTTATAAAAAACAAAGTAGAAAGCAATAGACATATGAAAAGAGATTATCAGTAGTGACCAGAGAAGTATAAAATATATGGTAGGTAGGGATTTTTTTAAACATAAAACTGGAAAAATTAAAAAGTTTGCTAATACCTAATATAGGAAGATTGATAATGTGATATCTAACATAGATGAGAGGTAAGTGTGGAACCCATACTGCCAGTGAGAATATGAACATGTGAATACTCTTTAATAGTTTTACTTCTAGGAACACATCTTAAGGATATAATTGGATGACAGTATAAGGATATGTGTTATTTTAATATTTTTCAAATTTCAGATAATCTGTATTTCCACCAACAAGTTAGTTGTAACATGAATTACGGACTGTTGAAATATTAGGCATTCATGAAAGTATATTACATATAATTAAATATATCTCTATATCATAATGGAAGAAAATCCATAATATATTTTTAAATTGGCTAACAATTTATGGCCATGTAGGATTATAAGTGTATCAAAGCATGAACTGATGATTTTGACTTTTTAAAAATAGTATTGTTGTATTTGACCCAGCTGTTCCCCTTCTAGGTATCTTCCTGGAAGGGTTAAAGACGTCATATTACCGTGATACATGCATGCCCATGTTTATAACAGCACAATTTGTGATCTAAATCTTGGCAAAAGCCTATATGTCTATCAAGAGACGAATGGATAAGGAACTTTTAGTCTGCAAGCACCTTTCAGGCTAAACTCCTTTTCCTGTTCTTTCCAACCTTGTACCAGGAAAAGGGCTTCCTTGTGATGCCATACAAATTAAAGAGAAAAGGGTGTCAAGGCCAGAATGTTTCCTTAGAATAGTGTAATTATACATGGGCCCATTAAATGACAGATTGATCAACCTTGATACAGAGATTATAAAGAGCCTTCAAAGTGACATGTTTCATGACTGCTGTTTTAGTATAGGAGATTATTAAATATGTGACTTACAAAGTCAGAGTCTTCAACTAAATAATCTTGGACACTATCCCATTAATGTTGCTTGTTTTCATGGTTACTTACGATAGTTCCTGTCCTTTACATGGTTTTGCTATGTATTTGTACATATATTTCTGAAAATGAATCATGTATTTTCTGTTAATTTGTTTGCATTTTCAGAATACATTAAGATGGCCGATCATTATGTGCCAGTGCCTGGAGGACCAAACAACAACAACTATGCAAATGTGGAATTAATTCTTGACATTGCTAAAAGGATCCCAGTACAAGTAAGATATTTCTTTAGAAGTAAATTCAGCTCTTTTCAGTTAGGCAAAGGGTATATCCAGGAAACTTTTATATAAAGTATCTTTTCTGAAAATTCTTACATGCTTTTGTGTGGGATAATCTCAACAGACAAGAAAAGATGAAAAGAAGAAAATGATTAAAAATAAATAAACACAATGGAAATAGGTTTGAAAGGGACTTTCACAGATTTTTTTTTAATTCTATGTATCTTACCTTTGAACTATTTCAGTGAAGCACAAATTAACTTTCCTATGGAATATTCTTAGCTTAGAACATGGTGATGATTTTAGAAATAGTTTGTTTGTTCTTAACACATTGTGTTAGGTAGTTTAGGGTAAGTACCTTAAAGCCCAACAGGGGAAAAAAATCTCTAGACTTATGAAGCAGTATATTTACTAGATAGAAAAGTGAAGTTGGGTGGCCAAAATAATTGAGTATGTGAAAGATGGCCAGGATTTCTGGAGAAGGCTCTATAGAGCCTAGCGAAAAGGCTACAAATTGAGTTTCCTAAAAAGCAGCAAGACTAGCTGGATATGAATATCAGTTTTAACTTGGTTTTGACCTTATCAGAAGTTTTGCTACAATGGACTGCTTATTGTTCTATAACAAGTTTGCCAGCAGTCAAGCATAGAAGCTGAATTAAGCATTAGGTTGCTATGCTATGGAGCTAACTATACTTTATTTAGTATTACCAGCCTAGATAGAGAATAAGGCAGTTTGTGGTTTTCTTGGTATGGATTTTAAGCATGAATCACATTGTGTTTCCTTGTAGGCAGTGTGGGCTGGTTGGGGTCATGCTTCTGAGAATCCCAAGCTCCCAGAACTTCTCTTGAAAAATGGCATTGCCTTCATGGGTAAGCAGTTCCTGTCTTTATTTTTCTTTTTGTTGATTTTGTCCATATTCCATTCTATAGTCTTTTTTGTTGTTGTTTTAATGGTGACAAAGTTTATTTGAAAATGTAAAACTGAAGGGTAAGAGAGAAACTGATTGTGCAGATCAAACTTGGGCTGAATGAAAGAAGGAAAAGGAAGTATACTCTGAGGAGCCACAGGATGGGCTACTACGAGGAAAGATGTTTAACATGTACTGGGCTTGTTTTTTCTTTTGTTTCAAATCCATCAGTAACTTTCAGAGTAACCTTCTTCACTTCTCCCCCTCTTCTTCATTTCACCGTGCTTATCTTACTTTACCTTCATTGTATTTTCTGTCTGTGGATTATTTTTTCCTGAAGTCTGAAAAATGGTTTTTAAAACACTGGCTTTTTTAAAACTTTGCCAATAACCCCAAGATAACATGTGGAGGAACGACCTATTTTTAGATAGTAGAGATAATTGAATACTTGGTATATCTTGGCAGTGTGCCCCTACATGTGAATCAGCACCTTTACATTTAAACAGATAGGTTATATTCCTGTGGATAACAGCTATTTCTTCTGACTTTTCAGCTCTCTTTGTGGCAGAAAGAAAAATAGAGATTATGTGGCTCAAAGTGTTTCTTTTCATGTGGAGAGCATCCACATGTTGATTAGGCTGTGTAAACATTATTAAAGATAATTCTTTTCTTTGGGTTCCCCTAAGACCAATGAGGGTCAGTATTTTAAACTTGAACCCCAAAGCTGTATCATTCTTACTTTAGTATATAGGTTAAAAAAAGACTTCATTAATTAGTAAAGGTAGATTCATGAAGGATGATAAAATAGGATTTCTCAGGAGTTCAAGTCAGCATATTTTTATACATATTGACCTCCCACTGTGTACAAGAAGCTTATTACATTAGATTCCTATAAAGGATACAAAGATGAGTCAAAAAACAGATATTATCAGAAATCAAGTTTCTGATCTCCATGCTATGTGATGGGAGAGGGGAACAAGACAAACACTGAAATAATTATAATACAGGGCAAAATATATGTGTCAGATACGATGCAGAAATGTTTCAATTATGTTTTTCTATTTTGTTCTTAGGTCCTCCAAGCCAGGCCATGTGGGCTTTAGGGGATAAGATTGCATCTTCCATTGTAGCTCAAACTGCAGGTATCCCAACTCTTCCCTGGAGTGGCAGTGGTAAGAAATTGTTTCTTGTTGTATCTTGGAGGGCAGAAAAGCTCAGTAGGATATTTGGGACTATGTCATGGGGCCCAAGCTGATTTTAAATGTATTAGGATACTTGATAAGAATTAGAATGCTAGTATCTCCTGGCTTAATACACCTATGATTTTTATCATGTTTAAGAACATAAATTTAGTACCAGGCACACAGATGCTAAATTGTGATCTGGAATGACCTTGGGCCTTAATTTGAGAAAATTTATATTTTGTTTAGGGGGTTCAGATCTACTTGTGGTAAGCTAGCATCTTCCTCAGAGGCAGGCTTCCCCTTAGGCCTTTAGACCTGCTTAGAGGTGGCCTGTATCATCAGGAAAAACCGAAAGTCTTAAAAATCTAATGTTTACTTTCCAGTGTTTTCTTGATGTCAGCTCATGATTGACTGATGCTTTGTTTTACCTAAATCCATTCAGCCTCAGTTGCTCTTGATGTAGAAAATGAGGCCATTCATGAGCCAACTTTTCTTCTAGATATGCAGAGGGCTGACAAAAAATTTTTAAATGATTTAGTCTTGACAATTTTTATAGCTGATAAAAATATGAACTTTCCTTTTCTTAGTGTTCATTTGTGCTGAGCAGACTTAAACTCAAACTTTTTAAAAATAAGAATGACCATTGTCTTGAGGCTGAATAGATTTGAACCCTCATTACTCTTGCTCTCTAGGGGAATTGCAATATCCTCTTCAGACCTGCTGGGTCAAATAGTTTAAAAGGTTGAATTTGTTCTTGTTTGAATGTAGAGGCTATAGTGTTCCCCTTGTGGCTGAGTACTGGGGCATTCAGGGAGCATGGAATTATGACTCTGCTGAGGCCAGTAAAACTGCCATTTCCATTTCCAAGGCTCATAAAGATTGAATTATTTCTCAGACCTCTGGCTCTGGAGCAGGCCTGAACACACAAATTGAAGGTATTTTTGCCTGCTGGGTTGCAGTGAAAAGTCTGTCATATATATATATATATATATATATTTTTTTTGTATTGTATGTCCTTGTGTTTTTGTAAGTTGGTTCCTGTTAGTTCTCCCAGCTTTTCTAGCACAAGAACCCAAATTGCCAACTCATGCTATGGTTCAATACTATTAACTCCAAGGAATGATTAGGGTTTTATAGCACCTTCTTCTATCTGCCTTCAATTTTGGATAAATATTTTAAAGAAGGTGTAGCAGAAAATTGACTTGAGTTCTGGTCAGGTTGCTCTCAAATCACTGTTGTTTATTGCAGGTCTTCGTGTGGACTGGCAGGAAAATGATTTTTCAAAACGTATCTTAAATGTTCCACAGGAACTCTATGAAAAAGGCTATGTGAAGGATGTGGATGATGGGCTGAAGGTAGGTTACTGACCTTACCCCTGCCCAATTATAGTCACAAATATGGAGATTTGAAGCTTGGATCATGATATATATATCCATGAAAGCATGAGAGCCAGACTGGGAGGTATAGATTATTAAATATAGAGTGAAAAAATTAAACTTCAATAGTTTAGATTAGCTTTGAAGCAAGCTGCTGATCTGGGCAGAACATTTCCTAGGTAATTAGATCAGTGTTTTATGGAGTTACTACTTTTTCTTCACTTTACCATCTGTTAGGGCAGCTAGGATTGCCACTGAGCAATACACTTCTTCCCCTGCTTGAGTTAAGAAGAAGAAACACATGGGTCAAAATTTCAGCTTCAACAAAAAAAATGTTGGTAAAGATGACTTAAATGTATATTAACAATGAGACTTACATACTGAATGCCAGAATTAACCAGTCACTGGTTACTGGCAATGCTGAATAACCATAGATTTTTCTCTGCAGAGACATGGCTTTTATCACTGAGTTTATTATGTATATGGTTGAGAGCTGACAATGACCATATGTTCTGTGAAGTGGACTGAACTCCAAGGGGAAAAGGCTGAGCAATTCATGCTCAGTTTCTCCTTGCAAATGGCCAGTCACATAATTTATGCTTTTTCCTTTGGGGAAAGTGAAGGAGCAAGTGAAGAGAGGCTGAGAGTATTACTAGTAATTGTTATTATTATTCAACCATGTAGAAACATGAACCCAGACAAAAAGAGATCCTTTCCCTAACATCACCTTTTCTTTCCTTAAAATTATATATCTAGTTTGTACCCCTTTCACTTTTTAACTTCTTGGAAGTGTCAGTTATGCCTCAAGTAGATGATATAATAGTCTATTTTAGAAAAGTACACTATTTGTATTTGACTTGTATATTATAAATTCAAGAGGAATGCTGAGCCAGGCATTGTGATAACACCTGTGATTTCAGCAATCTAGGAGACTGAGTCAGGAGGATCACAAGTTTGAGTCTAGCCTAGGCAATTTAGCAAGACTGTCTCAAAATAAAAAATGAAAAAGGGCTGGAGATATAGCTCAGTATGAAGGCCCTGGGTTCCATTCCTAGTCACCCCACCCTCCCATGCTGACTGTTCAACTAATCTTGCTCAAGTTAAACCTATAATCTCCTTAGTAAGAGAAATTAGCATTTCTAATGCTTTATTGTATTTTTTATAATTCACAAAAGCCTTTTGTAAGGAATTAGCTACTTAGTTTATCGTTAAAATCATTCCCCCCATCAAAATTATAAATAGGAGTTGCTGGTAGAAATTTTGGAAAGCCAGAGAAAACCATAAAACTACCTATAAATTCACCCACCCAGAAAGAATTCCTGTTAACATATTTGTATATTTTCTTCTAGCCTTTAATTTACTTATTTATTTTTAGTACTGGGGATTGAATCTAAGGTCTTCATACTCCGTTACATCTCCAGTCCTCTTTATTTATTTTTTTGTTTTGTTTTTGGTACCGGGGATTGAATTTGGGACCTTGGCGCTTGCAAGGCAGGTGGTGGTAGCACTGAGCTAAAATCCCTGGCCCTCCTCTTTATTTTTAAATTTGAGACTGGGTCTTACTGGGTCTCTAAGTTGCCCAGGTGGGGCTCAAATTTGTGATCCTCTTGCCTCAACCCTCCGTAATGCTAGGATTATGGGTGTGGGCCACTACAGCCAGCTCAGCCTTTTGACTCAGATTGATAAAACATTCTGTTTTAATAGATTCCTATAATTATAAAATTAGCGTGCATGTGTGTGTGTGTGTGTGTGTGTGTGTGTGTATGTGTGTGTGTGTGTGTGTGTTTTGTACTTAATTTTATATATAAGCATTTTCCCCATGGTGTTAAAATGCTTTTTGTTTGTTTGATTATTGGATTGAGACAGGTTTTTGTTTTTTGTTTTTTTAATGTAGTTCAGGCTGGCCTTGAACTCACTAAGTAGCCCAGGCTGACCTTGAACTCTTGCCAACCCTCTTGCTTTAGCTTCCTGAGTGTTGAGATTAAAGGCATTGCTGCCATGCCCAGGTCCCAAACTCCGTCTGATGGGTCACCTATGGCTTATATATATATATATTCTTTTTCCCCCCCCTTTTTCATACCAGGGGTCAAACTCACAACCTGGTGTTTGTGAGTCAGGTGCAGTGCCACTGAGCTAAATCCCTGGCCCACTTTCATATAGTTTTTTAAAAGCTACCTGCCGGGGATTTAGCTCAGTGGTTCCATCACCTGCTTCGCAAGCACAAGGACCCAAGTTCGATCCCTGGTACCAATAAATAGGTAAGTAAGTAAGCAAGCAAGCTACCTTCCTTCTTACAGGGCTGGGGATTTAGCTCAGTTGTGCTGCACCTGCCTTGCAAACACAAGGTTCTGAGTTTGATCCCTGAACTGAGGGGGCGGGGGAGTAAAAGCTATCTTCTTGCTTTCTGTGGGCTAAAGTCTTTTCCACATTCACGTTATCTTTCTTTGATCACCTTTTACAAAGTGATTGAGTTTATCCTATTAATTCTGTTCATATGAACAGGGAAAAGAAAAGAGCTTAAGACATTTTAAAAGAATTGCAACAATGAGAGTTGGATTTTCTTTTTTTTTCTGTTTTAGTTTTTTTTAAATAGCAAAACATTTGTTGGTACATTTTAGGTGTACATAATGATAACACTCACCATTGGAATTTGCACCTGTATGTGATACATCTGCCTCTTTTTTCCCATTACCCCCCTCCCCGCGAGACCTCTCCCCTTCCTATGTACAAAAGCTTTGTTTGAGGGTAAGAGTGATCTACTGATGGAAATTAAAATAGTCATTTTCTGATGATACATTTTAGAATAGTCTTACAATATAGCAAAAATTTAAAAGAATGGCATATTTTTGTAAAGAAATGACCTGTTTATATAAAGTTTTTTGTTAACTTTTCCTCATTTTACTTTTTGCTTTAACACTGCAATTTGGTGATCTTCCATAGCATTACATACAAAAGCTACCTCATTCCTTCTGATAATTGTATAAAATTCTATATAATGGTATATATTGATTTAATCCATTTCCTGATATATAATTAATATTTCCAAAAATTTTATAGGCTTATCACCTAATCTCTAATCTCCCTCTAATACTGTAAATATAGAACACTTGGAGCATGTGCTGAAAATTAGCTTTTTAAACTAAATTAATATTTTATGGGCTGGGGATTTAGCTGAGTGGTTCTGTCGCCTGCCTTGTAAGCACAAGGACCCAAGTTCATTCCCTGGTACAAAAAAAAAAAAAATTATGATCTTTTTCTTGTTATTTTTTTCTTTTATAAAAAAATTGAACGGGAAAAATTTCTGGATACTTAAGAATTCTGACTTCTTGAGTCTTATGTGTGCTTAGAAGTTAAAATGAGACCTTCAGCTTTTGCTAAGTGAATTACTTCTTTTTTTTAAAAACTGTGTAATACTTATATCTTCATACTATAAAGAAAAATATCCAACAATTCAGAAATATATATAGTAAAATAAAAGCTTCTTTTATGGATCACCACTGTTGTATATTCTAGAATTCATTTCTTTACATAATACATACATGGGTATATGAATGTATATATACAATCATACATGCACATTTAATTTTTTATAAATTTTATTTTATCCCATTCCCCTTCAAGCTCCCTCTCCTCCCTATGTATAAAATCTTTGTTTTCATTTTTTTCTGGTCACTTCCTTTCTTTTTCCCTCCATCCTCCCTTGTTCTCCTTCCCATTTTAATACTTTCTTCCCATTTCCCAACATCCATTATACATCTCATCCTTGTTTCCATTCAGTTTCTCATACCAGAGAAACAACGCAGTATTTAAACATCTGTATCCAATTTATTTCATTTAAGAGTATGGTCTCAAGGTGTATCCATTTAGCTAGAAATATCTGAAGCTCATCCTTCTTTATGGCAGAGTAGTACTCCCTTGTATTAAAAAACCCCACATCTTTATCCACTTATCAGTTGGTGGGCATTTGGGCTGTTTCCAAGATTTAGATATTACAAACTGTGCTGCTATAAACATGGATGTACATATATCACTGTGGTATGATATTTTTAATTCTTTCAGGAACATACCAAGAAGAGGAATAGCTGGGTGAAAAGGAACCTCTAGTTTTAGTTCTTTGAGAAATCTCCACACTGATTTCCACAGTGGTTGTACCAGTCTACATTCCCCGCAGCAGTGGAGAAGGGTTCCTTTCTCCCCACACCCCCTCCAGCATTTGTTATTGGTTGATTTCTTGATAGCAGCCATTCTTTCTGGAGTGAGATGGAATCTCAGTGTTGTTTTAATTTGCATCTCTCAAATTACTAGTGATGTTGAACATTTTTTTCACATATTTATTTGCCCTTTCTAATTCTTCATCTGATAAGTGTCTTTTTAGTTCAGATGCCCATTTTTGCATTGGGTCTTTAAATTTAGGGGGTTTGATTTTTTTTTTTTTTTTTTTTTAGTTCTTTATATATTTTAGATAATAGTCCTTTGTCTGAATAGGTGGTAAAAAATTTTTTTCCCATTCTGTGGGTTGTCTTTCACTCTGTTGGTTGTTTCTCTTGCTGTGTAAAAGCTTTTTAATAAGATGGGGTTGTAGTTGATTCTTTGTAGTAATTGTTGTATAGTCTGGCTTTTGTTCATGAAGTCTTTCCCTATTCCTATGTCCTCAAGCATTCTACCTGTTCTCTCTTCCAGCAGATTTAGTGTTTCTGTTTTAATGTTTAGATCTTTGATCCATTTTGTTTTTAGGTTAGTGGGTGGTGAAAAATATGGGTCTAGTTTCAGTCTTTGGCATGTGGAAAGCCATTTTTTCCAGCACCATTTATTAAAGAGACTATCTTTCTTCCAGTGAAGGTTTTTGAATCCTCTGTCAAAGATAAGGTGGTTGAGTGTGTCTGGGGTTGTTTCTATATCCTTTAATCTGTTCCATTGATCCTCAGGTCTGTTCTTTGGCCAGGTCCTTGCTGTTTTTAATCACTGTAATACCCCAGCTTTGCCTTTGTTGCACAGAATTGCCTTTGCTATTTTTGTCTCTTTTGGTTCCAAATGAATTTTAGGATTGTTTTTTCTAATTCTGCATACACATTTAATTTTGTTTTTGACTTCCTTATGGTATTATCTTAGCTTAAACCATATAAAAACACCGAAATTCAACTATTTTGTAGCCTACAAAAAAGGTAATTTGTTTTGATTTAACCTAATTCTATTGTTATTTTACTTTTTTTTTCACACAGTAATGTCTTGAGGGTCTTTCTATTTTACTGTGCCTATTAAATGACTTCATTCTTAAAAGGAGAAAAATGCCAGTTTTCTTTGTCCCTATTAATACCACTCTTTCTTCCATTTTTCTCTTTCCTTTAAAGGCAGCGGAAGAAGTTGGATATCCAGTAATGATCAAGGCCTCAGAAGGAGGAGGAGGGAAGGGCATCAGAAAAGTCAACAATGCAGATGATTTTCCTAACCTCTTCAGACAGGTAGAGTGTAATTGTTTTGTTTATTTGAACTAACATGTATATCAGAGATGCATGATTTAACTCATACTATAATTTGTATAATTTGGATGCCCAGAAAATAATTTTGTGTATACTTAATGTAAACTTTCTGGCCCTCACTTATTTATTAACAGGGGAAAAAATAATTAAAGTTTTATTCAATTAGATAATTCAGACATTAGAGTTGTTCTTATATAGGAAGATAGCTTTCTGTGTGTAGCACGCGTTGCTCACCATATTTCATAATGGCAAGGAAGAATCTGTGTCTTTTATAATTTTTTGCCTTGTTTTGCTGACACAGTAAATAAAATATGTGCAATGGCAGTATGAAATTGTTCTAGTTGTTCTTAGTCTGGGCAGACCCAGGTTCTCTGATTGGCTTTTTCTTATTTCATTTCAAAATGGCTCTGAGTTCCTGTGTTTCTACTATGTGTCCCAATCAAGTTGCTGGCCCAAGTGTTTGCATCCTAGCCTGTGCTATGTGGCTACCATGTCCTTGCACAGGTACCTGATGGCAGGCCCGTATTATGTAAGAACTGAGAATAGATTTTAAAAAAAGCTTCTCCTACTCTCTTGTTGCCTTACCTCTTGTTTTGTAGCCAAGTATACTTTGGTTATAGAGGCAACCGAAGAAGTGATGTCCTTAGAATCTTAGAGAAGAGGAAGACAAGAGTCTCTTTTACACTGCTCTTAGATTTACCTTTACGTTCTTGACTCACTTCTTTTTTTTTGGACTAACAAGGAAAAAATATGTCAGAAAAAAGAAAATTAGCCAGGTATGATGGTACCTGCTTGTAATCCCAGCTACTTGGGAAACTGAGGCAGGAGGATTGCAAGTTTGAGGCCACTGTGGACAACTTAGTGGGACCATATCTCAAAATAAGAAATGTCTCGGGATGCAGCTCAGTGGTGGAGTATTTGCCTAGCATGTGAGAGGATTTAGGTTCAGTCCTCCGTACTGCCTAAATAAATGGAAAATTGGGATACAGGTTTTGCCTTTTTCTTTTTTCTTAGCTTCCCATATTTTCTTAGTGTCTACTTTGTTTTGTCCCTAACCACCTTTTATTTGCTTCTTTCACCCCTTTTAGTTTTCTTGTATTTGTTTATTATTTTTGTGGTGGTTGGGATGGAACAAGGAGTAGGCAAAGTAGCCTGAATCTCCCTTACCCTTTTAAAACTATTCAGCCGTGAATTTCTTGCTTCACTGTCAAGGGTTAAAGGGAAAAGCTCTATGAGGTAGGGCTTCTGTGATTTGATAAACTAGATTAAAAAAAAAGTGATAAAAGTGTTGTTTTACTGCATTATCCTATTGTGAAAGTCAGAAGTTGAATATTACCTTATTTTTTTACATTTGTGACTTTTAATTTTATAGGTAGATCTGTGCTGCATAGTGCAGAGAAGAGACCTTTTGTCTTAGAAGCAAAATAAAAAGCATGATAATTAGTAATAATTCCTATAGGTATTTAAAAACTACTTTTTAATGTGGAATCAAATAGTTGAAGAATCTAGAGCATTTTTATGTGAAACTTCTTTAAATTCCACAAATGGGTAGCTACATAATTCAAAACTGATCCTCCCAATGTGAATAAACTGAAAAAAAAACAGAATAGGTGTTTTGTTGTTGTTATTTATTTATTTTCTGTCTTAAGGTCTTCTAGGCCTTTTAAGATAGTGAAGAATTATACGAGAAACAGAATCCCCAGAGAAGTAAGCCTGAAATTTGAGGCCACTTTTTCCATAGAGATACTTTCTAGTTCAAGAAGAAGTAGCTGAAAAGCTGATCCGTTTTTAATAGTCTTCCAAGATTAGAAAGACAAAGTTTAGACTTGCTGAAGTAGGAACCCTAGGAAAACTACCACAGTTTAGTTTGAGATTCTAAAGGATTATATTACAGGAGAAACGATGAATTGGAAATAGACCAGCCCTCACAGGAGCTAAATTTCAGATTCAAAGCTCTCAACTTTCCATTCAAGCAACATGCTTTAGGATTATTAGTGCACCTAGCCACCTGCAGAGAACCAATGTAAATCTTCTGCAGAGAAATATAATATTCAGAATATCAAAGTGGTTTTTTGGGGGGGTGGTATATTAAGCACTCAGTTAAAAATCAGTAGGCATATAAAATTACATGATTGAAAGCCAAGAAGAACACAGTAAAAACAGATCCACAAATGATTTAGATAGTAGGCCCATCAGCTAAGGGCTTTAAAGTAACTATACCTAATATGCTGAAGGAAATTAAAGACAACATTGAGAACTTTTGCAGAGAACTGGAAACCATAAAGAAGAACTGAAAATGCAAGGACTGAAAGTGAGAAATCAGTATAGTAGTTCAGTAGCATATTAGATGCAGCTTAAGAGAGAATTAGTCACTGGAAAATAGATCAGAAGAACATTCAGACTGAAATATGAAGAAAGCCAAAAGGGAAAAGAGTATAGAAAAGAGCAATGTAGGATATTACTTGAACAGATGACTGTGATAACTAGTCATTAATACCTTTCCTTGTACAGTATGATATTGCTTATCTTCCCATCAAGAAGTATAGTCCTCTTTTCTACCCTTTGAAATTCAGCTGGTCTTGTATCTTGTTTTGATCAGATGTGGTCAAAATGGTGCAAAGTTCTGAAGCCTAAGCTTCAAGTGGTCTTGTAGTTTCTGTTCTTGCTGTCTTAGGAAAAGTTCTCAGAATACCACGTGAAGAACTCATTCTAACCTACTGAAGAGAGAGAGACCATATGAAATGTAAGTTAGTTATCCCAGATAAGACCTCCTAGTTCTTCTAGCTGACTGTCAACACTAATTTGAGTCATATTAGAGTACCCAATCTTAGTTGAAGTGCCACATAGCCAGATAACTAAAGTTGCGTGAATGACACAATAAGCAACTAAATCCAGGTTAACAAAAAACAAAAAACTAATTCACAAAATTGTGAGCAGAAAAATGGTTTCTGTCCCATGTCACTAAAATTTTGGAAATTCGTTAGGTATTGATAGATAGCTAACATGGGAATTGATAGCTATAGATATGATACTGCCATAATGAAAAGCATTGCCTTTGAAATTGGCTCATAGGGAGAAGATAGAAAAATGATGAGGATATTAAAAAAGATTGGAGGAATGGTGAACAAATTTATTGGAGGCTGGAAAAAAAATAAACCCATGTTCTATAGTTGTGGAACAGTTGGTAAAAAGTATTGTCTAAGCTAACTTGAAAGAGAATATATTGAGTGAACTCATAAATTGGGTTATGGAGATCTCTAGACAGTGTTAGAAGTGAGTACTTCTATTTGGATGTGCTAAGGAACTATAAAAGAAAGCTGAACCTTGTGACATCACAAGATTAGGTTTTGTTTGTAAGCAGAATTTAAAGAAAATACCTATAAAGTGCACAGAATTTGATGGGTTTGAAAATGAGTATTTCTTGTCTTCAGTCTCTCCAGCTGCTAAAAGATTTGCAAAGTAAAAAATGCCTTAGTAAGGATCAAGTTGAGAGTGCCTGTGATTTTATATTCTCAGAAATATTTGAGACAGGGCTGGGATTTAGCTCAGTGGTTCTGGCACCTGCCTCACAAGCACAAGGGCCTGAGTTCAATCCCCGGTACCAAAAAAAAGAAAGAAAGATAAAGAAATATTTGAGGCAGTATTTAAGTAATTTGTGAAATTATTCTCTCAACCAAAAAATAAATGAAAAAAACAATAAACATGCTCCATAACATTCAGGATGTTATTCCACAGCAGCTTCACTTGGGCAGAGTATAGAGGGTCTGTGCAGAAGTGAGTTGTGGATGTGATGTGGCTTTTGAGGTAAGCAGTGTTACTTGTCAAGTCTGTTATGGTCCATAGAAAACCCAGAGGTGTCAAGAGACTTGTATTGATGAATATACCAAAGGAACTAAAATGGGCAGAAACAGTTCAAGATCAAAATAGGCCTTTGGACCTTCAAGTTTTTATGGATAGGAAGTAGACTGAGAAAACAGTTCAGATGCAAACATTGGTTATTTCTAATGAAAGGGGAATTTCTTGGTGGAGAAGGCAAAGTGATTCCACGTATTAGGGACCCACTTCCAGGGATAGAAATGACATTAAAAAAAATCTGTATCCCTGGATTAAGGGAACCAGACAACATGTACCCATCTGTATTTTAAGCTTGCTGTGAGCCATTGACTGCTGTGTACCTCCCATCCTCTCTTTGAATAAGAGTGTCTTTTGAAGTCCTTTCTCCCAATGTCATCATTAAGTGTTGGGGGTGTTGGGGCAGATAACTTGTCTTTGTAGTTCCCAGGTCTTTGGATCAAGAGAAAGTACCTGAGGAGCTACACCCAAGGAACCTTATTTATTTACTTCTGGACATGACTCATGAGAAAAGTGATCGTCAAGCCTGATGCCATGATTGGATGAGACTTTAGGGGTCTTGGGAGGGGGTGTGTCTATTTTGCATGTGGGAGGTATGTAAATTATTGTGGCCACAGGGTGGACCATAGCAGATTGTTTTCATAGATGGCCACAATAACTCCTCCCATTCCTGTATGTACACCTTTTGCGATGTGACTTTGCTGTTCTTCCCATCAAGAGGTGGCATCTCTTTCCCTACTCCTTGAATCATAGCTAGCCTTATGGCTTGCTCAAATCATTAAAAATTGGCCAAAAGAAAAAGGTGGCCAAAACATTGTATAAGTACTAAAGCCTAGACCTTAAGAGGACTTGCAGCTTCTGCCTGAACCTCTAGGAACACTGTCCTGAAGAAGGCTGGTCTGTCCTGCTGGATAATAAGAGGCCATGTGAAATAGAAATGAGCATGTTCCAGTTGAGGCTCCCTCGACTAACAAGCCAACAGCCAACACAAATCATGAGACTTGTGAGTGAGGCCACTCAGCCCCAGTCCAGCCACCAGATGATTATATGCACATGATTTCAAGACCAGAAGAATGATACAGATAAACGCAGTGTCATGAGCAAATGGAAGGTTGATGTTTTAAGCAAGCGATTGAGTTTTGAAATGACTTATGTAGCAAAACAGAGCAAAAAAGACACAGAACATAAAAGACATTTGTGGTCCAGAGAAATAATCTAATGTCATGTACTTTAAAATCTCAGAGAAGAAAATGGAGCAGAAGCAATATTTGAAGAGATAATCAAGCAGAAAACCATATATGAAGAGATAATGACTAAGAATTTCTTTGAATTGATTCAAAAAGCACTGTGAGTCCCAAACAGGACAAATACAAAGAAAACTACATCTCTAAGCTTCTCAGAGTAAATCTGCCACCTGCTCCTGAAAAAAACAGACACACAGTCTTAAAGCAGCTGGAGAAAAAAGATTACTTTCAAAGAAATAACAAGATTGACAGTTGAGATCTTAGTAGAAACAGTGGAAACCAGAAGACATTGGGATATTTTTAAAGTGCTGAAAAAAATCGTTAGTGTAGGATTCTGTACCCACTGCCAATATTTTTCAAAACTGAAGATAGAAGTCCTTTACAGCAACACTGTATATGATGTAATGTGAACGAGGAAAGCGTCTAGTCTGGAACACATTATACATTTGGCAGTTTGGAGTACATGGCAGTATTTTGCCTTCTTGTGGGGTTGTGCGTGTGTGTGTTTTTAAATATTTTGTTGTTCACCCTTGTAACACATTGGATGTTTTATGTTTTCATATTTGTTAATATTGTTTATAAAACTAAGAATACAGCATTTTAAAGAAGACAAGGGCATGAGAATATTATATTCATTTTATATTCCTGCTGATTAAAATAGTTCCTGACCCTTTTAAGCATTTGCTTGTTAAATCAAAGTTGTCAGGATAGGAAAAATACCACTTAAGAATTTATTTCCTTTTCTAACAGGTTCAAACTGAAGTCCCCGGATCTCCTATATTTGTGATGAGATTAGCCAAACAGTCTCGTCATCTAGAGGTGCAGATCCTAGCAGATCAGTACGGCAATGCCATCTCTTTGTTTGGCCGGGACTGCTCAGTACAACGTAGGCATCAGAAGATTATTGAAGAAGCTCCTGCCGCTATTGCTACTCCAGCAGTATTTGAACACATGGAACAGGTGTGTCTATTAAATGTTGTAATTTCTGTTTGCTTACATGAAGTCACACTTCTTATTCAATTCATGTACTAATCTGAGAATAGTGGAATTTCAAGGTATGATTGGATAATTGATAATGTTTTGTCCTTACAAGAAAAAACATTCTTCTCTTGGTAGGAAAATTGTCAAGGAATATTTCAAGCTCTGAATGTATGCAATACTCTATTTTGAGCAGAATTAAACAAGAGAAACACATTGAGTTTTTTTTTAATCTTATTTTTTTGTTGTTTTTAACAAGTGCAGGATAACCAAGTAGTTTATCTGATTGCTGGATTATCATATCTTCAGATGAATTTATTCAAATCTTTTATCACCTTTAAAAAGTCTTCTAAGTATCTTTAAAGTTCATGTATTTTATATGTGAGTGAGTGTGTGTGTGTGTGTGTGTGTGTGTGTGTATAGCAGATTGTTTTCATAGATGGCCACAATAACTCCTCCCATTCCTGTATGTACACCTTTTGTGTGTGTGTGTGTGTGTGTGTGTGTGTGTGTGTGTGTGTGTGTATATATATATATATATATATATATACACAC
>NW_022900925.1:23668870-23699782 GCF_012274545.1 Fukomys damarensis
TTTGGTAGCAGGAAACAAACTCAAGGCCTTGCTCTTGCGAGGCAGGCACAGTGCCACTGAGCTAAATTCCCAGCCCCTATATTTTTGTATAGAAAAGAATTTTTGAATCATAAAATGTGCCTTGGAAATAGGTATAGTTTCAGGATCTGAACATAGTCTTTTTCTGGAATCATGTCTCAGTCTTCATTTTATTGAAAATTTGTTTTCCACCTATTTTTTTCTGAATTCCAAACAAGCTAAACATATGGTTAACCATGTGGACATTTGTTTCCTATGATGTACATGTGTATTAATATATATGCTTGAACTGCTGCAATAAAGATGCCTCCAAATTATAGTGATTTAAAGAAGATAGAGCTGTTTATCTCTTTCATGATAGTTCACAGATAAGCTGGTGCTAGAGACCCAGATTTATTACTTTGCTATTTCCTAAGATAGGACTTAGCAAACTCTCTCTCTCACGGGCCAAATCCAACCTGCTGTCTCTTTTTCTAAATAAAATTTAGCAGGAAATACACATACACACACACACACACACACAAACACATACACACAAACGTGTGATATATATTCATCTCTGGCTACTTTATTGCTACAGTGGCAGAGCTGAGTGGCTGTGACAGAGACTATGGCCCCTAAAGTTTGAATAAAAACTCTTTCCTGTGGGCAGTGTCATCTTCATGGTTAAGCAAACTCAAAAGATTGTGTTCACTTATATCCAGTGGGGGTTGAAGGAGGAAGAGGACATGAGAACAAGTACATAAAAACACAATGTAGAAGTCCCACATCACTTTTGCTCATATTCCACTGCACTAAATTCAATCATACCCAGTACAAGGAATGTTAGAAATCATAGTTACTAATCAGAATAATCATGTGCTTAGCTAAAATTCAGATTAAAAAGAAAAGTTGGTGGAGGGTATTTAGTAACCATTGCCTCATTCTGTGCTTCTGGCTCCCCATTATTTTTATTTTGGGGAAGAGTAAGAACATACTTAACCTTTGCCCAAGGAAGACATCCTGAATTCCTTAACTAATTACTGTAGCTAGCACATCACCTAGAGATTCAAGATGTACATCAGATTAAGATCTCTAGGTGATGTACATCCTTCTTCATTATATGCACATGTGGCTTTTTTTCCCATTAAGTTTATTGGTACATTTAAGGCAAACAGTACAGTTACATTTATCATTGGGATTTTGTGCCTTACATGATATATTTTGGTTCTTATTTTTTCCCTATTCCCTTGCCCTCCCTTCAACCCCTTCACCCTTCCCTATTTACAAAGACTTTGTTTCCATTTTTTTCCTTTTTTCACATTGTTTTCTTTTCCCTTATTTCCTTTCCCCTCCCCTTCCTGCTTCCCCGTTAGCCATTTTCTTCTATTTTACACTATCGATTGTACCATTTGAACCTTATTTACACTTTTAGTTTTGCACACCAGAGAAACTATTTGGTATGTACTCAATCCATTTAGCTATAATTGTCTCTAGTTTCTCATTTTTTTTATGTCTGAGTATTACTCCATTTTATAGAGAAACCACATCTTCTTTATCCAGTCTCCAGTTGGTGGGCATTTGGGCTGTTTCCAAGTTTTAGCTATTACACATGTGGCTTTTTGTGGGCCAGAGATCTATAAGTTTATATTCCTCCCCCTTTATATACTCATTATACATTGGTGGAATAAGAACAAGATAACCCCTATTTGGAAAAATGAAGAAATACATAGTAATCATTGATCATAGCAGTTAGCAAATCTTTCTAGGTAGCAGTTGTGTCAGTTCTCTGCTGTGTGGTGGAGTGATATGTCTGACCTGGCTGCCCCTGGTTTTGCTTCTTGGAAATAAGTCCTTTGTCCATTGTCCTGCAAGACTCCTGACTTTGTTCTCTGAGAATTGGGCCTTGCAGACTATGCTTACTTTGGTGGTACTATCACAGACCACTAGCAGTACAAATACTACACCACACATCAACCACAGGCGTTTGAATGCCAGGCTTTTGGCTTGTTCAGAAATATACTTCCTTCAAAAATTTAATAAGCTTCTGGGCTATATGCTTCTATTCAGCTGCGGATTGGAGTAACCATACTCAGAGATTTCTTTTAGATGTAGAAACTTATTTACTGGCTTCTGTGCTTAGCCCATCTCTCTCTTTCTTCAGTTTAATGTTGACTACCTTGAGGCCAGCTGCAACTAAAGCAGGTCCCTTAATCTGATCTTTGACACTGAGTTGCTTCAGGGTGAGAATCTAATCTTTTATTTTGGGGGGACCTAAGTAGTTTGCTTTTTCAATATTCTGACTAAAACCATTTTTCTTAAGGCTTAGTTGGTATATGATTAGTGTTTCATTATTGTAGGAAGTGGTTTACTGAATGTTGTATCATGCCATATAAGGAGGCTATCAGCTTTCCAGTCTGCAGTGTCTGGTTTCTTGCCAATCATTACCCTATTGCTAAGTAACACCAGAAGTTGTAATTTTTTTTAAAATAGAAAATCCTACCTACAGTTACTAATACTATCTGCATTGATTAGGATACAAGTTAAGATGCTGCAATAAAAAGATTTTGAAAACATAGTTATACAAATAAGGTAGAACTTTGTTTTACTTTCCCATCATAGTCTAAGGTGAGTTTTACAGGACTGATAGGACAGTTCTAGTCCATGAGCTATCTTGGGATTTACTTCTTTCTATTTTATTTTGTTTTGCCATTCTTACTATGTTCTCACCTTCAGGGCTGAAACTGGCTTGCAACATCATGATGATGTTCCACTGCATACAAAGGAGAAGCCAGGAATGAGACATAGGCAATTTTCTTTTCAAAATATGATTCAGAATTTTACATATCACTCATTGAAATTAGTCACTAGCTATGAAAGCTTGCAAAATCCTCCTGTAGCTGATAGCCATGTTTCTAAAAAAGAGGTGGCATACTTGGAATACTAGAAACTAGGAACAGTGAAGAGTCTGCTGCCATATGTTTGTTGCCACCTTTACCCCATGACACACACCCACATGTCCTTATTTTGATAGGATAAAGTTGTGATCTGAAATGACTCTTCCAGCTTTTCTTTGAGTCTGTTGTCCATGTCCATGGATATTGTGTAATTATCAGAAGAGGTGAAATTTATCCAAATGTGGCTAAAAGCATTTGCTTGCTCTTATAAACACTGGATAGTTGAGGGAGGCTGTTGATAGTTGCAGTAATCTAGCAGCTGGACTGGGTGAGACATTTACATTTGTTTATCCTTCTTTGAGTGTGCCGTGAAACTTGCCAAAATGGTTGGTTATGTGAGTGCTGGAACTGTGGAATATCTGTACAGTCAGGATGGTAGCTTCTACTTTCTGGAACTGAACCCTCGACTACAGGTGGAGCACCCTTGTACAGAGATGGTGGCTGATGTCAATCTCCCTGCAGCACAGCTCCAGGTGAGTCACCCTGACACAGGCCCAAGTTAGAGCTAAGAGAAGTTAGAAATGTGAGAGATGCCTGAAAAACTGGTTTAATCAGTGTCTAAGATTAAAGCACCTCCTATATGAGTTGTACCTTGTATTCATTTTTCTTATGCTTTTTAGGTTATACATGTGAGGCTGGTTTTCCTGATGTTGTACAAACCTAGGAATATTAATTGTGCTTTCTGTCCAGACACATTTTATAAGAAAATTTAAAAAGAATGTTTTGTTCAGTTGTTTACACTAAACTCTACAACATTGTAATTAGCCTCTATTCTTTGTTCCTAGTGTCTTTTATTGAAGTAACTATGTATCAGAGTGGTGTTTGTGGTTTTTTTTCTTGGTAGACTGTGATTGCACATGTTTATTTTTTTAATGAGTAAAGTAATGCCTGTCAATGTTATCTTCTCTCATCCCAGGAAATAAATACATTGGTACACAGTAATAGCTAATGATAAAGTTTGATAAGATTTTTATGCAATGTTATATCTTTGTCCATCCTGAGAATACCTTGTAAATTCACATTAAAGACTAAAGATTCATTTACTTCTTCCAGTGGTTTGTGGGCATGGAAGAGATAACTATAACCTTGTTAAGACTTATGTAATTGTCTGAACTTTTCGGGTGGCTACTATCACTGATTCTTCCATTGGGTATTTTCATTCTCATTCCTTCAAAGAAAAATGACCACAGTTGGAAACTCATGTCTGTTAGATTATGAATCTAGGGACACTTCTAGCAATTTATCTGTAGAAATATGTGCTGTTTTGAGTAATTTAGGATTGATGATTATAGAATATGGGCTATAAAGATAGAATGTGGCTCCAAAAGTGAAAGATCTCTTGGTTAATCTGATAGCTTCCACAGTAACAGTGAAAATAAGTGATGCATATTTTGTTATCTTTTAGATTGCCATGGGGATCCCTCTATTTAGAATCAAGGATATCCGGATGATGTATGGGGTGTCTCCCTGGGGTGATGCTCCCATTGATTTTGAAAATTCTGCTCATGTTCCTTGCCCAAGGGGTCATGTTATTGCTGCCAGGATCACTAGTGAAAATCCAGATGAGGTAACCCATCACTTAAAGGGTTCTATTCCTTCTTTTTTTCGTGAATTTTAATATTAAGGTAGTATCTGAGGGCATACTTCTGAAATATCTTGAAGAAAATTTTCTTTTTATTAACACGTTTGCAGTATATAATGATTACAGCTATCACAGGGAGCTGGTATATGTGCATGGTACATTTAACTTTCTCTTGTTCTCTCTCTGTTCATCTACTACCCTTCCTTTCCCTCCCACTCCTTCCAAATCTTGGTCCCCTTCTGGAGAGGGAAATTTATACAGGCTTCTGAGAGCAAATAAGTGATCACTGCTTCATTGGTAATCAAATCCCACTTCAGTCACTAAAAAGTCCTCAGTTCGTTAGCAGCTCGCTTTTGCCTTTGTGGATTTCCTGCTTTGTTTCTATAACTGTTTATAATTAATACAGAGCCTAGACAGTGAATATATCAGTGTTTTATTTCTTGGGATTATAATGTATATACTCTCTCTCTTTTTCATCACTCTCTTGACAGGGTTTTAAGCCCAGCTCAGGAACAGTTCAGGAACTAAATTTCCGTAGCAACAAGAACGTTTGGGGTTATTTCAGTGTTGCTGCTGCAGGAGGACTTCATGAATTTGCTGATTCTCAGTTTGGTCACTGCTTTTCCTGGGGAGAAAACAGAGAAGAAGCAATTTCGTGAGTATAATAACATTTGATAGCATTTTATAAAATAAATTTTTGCTATTCTTTAGTGAAGATTATGAGAATGCAAATCATGTCTTTGCTCTGAAAGTACTATTATAGAAAACCTTTTTGAAGAATTGTATCTTAGTTTGTACTTGGAATCATGTTTTATTAAATTATGTAGTATTTGGCAGATGTTTTCTGTTCTGAGCCTTTTCAAGTATTTTTGTCTGCATTATTTATTTATTTATTTATTTATTTATTTATTTATTTATTTATTTATTTATTTGAGGTTGTGGTTTTGGAGGCAGAATCTCACTCTGTAGTCCAACCTGGCTTCAGAGGCTGGCCTTAGACTCCTGACAGTCCTCTTGCCTTAGCATCCTGAGTACTGGGATGACAGGTATGCACCACCATGCCTGACTTATGAAATCAGTGCTTTAAAGGTATCCTCTTTTTTCACAAGAACATTATTGTTTTGGTGGGAGGTAGATTTTTTTACCTAGAATATAGTATCAAATAAGTCATAGATAAATATTTGTCATCAAAATAAAGGTATAGGTGTATTTTATTTATTTTATTTTATTTTATTTTTTGCAATGGTGGGGAAAAAAACCCTCAGCCTTAAGATACATCTGTAAATGTGATTTTAAAAATTTCAGGAAGCTGGGGTTGTAGCTTAGTGAAGGAGCACTTGGCTAGCATATATGAAGCCCTGAGTTCTATACTCATCACTGTAAAAAACAAACAAACAAGCATACATGTATTCAAGAAGTAAGTATTCTGTGTATTTATGGTATATGTATTAGCTACTTTCTGTTGCTGAGACACAATGCCTGGCACCCACAATTTAAAAAAGGTTTATTTTGGTTCAGTTTCTTTGGCTTCAGTCCATGGTAAGGAGGCTTCAAGGTGTGCTGAAAGGCATGGTGGAGAAATGCTGCTTAGGGCAATCAGGAGGAGCCAGGGATAAGAAGACACCTCTACACACCTCTATCCCCAAACCAGGCCCCACCTCTGACACATGAGGCTTTAGGGGGACGTTTGAAGTCTAAATCACAACATTCTTCCCTGTCCCCCCAAAAGGCTCATGCACATCTCATGCAATATACATTTAGTTCATTTTTAAGATTTACCAATGTTTTAACAGTTTCAGCATTGCAGAGAAGTCCAATTTCAAAATCTCCTGAGATTCAAGGTAAACTCTTAGCTATGAGTCCCTACAGAAATTAAAAAGAAAGTTAAACACTTCCAACATTCCCATCCTAAAATGGAGAAATAGGGCTAAATAATAATGTGACAAAAGCAAGACTGGAACTAAGCAGTTTAACACTAATCCCGTAGCCTTGGCAGCCCTACTCCTTGTAGCCTTCCTGGTTGCAGCCCTCATGGCCTTTCTTCTACTGGCTCTATTTACTGTTTGCAGTTTTGCTCAGCATATGTTTCTGCTGCTGGCACCTCCAACTTCCTGGGGTTTTTACTACATCTTCAGTTTCGCTCTCATGGATATATATATACATCACACTCTCAGGGGCTCCTATCAGGAACAGTGACCCTGTCAAACATTTTTACCTTGCCTTCCAGGCCTTCAGAAATCTGGGTGGAAAGTTCTTTGACCCCATAAATCTTGCATTCTGTGTGCCTGAAAACCTAGTGCCATTGCATGATGCCAAGGTCTGCCACCAACTCAAGCATTAGCCTGGCCCTCTTGGACCATGACTGTAGTGGCTACTGAGTATCTAGATGGCTGAGCACAGTGAAATGAATCCTAATTCCCTAGGAGGTTCTTCTCAGGCAGAGTCTCAGGGGTTCCCTACTCAGATGAAAGCTTTATAAGGTGGCCTGCCTTGCAAGCGCAAGGACCCGAGTTCAATCCCCAGTACAAAAAAAAAAAAAGCTTTATAGTTTTACACCCACAAGTCTGTGGGGGGGTGGTCTGACCAATTCCTGAGATGCCTTCAGGCCATCTTTCCTATTGTCCTGATGAATTTTAGTCTTCTTTTTAATGCTGATCTTTGCATTAGTCATGTTCTTAGTTGACCCAACTTTATAAGCAGCTTCTTTTCTGATGAAATGGCAAACTTTTCAAGTCATTTAGCTCTATTTTTTTCTCCTGATTTTCATTGTATATCTGAACATTGGGCTGCTTTGAACTTTCTTCCACTAGATCAATTAGTCTGCCATCTTTAGCCACTTACCAATCCAATTATTTAAATATAGGATGACCAAAAATTGCATTTCTTTCTTTAACTTTTTGTAAGATAACAAGAAATATAAAAAGGACAATTTTATCAAATTTATTCAATAAAACAGTTGACTGGTTGGAATGAAATCTGCTCTAGTGATTGTTAGGATAGTTAGTATATAAACAAACATGCTGCCTGTGTGACACTAGGGGCAAATTTAAATGGTTAAATTCGGCCTCATACAAAGTCTTAGGACATGACAAAATGTAGACCAGTTCTTTGCTGGAACTGGCCTCTAGTTCAATTTCCAATACAGTTCTCATTCTCATATGAAATCTCATGAGCCTGGCTTTTACTGTCTACATTTCTAGTAGCATTCTTATCTTCTGAGCTCTGACCAAAATTGCCCTCCTAGCTCTGCTTTAATAGCATTCTAGGGTTTTTATAACCCCCATATCTCCAGCCTTTTCCAAACTCCCACAGACCGATCCCAAGGGCTTCTAAACCATAAAGTCTGGTGCAGTCATATCAACAGCCCTACTTTTGTACTGGTTTTCTGTATTGGACAGCTTTTCCATCACTGAAACACAGTACCTGACAACCACAACTTAAATGAAGAAAGGCTTTTTTTGGTTCATAATTTCAGTGGGTTCAGTCCATGGTCAGCAGGATCCAAGGCAGAAATGGCATGGTGGAAGAATACTACTCATGCCATAGTGGCCAGGAAGCAGACAGAGAGGGGAGTAGCTAGGGACAAGAATACACACTGTCAGGTCACACCCCTGGAGATGCAGTTCTTCTAACCAAGTCCTCTGATTTGAGGGGAACATTTTAGATCTAAACTATAATGTATACCGCCATGATATTTTGATACATGTATATATTGTAGAATAGCTAAATCAAGCTTTTTTATAGGCATTATCTCACATACCTTTTTGTGGTGAGAACACTTAAAATCTACTTTAGCAGTTTTCAAGTATATAATGTGTTACTAAGTATAGTCAACATGATGTACTCTTTTGATCATTTAAAATAAAATTATACTTTTCATTTTATGAAAAGTATATAAAAGAATTATCTTTACTGTATATATAAGACTTCACTGTGCTATGAAGTATAGAACTGTTATACAAATATACCTGGTATATTATAAATATTAGTATTCTAGACATTAAATATTAAATTAACAATGTTGTTTGTCATTGTTTGGACTTCATGAAGTAATTTGACAGCTTATATGTTTTAAAATATCTGTTCAAAGTTGAATTCGTTTTTCTTGTTTTTTATCTTTTTCTTTTCTTTTTTTTTTTTTTTGGTGGTATGCATTTTAGGCAAGTATTCTACTACTGTACTATTCTTCACCCCTTTCTGTTTTTTAATTGTTTATTGCTCTATGTTTCCACCTTTAATATTACTCCCTTGAGCTTTGGACTTTTGTAAAGAGTAGGTTATTAGTATTTGTTAGTGTTCTCAGTTTTTTTTGTTTTCAGAAGTAGAGATGTCTCATTGTTTCCGTTTTATCCTTTACAGTTCTTACTCATTTATTAAAAACATTACATAAGTGGAGTTTTTCAAAATTACAGCAGTGCCACCAGAAAAGAATATCAATATAATGTCATTTTTAAAAAACACACTTTACTGCCATGTTCTGTTCTGCCAACATAAAAGGAGGCTTACACTAGAATTCAAAAAGTCTTATTTTGGCTGGTCTCAGCTTACAGATATGTCTTTTTGAATCACAGAGTGCTGGTCTTTTTTTTTTTTTTTTTTTTTTTAACTTGCCGATGTTTAAAAATTGAGAGAGAAGTAAAATATGGACTTCTGCTTTCTCTTTAAAAATGGGATCATAGCCAGGTACAGAGGTACACACCGGTAATCCCAGCTACTTGAGAGGCAGAGCATCAGCCTGGGCACCACTGTAAAGACCTATCTCAAAAGAAAGGGATGAAGGAGATACTGACAACACTGGTTTTGGTAAAAGTTAGCTGAAGCTGGGTGTGGTGGTACATGTTTATAATCCCAGCATTTTGGGGAGCCTGGGGCAGGAGGATCACAAGTTCAAGGCCAGCCTGAGCATTTTAGTGACTTAGAAAAACCCTGTCTCAAAATATAAAAAGAAGTGGATGTAAAGGTCCTGGGTTCAATTCCTAGTACCAAGAAATAAATAAAATAAAATAAACAAACAAAAAACGCCACAACTTAATAAAATATATGGATGGAGAAAATTAATGCCCAATAAGAGAATGAAATGATGGAAACCTAATAAGTGAAAATTGAGATGGTTTCCATATAATTTGTACTCGATGTAATCACATATATGTATTTCACTGGTGCTTTTATTGGTAGTATTAGTCAGAATTCATAAGTTTACTGACTTCTTGCTAATTCTCCTGTCTGGAATGTGCATGAATGAGCACACTAACATGTTTACCCAAATTTGTTCTTGGAACTGTTTCTTCCTCTTCCCTTTCTCCTAGGAGCCCAGAGGAATGAAGCAATTCTTTAAAATGATTGAAAAACTCTAAAATATTTGTTGCTGAAACCATCTGTCTTCTATTCTATCCCCAGAAATATGGTGGTGGCTTTGAAGGAGCTGTCTATTCGGGGTGACTTTCGAACTACAGTTGAATACCTGATCAAATTGTTAGAGACTGAAAGCTTTCAGTTGAATAGAATTGACACTGGCTGGCTGGATAGACTGATAGCAGAAAAAGTACAGGTGTGTTTCTCCTCTTGCCTTTTAGTAGCTTCTATGACTAGGTTTTTGTAGGCTTCAGTCTCTGTCACTGGGTGAAATTTATTTGATTCTAATGTATACCTGGAAAAACCTAATAGAGTAATTTTGAGCCCTGTATAAGTCCCTTTGCCAGGCTGGGGATGTAGCTCAGTGGTAAAATACTTGCCTAAGGGCTGGTGATTTAGCTCAGTGGTTCCGCTGCCAGCCTTGCAAATGCAAGGACCCAAGTTCTCTCTCCAGTACCCCCCCCAAAATAAATAAATAAATAAAATAAAGTAAAATACTTGCCTAGTGTTCATGAGGCCCTGAATTTGATCTCTGGAACAACAAAATTAAATAAATAAAATCATAGTACCTATGCTACAGGATTATTTTATATGTTGTAGTATTACTTCCCAGTATTTGTTTGTTTGTTTGTTTATTGGTACCGGGGATCAAACTCAGGACCTTGTGCTTGTGAGGCAGGTGGTGGAACCACTGAGCTAAATTCCCAGCCCCCGCCCCCCGTGTTTATTTGAAGAGAGGCATACAGGGGTTAGAATACTACTTTAACTTTCTTCATTGACATTCAGTGTTTTGGGAGCAGAAGTACCAGTTTCCATATCTACTAAGTGCTGATGAAATTAATGATCATGTTTTGATGCTGAATTGCTGGGCTATTTTGAATTACCCATAATTTTGTATAAAATTATTAGATTCATTTAAGTTTTATGAATATCCATATTTTGACTTTACCATTTTTCTTTAAGAGTATCAGTAGCCAAATGTTTGTACCTATTTTAATTTATTTTGAGCTGCTCTTTGATGGGCTCAATGCAAATATGAGTGGTAGAAAAATTTTTCTTTTCTTTTTTTTTTTTTTTGAGACAGGGCCTCACTGTGTAGTTGAGACTGACCTGGAACTCACTATGTACCCCAGGGTGGTCTCGAACTCACAGCGATCCTCCTGCCTCAGCCTCCTGAGTGCTGCGATTCCAGGCGTGCGCCACCACACCTGGCTCTCATCTCTTTTTATTCAAATTCTAAAAGTAAATACATTTGGTTTTTTTAGGGGGAGTGGGTCTCAAAACTCAGTCAGGCAATAGTGATGGAGATTGCTTATCATTTTCATTATTATTTACAATAAATTTAAATCTGATTTCACTTGTGTGGCCATGATATCAAGTGACTGTGTTTTTAATCTGCCCTCTTTTTCTTCCTTTTAGGCAGAGCGACCTGACACCATGTTGGGAGTTGTGTGTGGAGCTCTCCATGTGGCAGATGTGAGCTTGAGGAATAGCATCTCCAACTTTCTTCACTCCTTAGAAAGGTACCGTTTGTTTCTTATGGGATATATAAGCTAGGTAATGGTTCTGAGTACAGGACTGCTGCTCAAATACCCATTATTTTTCTGTTCCTTTCTGGTGGCTTGGGAGTGCTAATTTTTATTCATGGATTGGTGGCTAGGGAAAGAGAGAAGATGTAGTAATTCATGGCAAATTATTTTAGGACTCTTCACTCCAGATTCTAGAAATTAGCTTATTCTACAATTGGAACAGGTTGCTTTTTAAAAAACTGAAATCCATAGGCTGGGGATTTAGCTCAGTGGTCCTGCCACCTGCCTTGTAAGTACAAGGTCCCGAGTTCGATCCCTGGTACAAAAAAAACCCCGAAATCCAGCTACAGTAGAAATTTTTTTCTGTGCAGTCATTGAAACTCCCCAGATGTTTGTGATAAAGATCGATAAAGATCTGGGATTTCTCCCTCTAATTGAACCCTAAATATATCATGTATTACCTGCACCACTTTTCAGGAATTAATAATTGAGGCTGATATTTAGGGTGACCTCACAAGTCTTTCAACTAGAAGGTCAGGCATGTATGGGGCTGAACTAATTTCTAACACTGATTCTGGAGACTAAGCTCAGCCTTTGAGTTCCCAGAGGAATTGCCTGACAAGCTAATCATATTAAGGCACTTTAATCACAGGCACTTTATTTCTTTCTCTGTTGTTAGACTTCTATCAAGTCCCTTTTGAAGTATCTGAAAGGAAGAAAAGAAACAAAATTTTGAAAATTGAACAGAGATTGCAGTTACTCAAGCACTATGATAAATATCTTTCACTGTGTTATTCCCAAGCACTAAAACCTTCTGCAACTTGTTTTTCTTTTCTGTGTCAAATCTAAATCCCTCAGCATGACTTTCAGCTCATTCAATGCTTTGTCCCCTTTTTATCAATCCAGTCTTTCTTTCTGTTTTTCAACGCAGAATCTCTGTTAAATCATCTCCTACTGATGCACAAATGTGTCATATACAATCTCCTCTGCAAGCCACCCTCCCTTTAGTGTTATTTTTAATTAATTTTTAAAACTTGTGTTTTTTAGGGCCAGAGATTTAGCTCTGTGGCGCTATGCCCGCCTTGTGCAAGGTCCTGAGTTCAGTTCCCAGTGCCGAAAAAGAAAAAAAATAGTGTAATTTAAAACTTTTATGACTTAGATTTTAAAGAGCTGTACGAATAGTACTTATAACCTCTCTATATATTCTTCACCCATATTCAACAATTATTAACAATTTGCCACCATTGATTTATCATTTCTTCTGTTTATTTTTCAAGTTTTTTATCTTATTTATTTTTTAGGACAGGTAGTATGTTCACATGCTTCAAAATTCAAAAGGCTCAAAAAGACATGTAGTGAAAAATCTCCTTCTTACTTATGTTTCTTGGTCACCCATTGTCCTTTCCTGTAGTTAGTACATGTTACCAGGTTTTTCTGTAACCTTTCGGAGACATGTATGATATGTTTTTCTTGTACCTCCTGATTTTTAAAAATGTAAATGGGGTTTCTCCAAATGTAAATTTTTTGTTACCTTGCTTTTTGCGTTTAATGGTATAGTCTAGTGTTTCATAACAGTACATGGAAAACTTTATCTTTCTTTTTGATGGTTGGATATTGTCATAAGTATGAGAAGATGTTTAACAATGCCAATGAGGAGAATGCAATTCAAGACCACTATGAGCTATTACCTCACACCCAATAGGATGCCTGATTTAAAAGAAAACCAAAACTCCAGAAAATTACAAGTATTGGCAAGGATGTGGACAAATTAGGACATTTTTTTCTCTTGGTGGAAAGGTAAAATGTTGTAGCCACTATAGACAGCAGTAATAGGATTCCTCAGGTAATGAAAAGTAGAATTGCTATATGATCTGGGAATACTATTTCTGAGTATTACAAAAGAATTGAAAACAGAATTTCAAAGAGATACTTTCATGGTTATAGCACCATTATTTACTGTAGTTAAAAGGTAAAAATAACTCAAATGTCCATTGATGGATGAGTGAGTAAACAAAATGTAATGTATATATAGCAATGGAGTATTATTCAGCCTTTAAAAGGGAAGGTCTTTTGGTCTGGGGATTTAACTCAGTAGTTCTGCTGCCTGCATTGCAGGTGCAAGGTCCTGAGTTTGATCCCCAGTACCAAAGAAAGAAAAGCACAACTGCAAAAAGGAAAGGGCTTCTGACATATGATGAAATGTGGAAGATGGATGTAGGTTAGTTAGAATGCTAGCTTAGCATATGCAACCCCTTGTAGTGGGAAAACACATGCACAAAAGCCAAAAACCAGGAAAATGTGGATGAATCCCGTGTTCTCAGAAGGCTGAGGCAGAAAGATTACAAGTTTGAGGCCAGCCTGGGGAACTTAATGAGACTTTTGAGGATGTAGCTAGGTTCAAACTCTAGTACCACAAACAAATGAGCAAACAAAAACATAGATGAACCTTGAGAATGTTAAGCTAAGTGAAATAAGCTATAGCCACAAAAAAGACATACTATATGATTTTACTTATATGAAGTCTCAAGGGTAATCAATCTCATAGAACATTCCAGGGTCTAGGGAAAAGAGGCAGTAGGAAGTAGTTGTTGGATGGTAGCAGTGTTTTGATCTTGCTAGATGAAAATGTTCTGGAGATTGGTTGCACAGTAGTGTAAATATACTTAATACTGTAGAACTATACATTTAAAAATGGTTGAGCTAGTACAGTTTATTATGTGTATTTTTCATTATTAAAAATAAAAAATATATTTCATTATATGTTTTTTGTGTAATTTAGATTATCAATCCCTTACAGATAGGCATTTAGGTTGTTTTTCATCTTGCTATTTCAGGAAATGCCACAACCAAAAATCTTTGAGTTTCCTTTATAAACCATTAGATCTTTCTAGAAGTACTGTTTTTATTTCAGGGGTCAAGTCCTACCTGCTCATACACTTCTGAACACAGTAGATGTGGAACTTATCTATGATGGAATCAAATATGTACTTAAGGTATGCAAACCCCACAGAAACCTGCACTTTGTGTTTTTGCCTCTCTTTGTTACTTAGTTCTCTTTAGGTGAAGAGATAAGAAAAAGTTTGGTTTAGTGTAGGGATGGAGGTTTCAGTGAAATTAATTATTTGTGTGAGTAGCTGAAGCAGTATTTGATGCTTCTATGAAGATGTTTTTTGCTGCTTTTTAACCTCACATTACAACTGAGAAATAAGGGGGAGACAGGAAACAACCAGAGCAGAGAGAAGCAACTAAAATAGCCTTATTTGCTTGTAGCAGGACTGAGCCATAGCTGATAGATGCTCATGCAAATAGCACCATGACTCTGAATTTCCTTCCTCCTAACACATTTTTTCTACCTGTATCTTGAAATACTGAAATTTGTCTGTGGCTCTACCTAGAAGGAACATACTAACTTGTCCCTACTGGTTTCTGTTCAATATAGGTAACTCGACAGTCTCCCAACTCCTATGTGGTGATCATGAATGGCTCATGTGTGGAAGTAGATGTCCACCGGCTGAGTGACGGAGGACTGCTCTTGTCCTATGATGGCAGTAGTTATACCACATACATGAAGGAGGAAGTGGATAGGTACGTGACTGAGTGCTGGTCATTGTATTAATTTTTACTCTTACTATTGCTAGTTTGTAGGATTTTCCTAGGCCCCCCCCACTTTAGCAGTACTGGGGATTTAACCTTATTTTTAAACAGAGTGCCATTAAATTACCCAGGTTGGCCTCAAATTTGTGATCTTTCTGCTTCAATCTTCTGATCAGTTGGTACTATCAGTATGTACCACCACTCCTGGCTGGTATACTTTTTTTTTTTTTTTTTTGAGACAGGATTTCAGTGTGTCGTTGAGACTGACCTGGAACTCACTATGTAGCCCAGGCTGGTCTGAAACTCATAGTGATCCTCCTGCCTCAGCCTCCCCAGTGCTGGGATTACAGGTGTGAGCCTATACTCTTTTTCTTTTCTTTTCTTTTCTTTTGGTACCAGGGATCGAACTCGGGCCCTTGTGCTTTCAAGGCAGGCAGTGGAACCACTGAGCTAAATCTTCGGCCCTAGTGCACTCATTTTTAATGAAAGAAAAATACATGCACTTCAGTATTGGCAAGAGTGCAAAAGTATTTACAATAAAAAATGTATTTCAAGCTGGGTATGCTAGCACACCCCTATCATCCTGGCTGCTTAAGAGGTTGGCTTGAGCCCAGGAACCTGGGACCATACTAGGCAAAAACCACATCTGTTGAAGGGTGAGGAGAGAAGATGAGTCTTCCTACTACTTTGATGTCGATGGATAATAAAAAATCTATAAACAACCACCAGTGACCCTTTCTTGTATGTACAAACCACATATATGTATATTCTGTTTTTCCTTTATGTTCATTCAAAAATAAAGCTTTCTTAAAATAACTATTTACTGAGCATCTTATTTTCCTTTAACATATTATAGACTATTCAACAACAGTCATACTGTTGTGAAAATTCAATAAACTAATACACTTAAGTGCTTGAAACACTGCTTGCAACATAAGATTCAAGAAAGGTTAGTAATTACATTATCATTGCCTTTGTGTTTTTTTAAGTAAAGGTGATTGTCATTTTATGACTGTATAGTGTTTCATTAAGTGGATATACCAGAACTTATTCTAACCCTTATTGGAGGAAATTGTAAAAAATGACACGGGGAATATCTTCTGTGTGTTTTTGTGACAGTATTTATGTATTGAATAAAGTTTTTTTGTGTGTGTGTTTGCTTTTTAAGAATGACATGCTTTGCTTTTTCTCTATACATCCAGAGGTACTTTATTGGCTCATATAGTCCCATTTATCTCCTAGATATCGCATCACCATTGGCAATAAGACCTGTGTGTTTGAGAAAGAAAACGACCCATCGGTGATGCGCTCACCTTCTGCTGGGAAGTTAATCAAGTACATTGTGGAGGATGGAGGCCACGTGTTTGCTGGCCAGTCCTATGCTGAGATTGAGGTCAGGGTGCTGAATAGACTGTTGGGTCATGGTTGAGAGTTTAGGAGAAGGTTAGGCTGGAACAGACTCAAGCTGAAAAATAACAGAAAGGAAAGAATATTGGCTTTAATTCAGGCTGTGAACCTTAAGATTTTATAAACAAAAAGTTTACAGTTTTTCTTTGAGAAGTGAGAAAACTCTGGTTCTAAAAGTAGGTACTAGGCAATAACACCTGATTGTTAGCTATAGAGAAAATATATGGTAGGTGGAGTTGACACAGAACAGACAAGTGATGAAATATGATGAATTCTGAGAGAGTAAAGCACAAGGCAGAGGGCCACCTAACCCGAGTTGAAGGTAGGTCACAGTAAGGGAAGATACTCTGAAAGAGGGTACATTTGATCTTAGTTTTGAAGTCCAGGTGAAGAAGAGCATGGAAGAATGTTTAAAGTTAAGGGAATACTGTGTATAAAGGCACAGAAGCAAGGAGTGCTCTGTATTTGGGAAGTGCAAGTATATGTTAGTATTGCTTGAGAATAGAGTAAGGTTGAATGGGGAATGGCAAGAAAACGTACTAAAGAACCAGTGTGAAGCCTTGAATGTGAGGTTATTAAGGATTGTATTTTCTATACCAGTAAGTTTAGTTATCTAGAAGGTAATGGGGAATCACTGAAGGATTTTAAGTAGAAAAATTCTAGTGAGATTTGGCCTCTAGAATGATTATCTTTTGGAGACCTTGTTGGAGGTAGGAAATCCTCTTAGGAGGTTTTTGAAGAAAGTACTCTATGCTAGAAATGAGAGAACCTCAATGACATGGCAAAAGGTTTTTGAGAAAGGTTTAAAACAATGAACAGGGTTGGTTGGTAGATAAAGGAGAAAAAAAGTGAAGAATAGTCTTTAGGTTTTGGCCTCCTGGATATCTTAGGTAGATGTTCTGAGAGTGAATACCAGATCTATTGGTATGTGAAGGCCAATTCATTCATCTTTTTAAAGTACAAAACAAGTAAAATCACAAAAGGTAGCAAAACGGATTTAAAAGTTAGAAACAGGACCCATTAGTAATTTTCATTAATTTTCTAAGCTGGGTTCTAACAAATGATATAATTTCTCACCTTGGTAATCAGTAGGAGATGTTGATAGATTCCCACTCTTTTTGAGTTAATGAATTAGATTTAGGTGCTAAAGGAAAAAAACAATCTCTTTATCTGTATGAGGAGAGGTTAGATTCTAATTTATATATTTCTCACTGTAGGTAATGAAGATGGTGATGACTTTAACGGCTGCAGAATCTGGCTGCATCCATTATGTCAAGCGAACTGGAGCAGCTCTTGACCCTGGCTGTGTAATAGCCAAAATGCAGTTGGACAACCCCAGCAAGGTTCAGCAGGTGAGAAGAAAGGGACTATTACCCTCAAAAGCTAAAAAAGAACATTGTGGTTTGGAGGGGCAAGTACTCCGTTTTCCCCATTTTTTTCTTGCACTCTTTTCCCCTCTGATCTTATGCCTCGTATTTGTGTCTGTCATATTTTGGAAGTAGACTTGCCAAGAATTAATACAATAATAGTAAGATGCTGTAATTTTCTTGTGATGCCTCTTCCACATGCCTGGTAGGTGGGTATGCCGATGAGATATCTTGATTTTGAATGATGGCTCTGAGTTGAAGTCGTGTCTTTGTGCCTGGTAATGAATGACAGTTTTTTGTTGGGTTGACAGGCTGAGCTTCATACTGGTAGTCTGCCATGGATCCAGAGCACAGCACTTACAGGCGAGAAGCTCCATCGAGTGTTCCACTGTGTCCTGGATAATCTGGTCAACGTAATGAATGGATATTGCCTTCCAGATCCTTTCTTTAGCAGCAGGGTATGAATCATCTCTCTTGGGAAAGGGATGTATAAGTGGGTTGCCTATTCTGCAAAATAGTTTAAAGACTCTTGAAGATTCTTATAGGGATAGGAAAAAGCTGTTTGGCCTAGAATTCTCCCTCCTTTAGTTGTAGGATTCAGAGTCTTTAAATCCTTCTTAGCTTTGTGTCATACATTTCATGTTTAGTTGGGATTACTCCTTTTTAAAACAGAGAATAAAGCCAAAGTTTGATGCTTACTCTGCAATATATATATATATATATATATATATACTTTTTGCTTTTTTGTTTTTGAGGCAAGGTCTTGCTGTATGTCTAGGCCGGCCTTGAACTCACTGTGTAGTCCAGGCTGGCCTCAAACTCAGGATGATCCTCCTGCCTCAGTCTCCTGAGTGCTGGGACTACAGGCATGCACCACCATGCCCAGCTACTCTGGGATATTAAAGTACATATTATGTGATAGTGAATTCAGGTATCTCATTTTATTTGGGAGAGTAAAACTTTAGATTGTATTTTCTGTTTTTTCTCAGGTAAAAGACTGGGTAGAGCGGTTGATGAAGACCCTCAGAGATCCCTCTCTGCCTCTCCTAGAGTTGCAAGATATCATGACCAGCGTCTCTGGCCGTATCCCCCTCAATGTGGAGAAGTCAATCAAGAAGGAAATGGCTCAGTATGCTAGCAACATCACTTCAGTCCTCTGTCAGTTTCCCAGCCAGCAGGTATTTATTGGGCAGCACCATTATTTTCCACTGGCTACCACTTGAGGTCATGTTGTGGTAATCCATGTTGTTTGAATCCTCTTTATTGTCTGGATGTTGGCTTTTACAATTTTAAGCATCACACCCTTCACAAAACTGCCTTAGGATATGAGCCCAATAATAAAAGCAATATATATGAAATATAAAACATCTTGTATGATAAAAGCATGCTTTGGCTGTGTACTTTGTGTAACTTTGTTCTTAGGGCTGATCTCTAATTAGAGATATGTTTATAAATACAAAGATGGAGATATACTGATAGTTTAATATCAGAGACTTCTTTATTTCCTTAGCAGTATTCGTAAATCGTGCCTATATTTTGACCTTCCCCTCCCCAATTTTTCTTTTTTTCTTTGTGGTAATTGCGGTTAAGCCCAGGGCCTCATGCATACTAGGCAAGTGCTCTGTCATTAAGCTACATTCCCATCCACTTTGCCTGTAAATTAGATTTATATAGGGAGTGAAGGTGGGCAAGTGAGGAGTAAAATTGGATTTACATTTGGTAGTTTTTGTGATGTTGTCATGATTCCATTGGGGAAAGAGTCAAAAGAACCAAAAGTTGCTTGCTTATTATAGTGTAAGTCCCTAACTATGCCCAATGACTTCCAGCTGCTGCCAACATGTTAGAGGCAGAAATTGTTTTACTTAAGAAGTTTCCTAGTAATGGTGCTGTAGAGGCTGATGCTTCGGTTCCTTTGTTAGACTGGGCTTTATTTATTTACTTTCCTTTCTTATGCCTTAGATTGCAAACATCCTAGATAGTCATGCAGCTACATTGAACCGGAAATCTGAACGGGAAGTTTTCTTTATGAATACTCAGAGCATTGTTCAGCTAGTACAGAGGTAATTATGTGTAGCTCCATATTCCTGTCCTTTCCATGCCACCATCTTCCTTTCTTTGAGATGGTCATGAAGAGTATTCCCTCAGGTCTGACTTTGAGAAAATAGAAAACACTTTATACCTCAGAAGGTACTTACATTTTTAAAGTATCTTAGGATTGGGACCTAACTCATACTCAGTATTTCTGGTGATTTCTTAATATTTTTTTCATTCATCATTAAGGCAGAGCTGTTCCATTGTTTTCTTTGATGAAGATCCTAATTTTTCTTCTAATACAGGACCTAGCATGACATTTGTTCTTTTCAATGTAAAGAGCCACGTGGACTAAAGGAGTATCCATAGAGTATTAACTTTATGATATTGTACTTAGAAATTTATCAGAAATCTCTGTGCCATTTCAAGGGTGTGACAGTAATTTCTACTTAGCAATTGGAACTGAATCATGATGTTAGGTAGAGCTATAAAGTTTTTGGGCTCCTCTCCTCTCCCCTCCTCCCCTCTCCTCTCCTCTCCCCTCCCTTCTCCTCCCTTCTCCTCCCCTCCCCTCTCCCTCTCCCTCTCCTTCTCCCTCTCCTCTCCCTCTCCTCCTTTATAAAAGACCTCATCTATAGTGAGATTATTTTTAGGCTTGGGATTTAAATTCATCTGCTTCATTGATTCTAGGCTTGCCCATATCCTGCTGTATATTCAGGTGAAAAGCCATTCAGGGGAAAGTCTAGAAAGTAAATTTGGCCTGGGGGTTTATTATTTAATAGTGTTGGCCTGTCAGTTTTTTCATTGGAGACTTTTTCTATCTGCCTAGATACCGAAGTGGCATCCGAGGCCACATGAAAGCTGTGGTGATGGATCTGCTCCGGCAGTACCTGCGAGTAGAGACACAGTTTCAGAATGGTAAACTTCCTCTTGAGGAAACTCTTTCTGAAAAAATTTGTAATTCCAATGAGCAAATCAAACTATTCTTATAGAACTATGTAAGAGCTAAACCATTTTACCACGTCCCACTTTTTTTTTTTTTTTTTTTGCTATTTTGAGAATTTCACCGTGTAGTTCAGGCTGACCTCAAACTCATGGTGGTTCCCTTGCCTTAGCTTCTCAAGTGGTGGGATTATAGGCATGTACCACCACACCTTGCTAGCACTTCCTATTAACAAACTTTCTCCATTCACTGATCCCTTAAAAACTAAATCATTGGCACTAAAGAAAGAAGAACAAGGAAACATAGCTTGATCTGTGTGCTTCTGACAAATGGCTGAGGTAATTTTTCTTTTTCTTTCTTTTTTTTTTTTGGACTGGGGATTGAACTCAGGACCTTGTGCTTGCCAGGCAGGCACGGTGCCACTAAGTTATATCCCCAGCCCTTTGATTTAATTTTTCTAGCAGAGATTAGCATTCTCTGTTGACATCTTCTTGACCTTGTATAATGAAATTGGTTGAGTCTTGACCAGGCTAAAATAGAAATTCCCTATCTAATGAGCTTGCCTCTCAGAAGTAATCCAGGAATTCAACCACTGGCAAATGGGAAGGGCTCTCTGATTTTCCACTACTTTTTTGTGAATCATTTAGGTGGAATTTGTCTCTGGCTTTCTCTCAGGAACTTCACTAGATGATAAATAGTGAAAAACACCTTGGGCTAAGTTTTAAAGCTATGTACTTGTTGGTATTGTTTCCTGCCACAAGATGGCAGTGAAACACCATGGAATTTGAAACAGTACCTAAAGTTTTCTTTTATCTGTCTGTTCCCTTTTGCATCCTTTAAAAGATGGCTGTGCCACTCATGACTAGCAAAATTCCCCAAGTAAAGATTAGTAAACTGAACCTAGAAGTGTATAAGATAATATCACAACTAAGTTAGTTTTATCTCACTAATGCAAGATTGTTTAGGGATTAATGTAATTTATCGTGTACTAATAGAGTAAAGCTGGAAGGGACATGGTCATCAACTCACATGAGGGAGAAAAAGCATTTGATAAAGTTTAACATTCATGCTGAACATTTGGAAATTAGGAATGAAGTATAACTTTTTTTTTTTTTTTTTTTTTTTGGTACTGGAGATCGAACTCAGGTCCTTGCACTTGCCAGGCAGTTGGTGGAACTGCTGAGCTAAATCCCCTGCCCAAGTAGAACTTTTTTTTATCTTGTAAAGGAACCCACAAAAAATCTACAGGATACATCATATATAGCGGTTAAATGTTGAAAGCATTCTCTAAGATTACGAGTAAGGGGGCCAGGGATGTAGCTCAGTGGTGCTGCATCTACCAGGCAAGCACAAGGTTTGATCCCTGGAACCAAAAAATAAAAAAGATTAAGAGTAAGACAAAGACACTGGCTACCGCTACTTCTGTAGTGGATGTCCTCACCAGGGTGGTAAGACAAGAAAAGAATTTAAAAGGTTCAAGGACTCAAAAGGAGTAAGGATCTTCTGTTAATAGATTTTATATGGTATCTTCTTGGAAGCCTCAGAAAAACCCTCAATTTATTATTAAATATTTAAATTCTAACAAGTTTGCTGGATACAAATGTCATCTTATAAAATTCAATTATATTTCTTTACAACAGAGTTGTTGCTTCAGAAAAGCAACTTAGAAAATATACCATTCATTGATTCATTCATTCATTCATTCATGCATTTATTCATTCATGTATTTATTTTGGTTCCCAGGGCCTATGCTATATCCCCAACTCTTTTATTTTTTTATTTTGAGACAGGGTTGCCATGAAATTGCCCAGGATAGGCTCAAATTTTCAGTCCTCCAGCCCCAGCCTTCTAGAGTTCTGGGATTACAGGTGTGTGCCACCGTGTCTGGCTTGTGATTTCATCTTTTATCAAGTTCTAAAACAGGAACAATTAAATTATACATATACTGGTGGCATATTAAAAGAAAAGCAAAAGAATGATTAATATGAAATTCAGCTTAGTAATTGTGATGAACAGATTATTCAAACATGCTAAAGATATTCTATTAAAATTTAGTAGCTTTGAAATGACATGAGTATTTCAAACATTACAATATATTTTCTGTATTCTGTGTATATATATATTACAATTTATAGTTTTTAAAAAGGGAGCAAGTCAAAAAAGGGGGAGGGGACAGTTACCATCAATGCTTGCTTTCTGTTAGTGTTTCCTCCCACCCCAGATAAGTATATTCTTTGTTTTCCCTATTCCTAATAATTAATATTACAAAATATGTTTCTATTATCACTTCAAAACAGTCTTTCCAGGGGAACATAAGAAATTATAAAGGGCAGCCAGGTGTGGTGGCACACGCCTGTAATCCCAGCATTCGGGAGGCTGAGGCAGGAGGATCGCTGTGCATTTGAGACCAGCCTGGGCTACGTAGTGGGTTACAGGTCAATCCAAACTACATAGTGAGACCCTGTCTCAAAACAAACAAAGAAAAAAACAAAACAAAAAGAAATTGTAAAGGGCAATCAGGTTTTTCCCTGCAGTTCTAGAAATGGATCCCAGGGTCTTGCACATGCTAGGCAAGTGTTCTACCACTGAGCTACCTTCCCCAAGAACAACCGGTTTTTAAACAGTTTCCATTTTGCCCTGACTGGGTCTTATATGAAATTTACAGCTCAACAGATACTGTTGTCTGCTGCTTTTCAAATATATTTTAGCTTAATTTGTTTGTTTGTTTTGAGACTGAGTCTCATTATGTAGTTCAGCCTGGTCTTGAACTCACTCTGTAGTCCGGGCTAGCCTTGAACTCACAGTAGTCCTCCTTTCTCATTGTCTCCTAAGTGTTGGGACTACAGATGTGTGCCTGTGCCTGGCATATTTTAGTTTCACTTTGAAAAAAAATATGTGTCAGTCTCTGGTATTTAAAATAGCTAAATGAAAGTTGCTTTGGTCCAATGTCAGTATTCTAGGAAATCATGGTAAATGCAGTTTGAACATCACTATTCTTATTTGTAATTTAACATGGAATCTGAACTGAGGTGATTATCTTTTAGTATTTTCATAATTTCCTAAAATTCTGACCCTTGAGACTATCAAACACTAATTTTTCTTTATTTCTGAGGTAAGGTGTTTTCTTAGAAAATATACCATTCATAACTGAATGTTTCTTATATCCTTTTATACATGTCCCTACAATATACCAAAGCTTATGTTTGTGTTGCAACATAACTTTCTTTCTTTCTTTGGTACTGGGGATCAAACTCGAGTCCTTACGTTTGTGAAGCAGGGGGTAGAACCACTGAGCTAAATCCCTGGCCTGCAATGTAGCTTTCTACCGAGAACCAACTTGCCTCTCGTGGCCTTATTGCCAAACTTGAGCTAAAACTATTCTTTTTTTGGTACCAGGGATCGAACTCAGGACCTTGTGCTTGCGAGGCAAGTGGAAGCACGACTGAGCTAAATCCCCAGCCCAAGCTAAACTATTATTAGTAGTTAGTTTTCAGTATATCAAAATAGAAGCAGAACATCAAGCTGGAATAGACCTTAAAGATCAAATTTAGTGGTATTGACATGTTGCTTTAAGTAGTGAATCTTCTTTTCTAAGAAAATCGTATTTGGAAGCTAAATGAGAGAGATTAGATTGAGTATGGGCTTGGAGTTTTTCCCAAACCCTCAGTCTTTAAGGCACATCCCTCTCCACTCATTTTATTTTATTTTATTTGGTTTTTTGAGACGGTCTCACTGTGTAATTTAGGCTGGCCTTGAACTAACTATGTAATCTGGATTGGCCCTGAACTCATGGTGAGTTCTGCCTCAGCCTCTGTAGTACTGGGATGACAGGACTGTGCCAACAGGCATGGCTTCCAATTTATTTTGTATAATAAAATTGAGGCCTGGAGAGATCAAATGATTTGCTCAAGAGCACAAAGGAAGTTTGTAACAGAGCTAGGACTTGTATTTTATTTTTTGTTTTGTTTTATTTTGTTTGAGACAGGGTCTTACTATGTAGTTGAGACTGACCTGGAACTCACTGTGTAGCCCAGGCTGGTCTCGAACTCAGCCTCCCAAGTGCTGGGATTACAGGCATGCGCCACCATGCCCAGCTTTTGTATTTTATTTTTAAAATTTTAATTTAATTTTATTTTGAAGTGCTGGGGAATAAACTCAGGACCTTAGCATTGAGCTACCCCCTTAGCCCTTTTTATTAGTTTTTTTTTTGGGACAGGGTCTCACTAAGTTACTGTGCTACCTAGCTGGGCTCCAACTTAGTATTCTCCTGCCTGGTCCTCCAGAGTACTGGGAGTACAGGCATGCACCACCACAAGTTTTATATGCAGAATTAATTATATGACTCTTAGTCTAGTGTCCCTTTATTAACCCAAGTGCCATTTCTGTAAAACTCCATCCAAGAAAATTCTTAAGATGTTTTTTCTCACTGCCTGTCAGGTGAATCTCAAACATTAAGAAACCAACAAATACCATGTTACTATCAGCCTTCATGAAGATCAGTTCTTTTTGCTGCTTGCAGGTCACTATGACAAATGTGTGTTTGCCCTTCGGGAAGAGAACAAAAGTGACATGAACACTGTACTGAACTACATCTTTTCTCATGCTCAAGTCACCAAAAAGAATCTTCTGGTCACAATGCTTATTGTGAGTATCATTTTTCAGAACCTGTAAGAATAGTTGATGATATGCAAAATGTGATTTTTAAACTTCTGGTAGCTATGATCAGAGGAAAAGTTACTGTCCTTTATAATTATGTAATGAATGATGATTGGGTTGTGGTCTAACAGTTTCTCACATCTACCTTTATCCTTTATCTGAAGGAACCTACTACAGTTAGAAAAGGGTTGGCACCTGCCTCGCAACTGCAGGTCCTGAGTTCGATCTCTGGTACCAAAAAAATAAAAAATTAATAAGAAAAGGGTTGGTTCAGGGCTGCGGATTTAGCTCAGTGGCACCGTGCCTGCCTCAGAAGCACAAGATCCTGAATTTGATCCCTGGTACCGGGAAAAAAAAAAAAAAAAGAAAAGGATTGTTTTGACTCTGAGGCATATAGTGTACACAGGAACTCAAATCTCTTGACTCTGTTCAGAAATCCCTCTTTCTTGTTGTCATCATGACAGTAGCTTTAAGAAGTTTTCTATAACCATTATAGTCTTTCATCTTAATTCTTGTTTGTCCCATAAATATAAGTAATGACTCGTGTTTTTTTTAAAGTCCATTAGAAATTTGGTATTGTCCCTTCCCACCAAAGAAATGTAAGTGTATTCTACAATTCTTTGACCCCTTTTTTGTTTTATTTACATTAAGATCTAAGCTGTTTACTATATTAACATTAGATGTATTATTTTGCCCCCACAACCTTGTAATAAAGAATTAGTAGAAAGTGGGAATAAGGGATGTGATTTGTAAATGTGAATAGGACTAATGTGCATTTGACTGGGAAAGGGGCAGGAGTTTTATGTACTTGAGGATTTTTAAAGATGATTTGCAAGTCTTTCACTCCTTGATCTTTTTGTTTAGTTAATTCTAGGAATCCAAGAACAATGGAACAAAATTTAGAATGCTATAATCCTGAGCATTTGTCTTGCTGTTGCATATTTATGTTTTGGGAAGGCAATAGTACCTTTTTACTCTTTCAGTTTCTTTTCTTGTCCCTTTGTGGTACTTTAATTCCATCATTTCTTCTTAGAGGAGAAAAGCCACCGTAAAGCTTCACTACCATTTTTTATTTCATCCTGGTTAACAGCATTACCACTCATTCAGTGATCTGCCTAGCTAGTTAACTCTAAAGGATACAATACTTTTCAGACTAGCCACTTTTAAAAATATGTAATTATAGGGAGAGTTCATTACCTTTCCCAGAATGACTAGGTGGTAAGGAAATAGGAGATACATTTGAGAAAGGGATAAATACAGTATATGGGTACTAGGGAATATTTCAGCCTCCCCAGGTGACTGCTTTCAGCAAAGCAAGTACACAATCTATGGAAATTCAGTTATTTTTTCTTTCTTAATCAAAGAGGGAAGAAATCTCTGACACCCCCCTGCCCTTTGCAAATTTTAATTCAGGGATTGCTAATTCTATTTGGATAAAGCCACAACTTCTGGTTGAAAGGGGTAATGATGAGAGAAAAGAGACAATCTGTCAGTCTGGACCTAGAATGGGGTGGAATTTGCTTTTTAGGGAGCTAATTATGGTACATTTTTCATCTTATAATGATTACCTTTTTAAGAACTTAACAGTTTTCTGCACTAAAAATAGACCTAAGCCCAGAATCCTTGGAGTAGCAGAAGAGTAATGATCGTCCAGGACTGTCGCTAGGTTTCTTAAATTCTAATTTGTAAGATATAGGGGCTCAGCTCACTCCTTTTGCGGAGTGATTGTAAGTAACGCTTGCCTTAAGAATCTCATTATTGGAACACGGAGCCATATTTCCTCTGAGAATTCTGGAGTAGCTTTGAGCCGGGGCTGTTCATTTCTCAAGTAATCACGCTGGTGTGATGGAGAGAGAAAATGGCAGCTGTTCGGAGCTCAGGCCTTCAATTTTCTTCAGAGTCCAGTCACTCAAGTGTGTAATTACACGGGGGGTGCTGCAGAGGCATTGGGCCCTGTCAGAGAACTGGTTTGAGGCTTTGCTTTCTGCTTTTGCCAGTCAGGACAGGCAGAGCCAATGGGATCCTGACTTGCTGCTGTTCTTTTTACCCCTACCTTGTCATTTTGATTACTTCTTACCTGCATAGATAGTGCCCAAACTTTCTTTCCAATATGCTGAGCTCTTTGGAGAAAAGAGTATTTGGGTTTGGATGAAAAGGACAGAGGAGGTGGTGGAGGAGAACAAGGAAGAAGAGTAAGTGGAAGGTTGAAGATGTGAACCAGGAAGCTGGATTTGCCCTTTTTTCTGTTTTGACATCTTCACATTTTTCTTTAAAATACAAAACAAGACTCAATAAGCATAATAGTATTTGTAGGCTTGTATATCATTAATTTCTTTTCAAATATCAGTTATTTTCACGTCATCTCAGAGATTTGAAAATCACAAAGTTGATATGATTAAGTTTAGGACCAGCTAGCAGTGACAAATGGATCAGAGATGAAAGTTCGGATGGTGCTCCTTTCTGATCTGATATTATGCTAAACGTGTTTCCTCTTTTCTTCTCTGACAGTGGCCAGCTGTCCCCGCTTCCTCATTGTCTGCATTAATGGTGGTAGCTCGTAAGAGCCATTTTAGTTTTTAGGATTACTTGGTCTTACTGTCTTTTACAGATGTCATAGGGAGATGGTAGCATTTCAATTCCCCCAGCTTATGTTCTCATCTCATTCCCCTTTCTTTGCTTACCTTGGCTTCCTGATTGATGGTTTTGTGCCCAGCATTCCAATCTCTGTTTTCTAGAAGTAGGAATGTTGATGGCATGCTTTGCTGAGCCAAGTGATGATTTCTGTGGTCTTTGATCCTGGAGAAGGGATCAAGGAAATCAGGCTGCTCCAGTGAAGAGGTGCCTTCATCTTCCCCAGAAGTTAGCATAAATTGCCTAGTAATTTGCCTCAAGGACTGGAGCAAACTTCTAATCTTTCACCCTATATGGTGCTGTCAGAGTTTCTCCATTTGGAGAAACATTGTACCACAGTGAAAACAAAGTCTGGACAACAACCAATAATATATTCACTTTTTAGAAGCTCGGTTTTTTTTTTTTGAGCTACAATCCCACTATGTAATCTAGGCTGGATTTAAATTTACTATGTAGCTCAGGTTCCCAAGTGCTGGCATTATACTCTGTTTCCTTATTTTTATTTTTTATTTTTTTGGTTTTTTTTGAGACAGGGTCTCACTATGTAGTGAGACTGACCTGGAACTCACTGTGTAGCCCAGGCTGGTCTTAAACTCACAGCGATCCTCCTGCCTCACCCTCCCGAGTGTTGGGATTATAGGCATGTGCCACCATGCCCGGCTTGTTTCCTTATTTCTTAATTTTAAAGTTATAGGTAAAAGCTAGGCATGGTGGGGCATGCCTGTAATCCCAGCACTTGGGAAACTGAGGCATGAGGATTGCTGTTTGAGGATAGCCTAGGATAAATAGTGAGTTCAAGGTCAGCCTGAACTTCATAGTGAGAGCCGTGTCTCCAAAAAAAAGGATAAAATAATAGGTAAAAGCTTAATATTAGAAAAGCATTGTTTATGTTTGCTTAGAGTATTTAAGGATGCTTTGACTACATTATGTGATATGAATAAAGTATCGTAGCTGTCTAGATAGCCATGCATGCCTCCTATAACCCCTTAGATGCTGAGTAGTCTATTATGTGTCAGTTTTAGTATGGTCCACATGAACATGCTTTCATATGAGTACCATGTGTAAGATTTGCTTTAGTCAGGGAGCATCTGAAATGTTAATCGATGCCTCTCCTTCTTTTTAGCATGACCTCATATAATTCATGTAGTGTGTAAGTAGTCTGATACAAAGTGGTGAAGTGGTATCAGTGGCCTGATATGAATTTTATTGACTTAAGGTTGTTGCTATCAGTTTCTTATTAAATCTGCCTCATAGCATCTTTGGAATGTCAAAAAGTCCAGGTATGACTAGAAAAAGCAACCAGTTCATTGCTGATACTGGGGTTAGGGACTTACACAGAGCTAAACAGTAGTTAGTGTCTTGAGGGTATTACAAATAAGGTCACATTCTTTCCATTTTGAATTGCCTCCCTCAGAGACATTTATAGTTTAGGATGCTGAGTCAGGTTGAACTACAATTCGGCTTTTCTGTCAGTCAACTGCGTAAGTTTGGCTCTGGTTTTGATACCGAAGCATGATTATTTCTGAAAATCCAGTCATCTAAGACAAGAATAAAAACAAGAATACCTATGTTGTATATCAGTCTCAACTGTTACTGAAAGATAATTCTGTAGATTTTTGCAAATGACCTGTAATCCCCAAGTCAGTGAGTTGCTTAAGTGAACCGTGTCATGTTGAAGAAACACATTTACTGACATAGTTGCCTTTTAATGGCTTTGTCAAAACGTTCACCAGAATTAGATGGTGATGTTGGGCTACACAGTTACCCCATGGAAGCTTGTATCTAGGATAGAAGGCCATGAGCTTCCCACTGGATGTTTGCATAAACTGATTGGTTTCTTTCAGGACCTCAACACTATGTTTAGGTCAAGGATAAGAGAATGTTGAGAAAGTTATTCTACACATACTGTTATGTTGCCAATTTTTTGTACATATTATGACAGTGGACAAAATAATATTTGAATGGAAAACTTCCAAGTCAGTACATACTAATGGAAGTAGTGGCTTGTTCTTACTCGGCTTTATTTTTCACATCTCAGAAAGGTCTGATTCATATCTGTATTTATACATTCCTTGGAAATTATATTTTGTTTATGCTTAGTAAAGATGAGATTTAGTTTCATTTTCTCATTCCTCTTTGCTTTTGTACTTAGGATAGGTAGAAGTCCGTTAGTATGTGACTGTGTATTCAACAGAGTCCTGGATCTATCTGCCCTAATAGCAACTTTTGTTTTCCTCATTCAAATGGGTAAAAACAATAGTTGAACTTCCTTAACTGTAAATCATGAGTTTTATGAGTTTGGACAGTTGAAGCAGTCCTTTGTTTAGTGAGTTGGGAAACAAGAATCCATGTTCTAAATGATTTTCTCAAAATAATAAAAAGATGAAGGGAAGGAGGATGGAGATGGAGGGAAAGAGAAAGTGGTGTAAAAAGAATTAAGATGTTACATATATGTACTTAACATAGTAATAAAAACATTTGAGACACCTTCTCAGCATAACAGTGCTGAGTATTCCCAAAGTATTTATCTGTGATATGGAACATAGTAGGGGTTTTAGAAGAAGTGTTTTGGGGAATGCATGACTGCCCCAAATGCTATGTCCCATGCTTTTATTTATATTCCTATGGTAAAGGACTAAACAGAGTATCCCTGAGATGGGAAAGGTTAAGTATGAAATAGATAATCTTCAAGAAAAGGGCAGGTAGTAAAGTGATGGGGAGAAGATTAAAAAGAAGCAACAGGGAAGCCAGGCGTGGTGGCGAACGCCTGTAATCCCAGCACTCGGAAGGCTGAGGCAGGAGGATCTCGGTGAGTTTGAGACCAGCCTGGGCTACATAGTGAGTTCCATGTCAGTCTCAACTACAT
>NW_022900925.1:23699879-23714313 GCF_012274545.1 Fukomys damarensis
AAAAAAAAAAAAAAAAAAGCAACAGGGCAGATGCGGGACATTTTAAAATTTTTAGAAGCAGAAGTTCCTAATAATGAATAAATTATGGATCTCATGATGAGTTTTTTTCCCTCCATTCCAGCTAAGAATTCACCATGTTTAAAATCATGGAATGATTCTTGGTACAAGAACAAGATAAATGATTTTGGATACAGAGTTGGCCAGAATATGAGATGTTGTTTTTAGTTAGTGTGTATTTATAAAAGAATAATTTATTCATGTGTTTCTGTTTTGCATTCTCCTGGGATGTTAAACATTTGGTTTGTACAAATACAACTACCAGGGTGGCTCCTTTTGCCTTTTTCTCAATATGAAAGAGGGAACAAGAAGGCTGTTAGTCTCTACCTCATTTAAAAATCCCTTGAAACTTTGAGACATCATTTGTTATTTCTTACCCAGAATACCCTTGATCCTTTTTAGTGGTCTGTGATGATTTCTATTGCATATTAAAAGTATAATGTTAATTTATAAAGAAATACATTAAGAATTTTGAAATCTGAATGACTGAGAGATTTGGGCTGTTGCTACTTAGGGGCTGCTTCCCTTGGGATCATCTTTACCACACTGCATAAGATAAAAGTAACAGGAAGTTTACATTTCCTTCATAATGCAGCTTTGTTTTCTTTCCCTTTTCCTATTTCACAGTTTGCCCTTGCGATTCTTATTAATGTAGATGTGTTTGTACTTTTTCACACTAACAATTAGGATCAGTTATGTGGCCGGGACCCTACTCTCACTGATGAGCTGCTGACTATCCTCACTGAACTAACTCAACTCAGTAAGACTACCAATGCTAAAGTGGCACTTCGGGCCCGTCAGGTAAGGACAGTTTTGGTTATTTTGAAGGAGGGATTTTTTTTATAGTTTGGGAAGTTCTAGAAACAGTGAGCTTTTACCTAATCACTTTACAAAGATTATGCAGTTTTCTCTATATGTCAGATTGTTCTCAGAACAAATGCTTTCATGGGATATTTTTTTTTAAGAGAAAGGAGATGATTAATATTGAGTCTAAAGTAGGAGTCTTTTTCCAGTTACAAAATCCTATTGTTATCTACTCTCCCTACTATCCCTGTGATAGTAAACTAGGGTCAGGTGGAGGAAAGGAAACAGAGGGGAAGAAATCTACTCAATATTTCTCGCTTCCCAAAGGGAACTTAGAAACAGATGAGAACTGTTAAGTAGGTAGGAAATAACCAAATGTGGAAAGCAAAAAGATAATAAAATGAATCTTAGATGCTAGGGATCAGAACAACCCCAGAGAAGTCCAGTTAGTTTCACCCTGTTGTCTTCATTTCCATTCCAAAAGGTTTCAGCGGGGATGCTGAGAGTTGGTGCTCCCTTTGTGTTTCAGTGCTTGGGCATTGAGAAGGAAGCAGTATTTGAAGTTGTTCAGTGACCTTCTGCTTTCTCAACAATTGTATCCATGTCACTGAACTACTCAAAGTTATTGAACCTCTCAGTGACCTGCTGAGGGTATTCAGGTCCCACCACGTCCCTGTTTGTGACACTGCTTTCACTTTCTCTGCTTCTCACGTGCATTCGTGTTCCTAATGCCTTCTTGGTGCTGAGTATCTGGGACTGTCAAATCAGCTTTTCCTCCTCTGCCTTTCTACTTCAGAGTTGCAAAGGCTAACTATCCTGCATCCACCTTCCCCACAGCTGCTCTCTGCCAGACCTGATTCCCAATTAACAGCTAGTCATGCAGTCCCTAGGACCAGCAGCTTTGCAATGGTAAATCACATGCACTGATGGAACTTGATTGAAGCTGTTTTCTCTCCCTTCCCCCTGCCTCCCATGGGAAATTGCCTACAATTCAAATCGTGATGAGAGTCAACTGAGATTCAGTATTTGGTAGCATTGACTTTATGCTACAGGACCTAGAAGTTGTTTTACTTGGTCTCTGTTTTATCTTTGTTGCCTGCACTTACAGATTTATATTTATTGCTTTTGTATCAGAGCTGCCTAACAGGAGCCTAGAATAATCACCCTCTGGGGAACTTATGCCTCTTACTTTGTTCTCACTCTAGGTTCTTATTGCCTCCCATTTGCCATCATACGAGCTTCGCCATAACCAAGTAGAGTCTATCTTCCTATCAGCTATTGACATGTACGGACATCAGTTTTGCATTGAGAATCTGCAGGTATATATAAAATAACCCTTTTCTATCACTTTACACTCTTGTCTTTTTTATTCCTACAAGCATAATTCAGTTAAGTAATCAATTAATTTTGATATCCATGTAATGAAGTTTTATGCCTTGACTTTCAAAAATGAGTTATACCTATGAATTTTTTTCATAAAAATGCTGTTAAGACTGTGGTTTAGCTTAAAAATAAAATAAACTTGCCTTAATAGAAGTGTCCCATTAAAGTCTTTATCTCTTTATTTTACCTAGGAAGTGTTTTAGTCTGGAATTAAGTGGCAACATTGTTTGATTTCTGACATTTTGAATCAGATACACCCATAAATGGCTGTTACTCTTCTGGAGACAAAGCTATTTAAATATAATCTAACTTTAATTTTATTTTAATGTTTACTATTAAGCTTTATAAAGAGCCAGTTTTTAAAAGATTATTGGCAATTTTAGCCACTAATTGGAAAGACCTCAAATATTTTTAAAACAACATTATTTTCTCAGAGATGACTTTCTAGCTGGGTGCAGTGGTGCATGGCTGTAATCCCAGCATGGAGGAAGGCTAAAGCAGGGGAATCAAATGCTTGAGTCCCACCTGGATAACATAGGAAAATTAAAAATACAGTCATACCCAGTGTCAAAATTAAAAATACAGTCATACCCAGTTGGTACTGACTGATTTTGAAACTTGTCAAATTTGGTCCTCAACATTTTTTTTTTTTTTTGTACTGGGGATCCAACTCAGGACTGTGCACTTGTGAGGCAGGCAGCAGAATCACTGAACTAAATCCCTGGCCCAATGTGTTTTGATGTGAAAATTTTGTCTCAGTACTCCTTGTTTGGTAGTGGACCTGCAACCTAGAACTTGTTTCTGTTAATTGCCTCATCATTAATGACTCCTTCCAGCTGAAACAATTTGTTTGGTGTTCATTGTTTTGGGTACTTGTCATATCTCCCACAATCAATTAATAGAAAGAAGTACCTAGGAAGGGCTGTAAAAAAGGGCTGAGGATGTAGCACATTGTTAAAGCATCACTGGATTTGATCTCCAAAACCTCAAACAAGAGGTGACTTTCTATTCTTCTACCTAGAAACCAGAAGTATTGTTGTATATTTGGCCAAAGGAATCTTCAGACTTGTAAAGTTTCCTCCTGTGAAACCTAAAAGGGGAAAAGGATCTTTTTTCTTACTTGGTTCACAGTTAAAATCAAGGGGTTTCAATAGGTTCAGATCTGAGATTTATCATAGTGGAGTATTTAGACAATATTTACAAAGTGACATACAGATATATGTTGGAAAGGATAATAGTAATCAGAAATACTTAGACTAATTAAGAGTAACTATAATTAATACTTTTTTTTTTTTTTGGTCCTGGGGATTGAACCCAGGTCCTTGCACTTGTGAGGCAGTGGAACCACTGAGCTAAATCCCTGGCCCTAATTAATACATTTTAATGCATTACCTTAAGAATTTTATGTATATAATCTTCACAACAGGCCTGTGAAGTGTTATTTTCTCCATTTTGTAGCTGAGGAAACTGAGGCACAGAGAGTATATCCATATATGGCAATCATAGACAGCATTCTTAGTTTTCACTAAATGCTTCACATTGTTCTCTTTTGGATGTTATGGTTTAAACCTACTTTTGTACCTTCCAGAAACTCATCCTATCTGAAACTTCTATTTTTGATGTCCTGCCAAACTTCTTCTATCACAGCAATCAGGTAGTGAGGATGGCAGCTCTGGAGGTGAGTTTTATAGCATTTGACACACCTTCTCCATGGTGTTGTGTGTGTTTGGCTGTCATGCTAGTTCTTTTTCTGTGGTCATAAGGTTGGTTATTAAGGATAATCTTCTTTTCGTTTGAAAGAATAAATGTTTATTGCCTTACTCAAGTGTTTCATCTGAACTAATCAGTTTGTGGGTTCTGATCACAGAGAAATAGCAGCCATCATTTTTCAATACTTTCGAGGTATTTGAATTCTTCCACTTTTCAATGAATTAAAATTCTCTATAACACAATAAGTAAAAAAAAAAAAATGGCCCAAAAAACATTGTGGTTGGTCCAAACATGTGTAACATTACCCTTTTATGATTTAGGCCAAATTAAAATGAATTTTGGTTAAATTTTGAATTGGCAAAGCAGTTCTTATAAAATGTTGTTTTATAGGAGAGAAGGCCATAGCATTTAATAAACTGTAGGTTCATTTAATGAACTTTTTCATTTAATCCTACAGTTACTTTATGAAGTAAAAGAAAATGAGACTCTGAAGCCATGTGTGGTGGCACACACCTGTAATTCCAGTACTCTTGAAAGCTGAGGCTGGAGGATTGGACATTTGAATCCAGCCTAGGCAACTTAATGACTTAGCAGTGTCTCAAAAGGCAGGGCTGTCTGGCGATGTAGCTTAGTACGGAGGCCTGGGTTCAGCCCTCCAGTACAGCCCCTCTCCAAAAAAAGTGAGACTTTGAGAGGTTAAATTATTTGTCCAGAAATCATATAAATAATAAGTGGAGGAATTTGCATTTAAACTCAGGTCAGTCTGACTGCAAAGACTTTCTCTTTCCACTGTAGCACACTACCTTGTGAAGGACCAAAATTGCAGGCCCTGACTACTGCATTAAAATTGCCAAGTAGATATATTTTGAAGATGAAGAAAAGGAATGGTTTAGAAGATTTTATGTAATATCACCATAGTCTGTTGCTAGCTCTTTGGAGTTGTTTTTTGTTTGTATTCTGTGGTTAAAGTGTGTATAGTATCCTACTCAGTAAATACCAAATACTTGAATTACCTAAGTGTTTTTCAGGGCTTGCGTGTCATTTAATGAGAAATCTCCTTACATATTTCATATACTGATAGAATCCCATGTAGCATTTTATGTTCATGGCAAATTGGATGTGAAGTGCATGAGAGCAGACTGCCAGTTTTTGCTGAAATGTAGTCTGTTACTGTTTCTTTAAATTGAGTCAAGTTAATGTATTTGAGATATGTCAAATTATGCCTCCCTGCTTTTGCCTGGAATTGGGTACCTAGATTATTCAAAACTTATTTTAGGTGGTAGGTTAAAAAAAAAAATAGAAGATAGGAAAAGAGTTAAAGTGTACTGTAGTTACTTCCATCTTCTATCTTTATTCCTAAGTGGCCCGGAATCAACACCTCTCATTTTTTACCATTCTTGCTTTTGTCTTCTGTTGAAATGATCATGCATATTGTATTAATAGTCATGGTTGTATATGCTGTCTTTTGCTAAAAATCAACCCTTCTACAGAGTTTAGCAGATATTGGTGGTAAACTGATGGTGTGCATGTTTTCTTTCAAGACAAAAGATGTTAATGTACAAGTTGTTTTTTCTAAACTAAAACCTCAGTATTCAGGTTTAATTATAGTGTTGTCACTTTGCAATAAATAAGTGTGTGGGTTGCAGTTTGGTTACTCAGTCTCTAAAAGGTTCGCCATTGCTGGTTTGGAGTAAAAGGATTACCATGCACCTAGAGGTGTACAGCAGAGGCAGCCGATTTTTATTTCCATCTGTATCCATGGGACTAGCAGTGAAGCTCAAGCTTTATTTTGGAAAATATGTACAAGATATGATTAAACAAACTAGTGGATATTTAAATTTTTAGAAATTTATTATAATGGGACCGGGAATTTAGCTCAGTGGTTCCGCTTCCTGCCTCGGAAGCAGAAGGACCGGAGTTCGATCCCCCGTACCAAAAAAAAAAAAAAAGTTATTACAATGAAAGACACATTGTCATTAACCCCCCCCTGAAAATACTATCTCTTGTTTCAGACACACTTATCCCATTGTTGCCATTTTCTGAAGAAGTTCTGAAAGTCCTCTTTCAGTGTCTTTAGTCACACTAATGTGGCTGCCTTGATGTCCTGAGTCAATTATTTGTCTTTCATAATCATTTTGACTTGGGAAATAGCAAGAAGCTTACTGGTATGAGAGCTGGTGAATAAAGTAAATGAGGACACATTATAATGTTTTTACAAGCCTGGATTTCCAGTGAGTGGCACTCACCAGCAGCATTCATCATATATATATATTTTTTTATCATTCCTGATAAAAACACTTACAAAAGAGGACTTCTAGAACTGCTTCAGAAAGAGCAAAAATGATGAGATAAGTGTGTTTGAAGCAAGAGGGAGTATTTTGAGGGGGATTAATGTCAGTGTGTCTTTTACTGTTATATTTTTATTTTAATGCACACCATATTTTTTTATCAGCCCTTGTATGTACCGGACCCTGACCCTCTCACTGCAGATTACCACCTTCTACATAAGATACTTCTCTTTAAGACTCTCGTTTTCCTGTTACAGCCATTCTCTTCTTATTTTGAAGTTTATTTACTGAGATTTACTTTTTAACCAGGTATATGTTCGAAGAGCTTATATTGCCTATGAACTTAACAGTGTACAGCACCGCCAGCTTAAGGATAATACCTGTGTGGTGGAATTTCAGTTTATGCTACCCACGTCTCATCCAAACAGGTGAGTCTGAGTATGTTATGTGCAGAGGCCCATCAGGAGTTATAAGGAGTAATGAGTATGATACTTCCATGTTTTTTAAAGCTAGAAATACTTAGTAAACATGAATTGATTTGAACCATAAGAAAAGAGCTTCTTGGTGCCTGCATCTTTGATTTGGAGAGGTAAAGTTATGGTCTAGTTAAGATAAAATAGGATTACTTCATTCATTTTTTTGCCTGTGTTATGTTCCTGGAGAAACATCCTTCTCTTTCCTCCCTCCCTCTCTTCCTCCTTTCTTCTTCCTTCCTTCCCTCTTTGGCTCCCTCCCTCTTTCTCTCTCCCTCTTTTTTTTCCCATTAAGTTTATTGGTACATTTAAGGTAAACAATACAGTTACATTCATCACTGGGATCTTGTACCTTTACATGATGTATCTTGGTTATTTTCTCCCTCCCTCTTGTTGGAACTTTGCCAGAAACTCACTTATTAAGTAGTTTTAGTCAGCAATTTAAATAAATTTTAGGTGGAATGCTTTGCTTTTTATGTATTTGTGATGGATTGAAATTGTACCTGAACTTGTTTTATTTTCTCCCTAAAAACAGACACTGAATTTAACAGTTGAAATTCAATCAGATTTTTAAAATAACTCTTCAGAACCAACTTCTTAAATTTAAGTAAATTATTCAATTGATCATGCTAATTTTATTAGTATGTTTTCCTTCGTAAATCCTTTAAACTGTACATATGGAAATTTGTTTCAGTATTGCTGTGGTTTTAAAATGAAATACTTTATCTTATATACTCGTTTTCACAAACTGTTCTGAGGTAATGAAAATCTAGGTATTCCACCCACAAATATGTTCATTCCCTCCTATATTTTTATTCTTTTTAGTAATACCACAGGAAATATAAATACCACAGCCAATCTTAACCTGCCCCTTTCCAATTCTATTTTATGGCCTTCACTTCTTCGCTTGGTATTACAAAGTACTATGTCTTTGGGGATTCTTAGTTATAGACACCAGAAATGGTTTTGTTCTGAATTGCTACTTCACCCAAAGCAATAGAGCCTTTCTGGAGACAAAGAAGTCTGTGCTGAGACTTTTGACCACTGGATGCCACTGTTGATCCACTGGAAGTTGGCAGATGAACAGAGTCATCTTCCGAAAAAGTACCTCTTTTCTTTGTCTCAGAAGGTCCTTTCAGTTCTCTACCTCAAAAATGCCTTATGGCTGGCAGAGAAAAGTGTATATCCTTGATTTAGCAAGCATCTCTCGGTACATTTTTGCCTCCATGGATTTCAGAATCTCATTTTCGAGAAACGAATGGTTGTCCTTCAGCAAGCGGTGAAGTACTCATGGCACACATGGGCTCAGCACTCAGTCTTTCTTTTCCTGCATTCCTTGAATAATTGTAGAGAACTACATGCTATTCTTAATGCTCTGTAATTCTCAAGACAATCTTCCTTTCTTCCTGTTTTCTACTACCTCTTCCCTTTGGGCAGTGATTTGTAGTCAGCCTGCCAGGCTGCCTCTGATTTCCTTCCCTTCTCATTGTTTTCCTTGTCTTTCTGAATTGCTTTCCCTACCTTACTTTTTTTTTTTTAATTTAAGGCTGTGTGTCCAGTTTGGTGTGGGAACGTTGACTGAAAAATAAGGGAAATTCTCAACTGCTTTGTTAAGAAATCTTACTCAGTTTTCCACATCAAATATGTGAATCTTGGTTTGTCCTGATGTTATAAAACTCACATTTTTGTCCCTCTTAACATCTGTATTTTACATTCCTCTATTGTTAAAGACCAGGCTTGAGCAGAATTATAATTTGTAGTCTCCAAAGTCTTCCTTGATTATGTGTGCAATTTTAAAGCTTCAGAAATACTGTTATCATCAATATCATTGTTATTGGTGTAGATCTGAAAGTGAATGTAAATGCAAAATAAAGAGGAAAGAATCTCCATGGAAGCCAGAAAAATGTTAGAATGGCTTTAATCCCCTTGCCCCTAGTACCGGGATTGAACTCTGGTCCTTGCACTTGCCAGGCGGGCGGCAGAGCCACTGAGCTAAATCCCCGGTCCTGACTTTAATATTTTTTTGAACTAATATCCTTTTGTCTAAGATTAGATGATTAGATTTGATCACAAAAGGATATCAAGTCATACCTTGTTTCTCAACTACTTTGCAACTCATTAGATTTAGTTCTTGAAACACTTTGGTGGGAACATTTTATCCCAGTACTTGTTTGTTTGGTACTGCACATGCAAGATAGAACTTATTGGTGTTGGTTACCCCATCATTTGCTTACCCTTTCCAGATAAAACAGTTTGATACTCATTGTTTTTAAACCAATTTACAATAAGTACTGAGGTACTATTGTATTCAGTTTATTCAGGCAGTTATTACAGATCTGTTTCGTGAATTGAGTTTTATAAGATTTTATTTCCCTTACCGATGTTTTTGTAACAATCTGGAGTTACAACCTGATTTTGACATGAACTGGTATTTTGCAATTCAATTCTGACATTAACCATTTAGAATTCGATCACAGGGCACAAGCTAAAGGGTTAGTCCTCCACAAAACTTCCCCTACTTCAAATAGGTTTCCCTGGGCCACCTGCACTGTTGACTAACTGGCTACAAAGTTGAGAGTTCCCAATTCTGTCACTTCATTAAAGTCCTAGAACAAGTTACAGAATTTAAACACTAGAGTTTTATTGTAAAGGAAACAGATCAGGACCAGGCAAATGAAAATGCACATCCTAGGAAGATATGAAACACTGCTTGCCTTTTTTTTTCTGTTGAGTCAAGGTTCATCACCCTCTTAGCACATCAGTGTGTTCACCAACCAAGAAGTTCCATTGACTTTATTTTATTTATTTATTTATTTTGTTTGTTTGTTTGTTTGTTTGAGACAGGTTCTCACTATGTAGTTGAAACTGACATGGAACTTGCTATGTAGCCCAGGCTGGTCTCGAACTCACTGCGATCCTCCTGCCTCAGTGTCCCAAGTGTTGGGATTACAGGCGTGCGCCACCACGCCCAGCTTTCCATTGACTTTAATGTCAGGAATATCAGGATTTCATTTCATAGGCATGGCTGATTGAATCATAGGCTGTATGATTAAATTTAGGCTTCCCTCCCACAGTCAGACTAGGTCAAAGCCCCAACCCTCTAATATCTCCCTCTCTCTCTTTTTGGAAACAGGGTTTTGCTGTCCTTTAGGCTGTCCTTGAACTCATGGCAATCCTTCTGCCTCAGCCTCTTGAGTGCTGGGATTACAGTATGTACCACCATGCCCAGCTCCAGCCCTCTGATCTCATACTCACCTTTCTAGTGGTCAGTTACCATCCTTCATCATCTCATTTCATCTCTTAATATAAACTCAGGTATATGAGGGGCTCATAAGCAACAAAAACACACCTACAGCTTGGAAAATTCTAAGATTTAGACTTAGAGCCTCTCAGGAAATAGGGACAATGGCTAGTAAGATTCTTTGTTACATAGTAATACTACTGAGCTTTAAAAAGGTTTACTTGCTTTTGACCAAATACTTTTTCTAACTCCAGTACTCTTCTTTCTATTCTTTTCTTCATTTTGTTTATTTTATTTTTTGAGGGTAGGGTCTTGCTATGTAGCCCAGGTTGGCCTTGAACTCACATCGGTCCTCCTGCCTCAGCCTCCCAAGTGCTGGGATCACAGGTGTGATCCACGCCTAATATTCCTTTACATTCTAATGAATCTCACAGTTATTTGAAGAATATTTTGAAAATACATATATTGGGATCTTGACTTCTAAGATCGCATTCATTTTGAATTACAGTCTAAGTGATTACTTTTTATAAAACTCCTCTTACAGGGCCAGGATTTACCTCAGTGGTTCTGCCACCTGCCTTGCAAGTGCAAGGACCTGAGTTCAGTCCCTGGTGCCAAACAAAACAAAAACTCCTCTTATAATTCTGAGGAGTACCTGTAATTAAGAATCATTACTTTTAGATCAACTCTGTGCAGTAGAAATCTAATGCAAGTCATGTACATAATTTAAAATTTCCTACATTTAAGGGCCTAAAAAAAGATACAAAATTAGTTTTAATAACATTGATTTAATGCAATATATGCAAAATACCATTTCAATATGTAATATATATTATTAATGGGATATTTCCTACTCCTTTATTCTAAGTTCTTGAAGTTCATTAAACTTACAGCATATCTCAGTATAAACAAGCATTTCATAGCCATACCTGGCTATTGCCATATTGCTCAACTCAAATCTGGACCAAACATTAATTGGGACAATCACACTGATTCCTCTTTGGTTTATATTAATGGTGATCTCCTTAGGTGTGAGAAAAAAACTTTTATTGCTTGTGCTTAGTAGTTACTGGAATTATCTGCTTCCAATAACTAATGATAAAGCACTGTGACATTTACTCATACTTTAAAAATTATTCCATGAAATAGAGAATAAGTGTTTGAATCATATGTATTTTACTCACAATGCAAAATAGATTATAGCAATTTTCCCAATTGAGATTAAGTCAAAAAATTCTTTGGGGAGAAAACACGTTCTGTTTAATTTTTTTGCATTTTCTTTCCTGTTGCTTGATCTTCACATTCCTAGCTTGGTGTTCATTTGAAGTACACTAAATTTGTCCATCACTCTGTTAGAAGTATCTTTGTAAGCTGTTATATCAATGCAAACTGTAGTCCCTTGCTTTTGTACTGAGTCACCTCATGGAATTCCACTTCTGCAGTTTGTTTTTGAGTAGTGATTTAACCCCTATGGCTTGGGATGAAACATGACTCTGTCTGTAAACTGACAGCAGCAGAGTATTTTCTCAGGAAAAAGCCTCATGACTTTGATTGAATGTCTGTGTCTCATTAGGGCTTCTTTCAATTTTTGGAGAAGGGAAAAATTTTTTTTGGTTTTTGAGACAGGGTCTCACCATGTATTTGAGACTGACCTGGAGCTCACTCTGTAACCCAGGCTGGTCTCGAACTCAAAGCAATCCTCCTGCCTCAACCTCTGGAGTGCTGGGATTACAGGCATGCGCCACCACGCCTGGCCAGAGAAGGGAAAATTTTTGAGTGGGATAGTTCTCAAAAGGGAAAAGATAGTTGCTTTTTGCACATGGGTAGTTACTTTGTGACCAACATGTTTGGGACCCTTTTATTTTGCTTTATTTTTGTTTTAACTTATTCAAGGCCTTTGTATTGCTTGACGTTTACTTACTCTGTCTTTCAGTATAATTTGACTGTATTTCTCTAGCTGTTTCCTTGATATTATTAAAAGCAAATTATAGCCTTAATCTCTATGACTTCCTGCCTCAGCCTTCTTTAGTCAAGGTATGGTACCTTCTTCTAGATTTTCTACCCAAGACTTCCAAATTGTCTTTGGGAAGTGTAGTTACAATTTATTTGGTATTCACAGGTATTATTCACTGGAGGGAAGCTACTGGCCTGAATTTTCCCTTCTTAAATTCCCTCACTTAAGAATAGTTGTAAACTGATATATATGTAATACATGTTTATGTTTGTGTGTGTGTTTCCTTTTTGCCTTCTTAGTATTTAAAGGTTATATGCTTTTGTATGTGAATTTTTCTAAGGGGAGAGGATTTTTTTTTAAGGTATTAGTTTTTAAAAAGTAACTTGTAGCCAGTTAGACGTTTTCATGAAGCAAAAGTATGCAAGTTTCTTTTTTTTTTTTTCTTGGTGCAGGAATAACAGATAGCTTATTTATTTCCCTGACCTAATTTTCTTATTTAAGAATCTATGAGCCCAGCACTTTTGTGAAGTCATCTAGCATTTTACATGGCTTAATCCTGGAGCTCAGACTGTATCACTTGACATTCCTTTTTCTCTTTTTTCTTCCACTGAGACTCAGAGTTTAGAGCCCAAGTTATGTTCGTGTCTGTCTTTTATTCCTGTATGAATTCCTAGTATCCCCCGCTAGTCCTGTAAATGCGAAAGCTTGTTACACTGATGCTTCATCCTCAATGTCTTTATTTTTGACATTTCATCAAATCATTTCACATTCAGATTTTCTCTTAGCTTTGAGTAAATTAAATGCCTCAGAATAACGTGGAAATAAGCTCTTCAGGCAGCCTGAGTAATAGCCTAAACTATAGCTATATTTATACAAACATATGTAAAGTATTATATCCCATAAACTCTGTGGCTATGCATATGTCTGTATATTATGACAGTCTGGGAGTATAAAATGCAAAATTTCAAATGGTATTTTTATAGGTAATGCATACTATTGAACATGGGTAATTTTTAAAACTTTTAATCTGTAGGGCCAGGGATTTAGCTCAGTGGTTTCGCTGCCTGCCTTGCAAGCACAAGGTCCTGATTTTGATCTCTGGTACCAAAAACAAAACAAAAAAAACTTTTAATCTGTGATTCAGATAAGCATCAAAATTGGTGCAGGAGTTGGAAGTCTACTTTGTTATACATTTCTTTACATATATAATGCACAAAGACCTATTGGTATCTATTTCCACCTACTTTTTAGCTAGAGATTCATAACTTTAGATAAGCCACATTGCATTACATTTTCTCTGTTGTTTTCTTCTTGTGAATTTGGCCTTCTGTGTTGCAGTGTTTTAATTGAAATATTTTCCTTTTCTTACTTTTTACATGCAGAAGAGGTCGGCTTTGTTCTCCCCTGATAACACATTTTGGTTACAGCTGGATTTAGGTTGTTTGGCACTTTCTGTTTTAGCCATTGGTGGGTGGCCTCTGGACCTTCTTTTTGTGAAAGAAGGTTAGAAATTGTAAGCTTTCCTTGTGACCAATCAGCAGCTTGCTGCCATTCCTGAGAATTCTAATAATCTATAACATCAGAGATTAGTACTCAAATACTCAAAAGTCACCCAACTTGTGGCAGTTTTTTTTTATATCCATGGTAATGTTTAATTGTAGTTAGCAGACTAGAATGAACTTTAAATAAATAAAATTCTACATTTCTTGCTTCCTTCATTCAGGAGAGTCTGCTGACAAGATGCAAGCATCTGGCAAAAGAGAAGATTCTCAGCAGGTTTAAGTGCTTACCAAAGTGCTTTCCTGTATCCATGGCTTAGCTTCTAGTCTCTGCTGTGTTATTTTGGCACTCTAGACTTGTAAGATTGGAGAGTAGGGTTTAAAACTCTCAATATATCATTAGGGTAGCCCAAGGTCTCTTCTTGTCAAGGAAGACCAGCTGATTCCAGGGGGGAGGAAAAACAGAATCCAGGGCTCCAGTAAATCCCTGTAGTTTTGTGCTGTGGGTTTGTAGCTAATTATGCAGCAGGCAGCTGTAATGTGCTGTAGCCCTGTTGGTGTACTTGTTTCAGAAAGTGCAAAATCTTCCAGCAAAGCCAAGAAGGGCCTTTGGAGGTGCTGCAAATGAATGAGACAATGACCATGTTATGTTATGTTTGTAACTAAAGCTCTTGCAGTAGAATCAGGGCATCTAAATTGCAAGGAGGTAGAGGGGAAGATGTCGATAGAAATACGTGGTTCAGATGTGTTTTACTGTTCTTGATTTGGATTCTTCTGCAGGAATGTAGTCACAAAAGGAGACCACCACTGGTCACAGCCAGTCAAATTGCTCTTTCTCCTACGGTACTGTTGTTAGTGACTGCTAGTAGGTTATTCAGCTGACCTTTTTGGATTCTGCTTTGCTGCCTGATTTCAAAAGATTTGCCCTGTACTGGCTCCGACTCACACAGTTTGATGTAACCACTGCTTGTTTGCATACATCCCTATCATTTTATATAGGGCCCTTTTTTTTTTTTTTTTTTTTT
>NW_022900925.1:23714439-23820533 GCF_012274545.1 Fukomys damarensis
TTTTTTTTTTTTTTTTTGCTTTAAGTTAGCAGGCAAAAGAATCTGGAACATTTTTATATGATAAGAGATTTGCATAGGGCCAGCTAGAATCAAGCAAAATGAAATTCGGCTCAGAAAACTTGTGACTGCCCGAGAAGTCAATGTTTCTTACAGAGTTCGGCTACCAGGCAGAAGCTCTGACTTCGCATTCATATTGTAACAGCCTCTCCAGCCATTCTGAGCAGGCAGATCAATAAAATCAGAGGTGACTTAATGCCAGGAACCTCAGGATTCAAAGGATTTCTCTTGTCCTTTAAAATCTATATGAATGTGTAATGCTGGCTTCAGGAGTAGATATGAGAAAATGCCAGGTCTAGATTCTGGTTTATGATACTGTATTCAATAACATTCTTGGAAAATATCCACCTTGGTTTCTTAGTCATCATATCTGTTAAATGGAGCGAATTTATCAAAAGGAAAGTGATTACAGTATTTATCAGAACACCATGAATGAAGATTCATAGGGTTGGGGATTTACCTCAGTGGTTCCGCCACCTGCCTTGCCTGTGTTCGATCCCTAGTACCAAAAAAAAAAGATTCATGGTAATAAGTGTTTTGAATGATCCAAACAGCAAATATGGGGAGTCAAATTATATCCCATCTATGTTTTTGAAAATATAATTGATTGCCTTATAGAGATTGAACATTTTTAGTATTTTTGCATGATGAGTATGCAGTGGAATGTGGTAGATTTTATTTTTAGCTCTATAAATGGAATATTTGACTCATATACAGTCTTTTATTTTTTCATAGGCCATAGATCTAGCTTTCTATATCATGATAGTGTGGTGTGTCTTATTTTTTAAATTGTTTGAATAGTCCCTTATAAGATAACAAAATATGTAAATGATCATTGTAAGCATGACTAAGCATTTACCTCTTAATAGTTTGTCCTTCCTTCCCTACTCATCTCTCCTATAAGCCCACAAATTTTTATTCTAACAGAGAATAAGCTGTTTCTTAACTCTTTACCTACTACATGATTTATTTGGGGTCATTTCTTTAAAAACTGGAGATGCTGAGAGTTGTTTTTTTTACTCTACACTGTGTAGATTGGTGTATAATTCTTATAACAAAGCAGCAGGGGGCTCCCTATGAGAGAGGGAGACTTGCTGGGGGGGAAATGTTGTGTTTTTGTTGTTGGTGGTGTTTTCAATTTAGGCCTTTTTTTCTCCTGAAAACTTGGCCCTCTTTCTGTGATACTCCCTCAGGAATTAGAATGTAGCTACAGAAGCAGTGAGGCCATTTTAGTAATTTAAGAAAACAGTTAACAGTTGGGAGAGACTATACTGGTTTCTAAACTCCAGAAACCCTGATGAGAGGAACATGATATTGCTGTGGTTGTAGGATTCTTCTCTCTGAACTAAGGTTCATGGTAAGAGTCTCTGCAGCTGGTAACATTCTTGAGAATCTTACATCTTTAAAGGTTTTTCTGTGTTCTCATTACCATCTACAGTTAGTTTTCCTCTCAGCCACACCTCTCACTATTGTAGAATCTGCATACTTTTTATGTATTTGTGAGGACCAAGTACATTATAACTAAGGATCTCATAAAATAAAATCTGTTCTCCTGAGTAAGCAGCCCAAGGAGTCAAGACAGCAAAGGATCAAGTGTTTACACTTGGAGTTTGTTCTTGCTGCCCTGTGAATTCACTCTGTGATGCAGGTTTGATGCAGAGAGCATCACTACCCACAAATCACACAAGGTATACAGTCTGTGCACAGTGATATGTCACAGCTTTTTATTTATATGGCCAGCTCAGTCTATTCTGCTCCTTTCACTGCCATGGAAAGTGCATCATTTCCTCCCTCTATCCTCATTCCCACATATCATCAGCACCACCCACTATGTTTTGCCTATTAAGTCCTCTGTGTGCCTGAAAACCCCAACAATGATTAAATGCTGATAAAAGAATGTAAGAAGGTTAAGTGATCAACCAATCAACCCCTTTACAGTACCTCTAAATTATGGGTGGTAAGTATAACTTGGCCCTTTTAACTTTGAAAATAAAGGTTTTTATTTGTTTGATTCTTTTTAAGTAGGGAAATGATGACATTGAAATTTTAAGAAATAGTGGCAAAGACCAAGAGAATGCAAGAAACTTGCCTTGTTTCCCATTCTTATCCTAATCTTTCTTTCATGATTTTGGCACATTCTTTATAAGAAAGTTTTAGGGTTAGGTTTTAAGATTTTATGAGAGGCCTAGAGTTTCTAAACTAACAGCAATTTTAAAAATAATTATTACCCTAAACTCACTTAATTAAAAAGTTTCAATTAACTTCAACAATATATAACACTCTAGTGGTAGGTTTATTTGTCCTTATATTCCTACATGATTTTCAGTTTCCTTTAACCTCCTATAGTAGTGTACCCTTAACCATTCCTATGGAAGGAAGCTCATGGTTAAAAAGCTGGGAGCCCAGATCACTAGCCTTTCATTGGAGGAGAGTTTGTGGGTCTGTCACATATCCTAGAAAAGCAGCACGATAGGAGGAGCTGTGGAATCAGCCTCTGTTTACTACACCTTTAATAGTAGGAATTTTCAAGAATTTTGTCAAGAATTACGTTTCATGTTTCAATTTAAGATAACATACCATATCATATAGTTTGAGTTAATTTTCATCATTCTGTATTTTATTGCTACTCAGTATTATTATTATTTTTTTTTTGTAATAGAGTTATATTTAAAAATCCATGATAAATACGTTTTGACCCTTTCCTCAACAGCTGCGGTGGTGAGGTAGGTCAGGAAACATGCCTCTTTGGAGGCACCCTGGGGGTTGAAGGGTAATGAGTACTTAATTATGTCTGCTGAATGCCAGAGCTGCCAAACTGGGGCTCCTGTGACTGGTCTGAATCTGCTCTGACAATTCTTTTATTATGGCTTTCACTAACCTATCAGTAACTAACTGTGGTTGTTTAATTACAGAGGGAACATCCCCACGCTAAACAGGTACCGTATGTTTAGTTTCTTTTCCAATTAAAAGCACCTTTTAAAAAAAATTTAATAATTTAGAATAGTGAAACCCGGAAAAAAAATAACACTACACTTGAACAGCTAATGTGGTATCTTGTGCTATGGAGTCCTCAGCTTCCCTTTGGATATACTAAACTACTCTTTCTGTTTGGAAAACATGTCGTCAGCTTTTCTTCAGCTGTTTAAAAAGCAATACTTAAGAACCATCATTATGGAAAAGCTCTCATTTAATTATAAGGAGCTTTGTCTGTATGATGTTCAACTTTTCTGCAGATCTTTTGCTAAGTTTTCTGTCTAGTTTGGGACTTTTAGTGGAGAAACTCTTAAGGTTACTCCTATCTTGGCAAATTTTCCACAATTTTTTCAAATTTTAGTTTCTAATTTGCTTCTCTTTTTAGAGGAGTTGAAATCCAGAAATAGCTGATTTCATGTTTTATAAGTTCATTGAATATTTTTCTAAAGTGTTATAGCAATTTGGAAGAATTTTATTTTAAACCTGTAATAAGATTAATATTGGAAAAGTACATCTAAATTTTGATATGTTTAGCCTTGTGAAGAGGTTTCCAGGCCAATATGATACAAATGATATTTCGATACATATTTTGAGTTCCTCCTGCCTCCTGAGCCAAGCAAGTTAACGCACAATGCAAGTTTGAGAGAGTAGCAGTTGTAATTAGAATTGAATCCACAAAATGCTAAAGCAGTGATAAGTTGGTAACAAGCTCTTTGTAAATACAGTGGTACCTCGGTTTATGAACTTAATTTGTTTTACTATTTTGGGAAAAATGGCTGCATTTGTGTTTGTGTAGGAGAGATGGCCATGGTTGTATTTGTCACCCAATGTGGAGTTTGCAGATAGAAACAGATTTTTGCTTAATGCTTTTGTTTCAGTTCGCAAACAGAAGCATTTGTGAACCGAGGTGTTACTGTAATGTTCTACATGGAAATATATATAGGCTTACATTTATTTAGTCCCTCTCCCTTTAAAACATTAAGTGATCAAAAATTAATCAAAGCTTTCAGAGCCCAATTTAGATGTGAAAAAGAAAGGGAAGTGATTTTTGTTTATTTGAACCCAGGGCCTTTACACTGAAATGTATCCCTAACCCCTTTTGTTATTTTTTATTTTGAGACAGGGTCACTAAATTGCTAAGTTATTCAGGCTGGGCTCAAATATGTGATCCTCCTGTTTCAGTGTCCTGGAATGCTGGGATTACGGGCATGTACCACCATGCCACTGTGCCTGGCTGGCTGTAAGGGAGTGTTTTTATAGGGTCCTGCAGCCTTCCCTTGGAGAGTAGGCTTAGTTCATGCTTGCCTTCAGCTGCTCTGGCCCATGAACATAGTACTAAAAGGAAACTGAATGGTTTGTATCTCCCATGGGGTTCACATCAGTGAAAAAGAATTTAATCTCGTGTTTGCCACAAACAGCCTGTTAGCTTATTTAGAAGAGAGAGTTCCTTTAAATGTTGTCTGGAATCCTTTTATCTTTACATTCTACCAGCCAGGCAGATAGAAAAGATATCCTCACAAATTTGGTCCTTTTGTAAATACATTTGGTGAGCCTAGAAAAGAATAGGATATTAGCATTTGAGTTAATACAGCTCAGAATCGTAGTTTCTAGGGAGCATCATGTGTAAGACTTGCTTGATCTGTGTTTCATTTATTTGTTTCACTCATCTATGGTCTCCTTTCCTGCTGTTCCTTTCTATTCCTAGTACTGTCAAAAGACGAAGTACCTTTTCCATAGTCATCACTTAACAAAGGAATAAAATCCAGGAGTGTTAGTCTCCATAGCCTGTGTGAGCGACATTTCCATCCTGTAAAGAATTCCATTGGCTTTTATAAGTATGATTTTCAATAGGGTATAGTAAGTGCCCAACTTACAAGTCCACATTGCTGGCTTTTTTCCTCCTGCAATGTTGCAGGTATATACTTCAAGATATTTGGGCAGTTCCTCAAGGTGCAGATACCATTGCCTCACTCTGTACTTGCTTCAGATCCCCATGCCAGTAACATGTCAGGAAGCCCAGGAGGCATCCTTTAGCTTGGTCCTTCCTAATAGGCTGTCCTGATTGACTACATTCAGAAACATCTTATAGTATTATTTATCAGTACATACTGCTGAGGTGCACCAAGGAATATTTCAATTCATTATGGTTTTAGATTGAATAAATCAGTTCAATTTTCTTCAAGCATCTCCATTTAGCAACTATTTGTCATGCTTACACATACTTTGAGACCCATGCTCTGCCCTTTTGTATCTTGCTAGAAATTATTAAGGGCTTTCAGTGAAGATATTTTTGCTCTAGTATAGAAGTGTTTAAACATAAAAAGGGCATTTCACAATTTGAGGTTGAAAATGTCTCTCTTTCAAAAAGAAAGAACTGTATTTCTAATAAGTATCCCTGTCAACCCATTAAAGGAAAACATAAATACCTCAATAAATTTTCTTTTGCAGAGTGACTTATTTCTGTAGATAATGCTTTTTATAATGGTTTATTTGAAGCTATTCAATTCTTATTTAGAATTATTGTCCTGAATAACTATATCTGCCTATCTTATGTATGTGTGAATACTTAACCTATTACATGTTCCTGAAGTGTCCTATAATTACAGTTCACTTGGCTGGAATACTTCCTTTTAAAAGAAGAGATGTTTTGGGGAAGGGGAAGATGCAGGATGGTTTTTAACCTACATGTGCTATTCTTGTATCAGGCATCTTATAATAATAGTATTAAAACTGGAGTCATATTCCTGACAGTCCTTGGGTTTCTATATGAAAATATTTTGGAATGATAAAGATGTGTATGGGGAAATTCAATTGACACATGAATTTCACAAGACTACCTTATCCACAGTGGGTAAAAAACCAAATCTCTGCATCCTGACCCATCCTCAGAATCTCCTCCCATCTCCCTTTTCCTATTATTACTCTCCTAGTCCTCACTCCTAATGAACTTCATTGAATTATCATTTAGAATGTCCTTCTCCTCCAACCTCAACCACTATGGCATGACTCATGTAGCTAGTGTCAGCGATGTGCTGTTGGATAACTCCTTCACTCCACCGTGTCAGCGGATGGGTGGAATGGTCTCTTTTCGGACTTTTGAAGATTTTGTCAGGTAAGACATTGTGGAACTCTGTCTGTACGAGGGATGTCATAGATTTCTCTGTGTTAGGCTCTCACCTTTTTAAAAAATAAAGATCCCACAAATGGCCATGAGCCAGCTAAGGAGATGTTGCCCTTTATCTCTCCTTGGAGAGGTATATATCTTTATATTTCCACCTCTTATTCAGGCTGTACAAGCCTCTGCTTGTAGTATGAGCCTGGTCAGAAAAAAAAAATAAAATAAAAAGAAACAAATAAAAATCATCTTTTCCTTAGGAGCTAACAGAAGAAGCTGTCTGCTCTGTGATGAGTGAAATGTCAGGAGAAATTAAACACAACACTAGAGTGAGCCCTACCAGAGACGATACATCTTTTGATTAAATGCATTCAGCATCTATCTCTTGATGTATACTGATACATTACCCTAGGGGGAGGGGTAATTACATTGGTCTGTCACTGCTTCAGTCTCAGGCTCTTTCTGTTACTTTAAGACCGATGATGACAGCAGTGTTCATATCTTACATATTGAAAAAACAAAACAAAAAAAGCTTTAGATCATTCTTTTTTAAAAGAAAAAATATATATGGTTTATTAAAGTTTAAACAATCCATCCACCTAATTTCTGCCACTTGGTGAAATTTTGCATGTAATCTGTAGCCACTGGTGTTTCTATTTAGTTGACTGTTGAGTACAAGGTAGGATAGATTATTCTTTTAGACTAAGCTGCCAATGGCAGCATTAGTTTCCTGCCAGTTAGATTTTCTGCCACTTGGGTTTTCATGGTGGATGTTTCTCTGGTATTTTTCAGGATCTTTGATGAAGTGATGGGCTGCTTCTGTGACTCCCCACCCCAAAGCCCTACATTTCCAGAGGCAGGTCATACATCTTTATATGATGAAGACAAGGTATTGTGTCCTCTTTGGGAGACTGCTTTGTTCCTTCAGACATGCAACTTTACTATATACTATAAACTTTCTGACTCTGGAATATTGTGGAGAAGAATTTTACTTTATATGTAGTATTTAATTTTGTGTAGCACACCAAACTATTTTTTGGAAATAGGTGGAAAATAAATTCTCAATTTAAAAAAGTTAAATTAGAATATTAATCTTGGAGTCTATAGTGTAGAATGGGTTCAAATATATTTTTTTCGAGCTGCCTCTGGGTGTCTGAGTGTTATTTTAAAGATTTTAACTTTGATCAAATTCTTACTCAGTGATGGCTTGTATCTTTTCATAGTGCTATTTTAGTCCTCAGAGAAAAATAGACATTTTGTTGAAAACTTTGTCTTTTATTATCTCTTCTTTTCATCTCTTAGTAAACAAATTGTTCTGTTCTTATCCTACATCATACTATATTTCACGATGGTTCGAAACTTCTGTTTGATACTTCTGTAAATGTTCAAATGACTTCTTTAACTCATTTCTGTTCACATTCTGTGAAGAAATACAGCAAATAGAGCAAATAAAATTATTCCTTCCCTTTTTGTTGGTGACAAAGTTGAGATACGATGATTTTCAAGTTCATGTCAAGTCAAAATTTGAAGCCACCTCTAGCTAATGCCTTTGCTGCTTTATTTTTTATGTGCTTTATTTCATCTCTGTTATGGCTACTGAGCAGTAGCTTCAATTTTCTTATTCCTACTGATTGGCAAGCCAAAATATCCTAGAGGGGTGTGCCTTTTACAGTTGTTCCGCCATGTACTATAACTTCTTCCTGTTTCTGTAGTAGCCAGTCTCATGAGCTCTTTGGTTTGTGTCTTGGGTTGCAGGTCCCTAGGGATGAACCAATTCACATTCTGAATGTGGCCATCAAGACTGACTGTGATATTGAGGATGACAGTCTGGCAGCTATGTTCAGAGAGTTTACCCAGCAAAAGGTAAGTCCTTGATTGAGTGGAAGCTGGTGGTGCCTTTCCTGCCAGTTGTACCATAGTTATCATTTTTTCAGTTGCCACTTGTGAGGCTTATCATTGATAATGGCCATATCTTTTGTCATAAGTAACAGAACTATGGCTGATTTTGCTTGTAGAGATAAAATTCAAAGTAACTTAATGATATATAATGGATCTCTTTGTGTCAAAAATACAAACCTAGAAAAACCTAGATTTTTTAAAAATGTTTTTAAGGGAAATTATGTTCCTAACTCTCTCTCAGAACTCCAGTCCCAAGTTTTCAGTCACCTGCTGGATATTTCCCTTTGGTGGCTTGACACTACATGTATAAAGTCAAACTCTATCCAGAGACTTCTGTGTCCTTCCCTTAGAAATACTGTACTTTCATCTCCCTTTCAATTTTATGTCACTTGATTATCTCATGTTGACATCAAACCTCATAGTCTAAACTTTAAATTCTCAGTCAGTCATAGTAGTGGGCACCTGTAACCCCAGAACTGGGAGCCTGAAGCAGGAGGATCTCAAGTTCTAGCCCATCTTGGGCATCTTAGTGATTTAGGGAGGGAGACCTTGTCTCAAAATTTAAAAAACAAAGGGCCAGGGATGTAACTCAGTGCAAAGGCCCTGGGTCCAATCCTCAGTATTGGGAAAAAAAAAATTCCTGCCAGGTGTGGTGCTTGCACACCTGCAATCTAGCCCTCGGGAAGCTGAGACGGGAGGATCACTGGGAGTTCAAGGCCAGCCTGGGCTAGTAGTGAGTTCAAGGCCATACTCTGAACTACACAGGGAGACCCTGTCACCAGACAAATAAACTCCTCCCACAAACAAAACAAAACAAAAAAAATGTCTTCACCTTTCACCAGGAATGTTTTCTCCTTCCCTCACTTCTTTTTTCCTTTCATTCATGTTAAGAATTGTCTCAGGGCTGGGGATTTAGCTCAGTGATTCTGCCTCCTACCTCACAAGCGCAAGGGCACGAGTTCGATCTCTGGTACCAAAACAAAACAAAAAAACAAATGAATGCAAGAGGGCCAGGAATTTAGCTCAGTGGTTCCGCTGCCTGCCTCGCAAGCACAGGGTCCCAAGTTCGATCCCCAGTACCAAAAAAAAAAAACTGTCTCAAATTTAATCTCACTGATGAGGACTTCTGAATAGCTAACTAAAATATATTTTTATCTCTTGGAATACTAATTCATCATATATTTATTAGCAATAATATCTTTCATTTATAAGGAACTTCTTTCTAAATTTATTTACACTTTACCACAGTCTCCTGGGATTAGATAATTCAGGAGTTACTCCAGTTGTGCACATGGAGAAACTCTCAAGCTGAGAGATATTAAGGCCTCTTGGCCACCAACTGCAAGACGACAGAGCAAAGTTTGGAATTTAAGGCTTTGATGCTGGTTCTGGGGCCAGAGATCCAGGAGCTTTAGTAAATAATGTATTCTTAGACCTAAAAATGCTTGTGGTCTAATTGAGAATACTGGGTAGGTGTGCTTAAAACAAGAATGTACTGTGCAGTTATTACTTTTTTGTTGTTGTTGGTGGTGGTGATGAGAATTGAAACCAAAGCCACCTATATTCTAGGTAAATGCGCTACACTGAGCTCCACAGCCCCTACAGTTGTGTTTCATTGTGATATGTGATAGGTGCCACTGTATAAATTGCTCTTAATACCCAGACTCATGTTCTTTTTGAATAACAGCACAGAGCCCATAGTGCTTGTTATAAAGATCTCAATATAGCATGCTTATAATCTCAACATTCTGGGAGGCTGAGGCAGGAAGACTGAAAGTTTGAACCCAGCCTGGAAAATTTATCAAGATTCTGTCTCAGAACGGGATGGGATGAAATGAAATAGAATAGAATGGGCTGGGGATGTAGCTCAGTGTAAGAGCCCTGGGTTCAATCTCCAGTACCATAAAACAATAGCAACAACAATAAAACTCAATAAACCAGGCGTGGCAGCGCACAACTGTAACTCTAGCACTTGAGGCTAAGGCAGAAGGATCATGAGTTCAAGGCCAGTTTGGGCAATAAAGTGAAACCCTCCTCCCTTCCCCCCAGAAACCTCAATAGATTTTGTAAAACTTAATTCTGCAGTGTAAACTGTTAGTGCCATTGATATTCACATGTAATGCTGATGGTGGATACCTATGCGGAAAATGGCAACTTTGTGACTAACATGAATTGGCGTTTATTCTGTGGTGCTCTCTGACTCTGGGATTGCAGTGGCATCATGAATAAAAAGGTAATACCAGAGCCTAATGTGTGCTATGCAAGTGCCCTACCTCTGAATTATATCCCCAGCCCCTGGGAATTCTTCCATATAAGAAAAACTTACCTTTCTTCTTGTGCTTGACTAGTGACCACATAAAATTAACCCAAAGCCAGTGACAAAGGTACTCTTAGCAGAATAGTCCTAATGTGGCTGCTGTTGCTTCATGGAATAAATCTATGAAAATTTCTTCCTAGCTTTTCAGGCTCTCTAATTTTATACATATTTGATTATTTTTCCATAATTTGACCACAGTTTTAAGTTTTTTTGTTACCTTCAGATCTAAGTGTTACTTATCACACAGTTGTTTAAAGAGATGGTTTCTTTGTTTTCACTACATGAATTTGTAATATTAATGAGCAATAAGATATTACTTTTTTCCCTTTCTGTACTTGTAAACTTGAGTCGTGGGGAAAATCTAGTGTCTGCCTAAGACTGTTTAGAAGGGGCTGGGTAGACTGTGCTGACATTCCAAGCCTAGAGAAGCTATTAAATGTACCAGGTACCGTGCTTATCCAGGAATATTTGGCATTTTCATCTCCTTTTTTAATAATATATATAAGGAAAAGCAATTTAAGAAAAAAGCTTAAGTGATAACTAGTTTTGTTTTTCACTTCATGATCATGCTCCTAGCAGTTTAGAAAAAGTTTTTTTTAAAGCACACATTAAACTATCAAATAGGTTGATCCAAATTGTCCAAATAATCTTCTAGTCCCAGCATGTCTTTTTTTCGCTCATAGAAATTAGGATCATATATTTGTAAATGACTTGTGGAGGAGATTGAAGCAGTCAGTGTAAATGGAGTTTCTCCAGGTGCTGACGCCTAATCGCTGGGTAATAGCTGTGGACTTGCTGTGAGACCCACATTATTACAATGTAATCAGAATCCTGTTGCTCTGCTGTTATTGTCAGCCACTTGTGGAATTTTAAAAGCAATAACAATTTTGATTTTAAATCATGGCATTATTAAAGTTATTTTCTTCCCTTGCCAGAACACAGCTATTGATGCTTGTCTTTGAAGGACTTGACTGTAGTGGAATTCTTTGCTGGTGTCATATAAGAACTATTTCTGTCCCTGGGCATACTGATAGTCTGAGCCGCACCACACCACCTTTCTTTCTACACAATATTTTCTTTTTTTAAGACAGGGTCTCACTACATAGTTAAGGCTGGCCTTGAACTTTCAGCAATCCTCCTGCCTTAACATCCTTAATGCTGAGATTACAAGCATGTACCACTACTGCCTGACCTACACGATATTCTCTTATTATAGTGTCACTTTTCGGTTATACACTAAAAGGCATGATTTTAAAAAAAATATGATCAGGTTAAATTAATATTTGACCTAGGAACTAATTTTTAGTTTCTTTATAAAAATTTTATTTTTCCAGTTAATTTTTGCTCCTACTGTACTGTTAATAAAGTCAATTTTATTATTCAGTAGTACCATAGCAGAAATAGAAAAATGGAGGAAATGGTCCAAGAACACACTTTATAAGAGGAAGCCAACTTGGATTAAGAAAATAATCACAGTGTCAAGAAAGTTTAAGAATTGGCTTATGAACTAACTTTAAGAGTTATAGAGAGGAATACAATCAAATTAAAGTCTGCATGGGGGTTGTGAAAATCCATATTTTTTCTGTTTGCACTATTCATAAGTGCTCTTGAGTCATTTAGTTGGTGGGTTCACTTTCTACTTGTTGCTGTGTTGTCACTTCAGTAGGGACCATTAAAAGCATATCTTTCATTTAATTCATATTGTTTCTAACTTTTGGAGTAAAATACTCAGTATAGGAGAGAGAAAGTCTTAGCTTTAGAGGTTTAAAACTCATATAAGAAGCTGCCTTGAAACCAGTGATCTCTGATGACTTTTAATGTACTGCTTGAATATAACAAGAGGAGATAGGAATGATCCCTACATTTAAAAGCTTGTTAAAGCATGGCTTTTAACTATTTCTAAATGGAATCTCAAAAAATAAAACAAAACCAAAAATTTCACGTAAAAGGAAAGTTTTAGAAAAACTGGAGGGTTTGCATTTGTTAGGTTGAATTCTCACAATGCTGTATGTAGTGGTAGGTAATACATATCTATAAACACTTTAGAATCTGTATTTTCTGTTTTTTAGAAAATTCTTTATTTCTCTGCCTGATTTCACTCAGTAGCTTATTTCACATTTGCTTGCCTCTCAGTGTGTAGTTCAGGCTGACTTTGAACTTACTATGTAGCCCAAGTTGGCCTCGAACTCATAGTGATCTGCCTACCTCAGCCTTCTGGGTGCTGGGTTTACAACAGTGACATTTCTATAAACACACATTGTGTTAAGATTTACCTTGACATGAATCAGTTCTTCCAAAACTTAGGTGGTTTTCTAGTTCAATTTTGTTCAGACCAATATAAAACCAATTCCATGTGACTTAGTTCTAGGAGCGATCTTTAAGTGTATTTATTTAAGGGTTTGAGGGTCCCTAGCTGAGATGTAGATACCCAAAAAGATTGCTTAGTCCAATTAAGGTTTTATGAGGGTTGAATGGGGTAAAATTTAGAAAGAATGGAGATGTTATCTATTATCTGTTTTATGTTTTTGTTCATAGAAAGCTACCCTGGTTGACCATGGGATTCGGCGCCTAACTTTCCTGGTTGCACAAAAGGTATTGAATGGCAAATGTGAATTGTATCTTTCTAATATGTCTTATGCTAGCTGCAAAAATTTTTAAAGTAAAAATAGGATTATAATAATATACATATAGAATTTATTCAGAGAAATGGCTTCTTGTTTATAAATTTAATTATTAAAAAATTAGATTACATTTGGGATTCTGGGAAGGACTTTCAATACTCATCACCTATTAATTCATTTTTAATGTTATTACTAACTGCCAGTTTCTGCTGTTACTTCTTGTTTTCCATCTTTTATATAAAAGGATTTCAGAAAACAAGTCAACTGTGAGGTGGATCAGAGATTTCATGTAAGTAAAAGGAAAATTATGAAAGATAACTCAGAGTTTTATCTATTTGCCACTGATTAAACAGAATATGTGTGACTTGTTTAAAAGGGTTAGACTGTTGACATTTGGTCCCTCTTATTTACTTATTTATTGTGGTACTGGGGATTGAACCCCCAGAGCTTTTTTACTAAAGTGCATCCCCAGCCTTTTAAATTTTGAGACAGGGTCTCACTAAATCACTAAATTGCATGGGTTAGGATCAAACTTACCATACTCCTGCCTCGGCTTCCCAGAGTACTGGGGTTATAGGCATGCACCACTATACCTGTCTTGGTTTCTCTTTTAGAAAGTATTATAATGAATATGTAATTCTTTTGTCAAGTGTTCCAGCTAAAGGTTTTTCCTTTATTTTTTTAACCCTATAGTGAATTCTTAGTGTATCTCTGAGAAATAGTTAAGAATAAGCATATACATTTCTCCAGATGAATAATGTAGAAACTGGAACTAACTGCACATAGTGATTCAGTAATCACTACGTTGTACTTTGGGATTTTGGCAGGTGAATTTAAATTCCATTATCAAGAAATCTCAATTCTGAAGAGCAAGAGTTTATTATTTAAAATGCCATAATAAAGTCCAAGTTACTATTTTTGTCTTATGTTAATTGTAAGAGGAAATAAATAAAAATTGAGCATTCTGTTGTTTGTTCCTCCATGTGACTGAATTAACTGCTAACATTTATCAGATTAAAATTTTTATTGAAACAAGAATTAAGTTAATAGCCTGACATCCTAACTATGGGATGTGCTTGTGATCATACTATGTATGATGACAGCAGTAAGTCCAGAAATCCATTTTGCAATCAGGATGTTATTCCCAGAATGACTGATTGTAGTTGCAATATTCCATTAAAAGTCATTCTAATGTAGCTAAATAACATTCCAGAGGTTATTAGGAACTGTTAATTTTTCTGATAAAATTTTTTGTTTGTTTTAATATTTAAGATATTAAGTTGGTTTTCAAGCCCTATTCAGTTTGCAATAATGGAGATAACATTTGGGATTCCAGAAAGGACTTTCTAAGCTCAAGGACCTAAGTGTCATTGCTTTTATTGCCCTTTTGTTTATTAGGTTTCTAGCAGTTGACATTTTGTTTTCCCTCATACAGTTCACCTTGCTGATCTAGTCTATAGAGAAACAACAGTCCACCCTGCCAGCTAAAGAGCTAAGATTTTTCTGAAAAGCTTTAGGAAATGTGGACTACAACACTCCTTTGTGTTATTGATGTCAGGAAATCAAGCAGAGTGCAAATATATATCAATCAATAACTGTAGATAGGAAGCTGGAGTCAGTGGAGAAGTATGAGGAGATTAAAGAGAACCCTGGGGCTTTAGGAAGAAAAATCTGAAGCTTAGAGAATAAAATTGATACTTGGGGATAGAATATGAGAGCCTATGAATAAACACTGGCTGGGGTAGATGGTGATCAGGCAGACATGCCAGAACCAGGCATAGGTATTTGGAGGAGTGTTGGGGTAAGTTAGGTTCTTAAATGTTAGTATGCTTTTTTTTTTGAGTCTTTGACTTTGGAATTATAATATATTATTCTGTTATTCTGGAGAGCGATGCTGAATTTGTAAAATTGTTTTCTTTTTTACTAATGGTGCAGACCAAGTCTTTACATCTATAGCATGCTGACTGGTTTCCTACAGTAAGAATTCCATGATGTGGGCTAGGGATTTAGCTCAGTGGTTCCACCTCCTGCTTTGCAAGCACAGGGACCCAAGTTCAATCCCCGGTACCAAAAAAAAAGAATTCCAGGGCCCCAGATTTGGCTCAGTGGTTCCAGTGCCTGCCTCGCAAGCACAAGAACCCAGGTTTGATCCCTGGTACCAAAAAAACAAACAAAAAACAACAAAGAATTCCATGATGAAATAAAACTTTTCACTGAAAACATGTTTTTTTTTTTCCTGGTACCGGTGAACAAACTCAGGACCTTGCACTCGCCAGGCAGGTGCAGTGCCACTGAGCTCCATCCCCAGCTCCACTAAAAAATTTTTTTTTTGGTTTTTGGTTTTTTGAGACAGGGTCTCACTATGTAGTTGAGCCTGACCTGAAACTCATTATGTAGCCCAGGCTGATCTTGAATTCACAGTGATCCTCCTGTCTCAGCCTCCTGAGTGCTGGGATTACAGGCATGCACCACCATGCCTGGCTGCCACTAAAAATTTTTAAAAGCCAAAATTATTAGTTCTCACTAATTTTAGATGTGAAACACATTTTTTAAAAAAACTTATCTTTCAATCTGTGTCATGTCCTAAGGTATATCTAATGGCTTTCAAATAGTTTTCTTCTACCTACTATCTTGCTATTTCTGAATTTGGGTTGAGTGAGGACATATATAGACAAGATCTGCTAGGAAATTAGACCAGCAGGGAGTTTTCCCTGGCAATCATTGTCTGGTTCCTGTTTTATAGCAGCATCAAGTGGGAAATCAGCAAAACTATCAAGTGATTTGATTTGTCATAAGTGTAGGAAAGGCTACTTTGGAGCATAGAGAACATTAAAGTGTAAGTTTGGGATGGATTTGTTTTAAAGAATTGAATGGCTGAGGAATTGGGGTGCTTTTATTTTGGGCTTTTTAGAAATTATTAGTGGTTTCACAGGGGGCAGGGGCAACTCTTACTAAACCCCATGTAGGATCTATAATAGCCTAGAAGTCTTGGCAGAAATTGTACAAATGTAGGGTTTACTGTCATGATGCTGCTGTGTGAGTTACTCTATTTGTGGTTGCTTGCCATTCATGAAGGATGCTTAGCCTCTGTCATGTCATCCGATGTGTGCTAGGCCCATAGTTAGTGTAGTGTGAAAAAGAGGAAGCTTTCCAGGAGTGTTAGAGATGAATCCTTTGATCTCTCTGGCTTCTTAGTAATCTACTGTGATGTATGCAGCCTTCCCTGTTCTACACTGTGAAATCCCTACATTTTTGAATAGAAGAAAGAATGTGCACTTGAAATGGGCAAGGAGAGAAGGAAGGTTACCTAGTTTTGTTGAAGAACAACATTGATTGGTGTGAAGTAAAGCAAACTGTTACGTTTCATAATTGTGGGTCTCTCAGACTGCATCTGAACCAGAACAAGACAAGTGAGACCAGAGGAAAGGTTCCTAGAGTTTGTACACGAGATGTGTTTATTCAGATGCTGGTGAAGTGTATAAATATCGCCGATACTTCATTGTGTAATCACTGTAGTCCCCAGAAAGCTGGCCACAGATATGTCTGTTGTTATCTTAGTTTCTTGATAGCACACGAAGACCTGTTCTGAGACAGAAGTATTCACCAGCAGTACAAAGATTCAATGTTGAGTTCATTTACTTAGCTGTCTCCTTAAATCAAGTACCCATAATAGGTCTTGGATAACTGCTTAAAATTGATATTTAAAAAGAAGTTTGAGGAAAAATAAATCCATCTTTGTTTAAATATATTCTTTGTATTTAAAAATGCCTTAAAAGCATAAAAAAGAAGCTCCTTGAAATTTTGCAGCTAAGCTGCATTTCTAGTTTTGTGTTAGTTAAAATTCACCAATTTACCCTGTGTTGGTTCACTCATATTTCAGATCTGGAATTCCAAAAAATGCAGCAAAAAATGCTAATTGGGATGCTTTTTTTCTTTTTTAATCTTGCTGCATTTTTAAGTGAAGCTTTTTAGATAATAAAGTGTATATTTTCAAGATTTCTTCCCTTTTTCCCCCCCACTGAAGCAAAAACAGGTTAAAAATCTGATGAGATTCTAAGTCAGTTTTGAATCTACCTAATGTTTTCATTTCTTACATTTAAGATTGTATGAGATTTAAAAAATTGCTACTGGGCCAGAGATTTTTCTCAGTGGTCCTGCTGCCTGCCTCACAACAGCAAGGTCCTGAGTTTGATCTCTAGTACTAAAAAAAGAAAATTGCTGCTGTTCTCAAGATGATTATTGTATGAGTGGCTCCTACTCTAAAATTAAATTTTTCGGATTATTTGGGCCTTGAGGAAAGAGCTTACTAAAATGAAGCCATCATGATTAGTTCACTCTCTTCTTTTTTCTCTTTTTCTCATTTTTAAAGGTAGTTCTATTTGCTAGTGGACGAAATATTAGTTTTCAGAAGGTTTTGTTTGGATTTTTGTTTTAATTACAGTCTATATAATTAGTTCTCAGCACGTTGAGGTAAAAGAGAATTGCACCAGCAAGCTCCCAATTTCTTCATCTCATTAGGTTTTTAACACGATTATTAGTATCATAATCAGCTATGATGTTTTCTGTTGCAGGTTTTCACATTCTCTGATTTGCAGGGTGTCTTGATTGGCTAATTTAGGCAAATTATTTTGATTGTCTTTGATGATGGTTGGCTGATTAGAACACAGCAGGGATATAATTTCTTCCTGAGAAATGTTTCATTCTTTTGTTTTTTGGTACCAGAACACTGAGAGGATTTTTCTTTGTGTACATTCAATTATGATATTTGCCCACAACACTAGTAGAATGCCTGGAAAGCAATTACATTAGTGATGGAATAAGCATGAATGCTGTGGAAAAATTGGCAGCATGAAGATGAGGTTTGAGATGAAGGAATTTACTGAAATCAGGGTATCAGATTTGTGGATTTCTTCTTTTCTGTTTCCTGTGACTCTAGTTTTTTTTTTTTTTTTTTAATGTCAAAAAGAGGTGAGTTTATATAATAGTCTTCAGTCTTCTGGTCTTCCAGAGAATTGTGTGGTGGTCCTACTTTCCCATTTCACGGAAACTCCTATCATCTCCTGTTCTCAATGTTCAGTATTTAAGTTACAAATTTTACTGTGGAGCTAAATGGTTTACTCAGAAGTTAAGAAAAAGTTTACTTGTATCATCTCATGACACCTTTTCTTAGCTAACCTGATCAAAGTGATTTTTTTTTTAAATTGGTGATGGTTGCTCAGTTTTTTTTACTATATATAGTTCATTCTCCACCAAGTTAGTCTTTTTCATTATTTGTAATAAAAGTATTTCTATTCAGACTGCTTTTCATGCCTTTTTATTACTAACACATTTCTTCTGCTACTATTGGTTGAGAGGAAAAGAAAGCATTTATTGGTAGGAAAATGTTACAGTGTACATAACAGTAAATGTTATAGCAATGAAGTATTTTTATTAATTAGCTAATAAAAGTTTGGGTTGAATAGAAAAGTTTATGCTTAAAAATATGCATTTTCACTTTCCTTCACTTTTCTTTCAAAGTTCCATATAAAAGTTTTGTTACTTTGGAATGTGTTACTTTTTAATCAATACCCTGAAAACTAGATTTAAGAATAAAACCAAAATTTAGATTATATAAAGCTGTGGGAATAAATCTATTGACAACTTACTGATTGTTTTCCTGCTTAACCTGGAACTTAACCCCATGTGCTCCACTGTCACTGGGGCAGGTGAAGGGGAATGCTTCAGAGAATTATGTGGAACACACCGGTCCCGTGTAAAATACACTTTCAAAGGTTTTTAAAGACTCTAATCAAAGGATTTCTCTTGGCTTGGTAAATGAATTCCTAGAAGTCTGTTAAAATTTTTATATTTAAGTACCAAAGAAAATGTAAAGCTATTTATTAACTATTTAAGGTGAGGGTAAGGTATTATATCTGTGGAAATATTCAGTAAGTTTTTAGTAAATTCATAAACCAAAAGTTTCAGCATGAGTTTTGCTGATTATTTTCTGCTTTTTTCCCTTAAAGTCTTAATTTCTGGTCCCTTCCCCCATCCAAAGAGAAATCCTCTAAGGGATTTGGATTATAACAAGAATAGATAGATAATACCCTGCACTTGGAAACTGAAATGGCGTGAGCTGTGACATTAGAGAAACCAAAGTTTATTTCTGGGCTTTATGATCCTGGGCATATCACTTGAACCAAGGCCTGCTCATCTGTAAAATGGGGGTCGTAATTCCTCCCTTGAGAGGTTGTTGATAGCATTTAATGGGACAGCACAGGAGAATGCCTGCCACCTCAAAGATTTTGAATCCACACTTCATGGTTTCTAAAGCCCGTTGATTATGGAGGCAGCTAGTCCTGGTCTCTGCCTTGTACCAATAAGTGTTTGATTATATTACACTCATAATGAAGAAGATGCCTAATGAAACCTCCTATAGAGGCAAATAGTAATGACTTGATTCCAGCACTGGCAGTAGAGCTTCCCATCCAACAAACAGGGGTATTTGGTGTTAATAAGTTAAATTTCAGAAACTAATGAACTCTACTAATTGAATTCATCTTTGTTAATTAATAAGGTTCTAGTAAACTGGTTGCTTTCTTTTGTAATGTTCTGCAAAAGAGCAGTAAGACCTAATGATTACAAGTTTACTGGTTCTACCCTTTTCTTTCCTTTATATAAGAGCAGAAGTGATCAAAATAGCATATAATATTTTCTTTGTCTTGAAATAGTTAAACCCTTGAAATTATTGGCTTGAGAATGAATGTGAGGGGAAGAAAAACATGCATGAAAAATTCTCCAGAAGTGGTGGCATATGTGCTACAGCTTAGCTGGCTGTTATCATTGAAAGCTCTAAGAGGTTCACCATCACTGTTCTATAGTATCTGGTTAGTTTACACTTTTAAGAGTTTTTTAAGGAGAAACTTGGGAAATCAGTTTAGTAATTATTATTGCAATGACTACCAATTAAGGATATATTGGTTTTATTTACCAGGTTAAGCCAAGAGGAGCACTCAGGAAGCATCCCCTGCCCTCTACTTGAAAGATGAAAAAAATATGTTCGTTTTGGTTTTTTTTCCTTGTGGGACGAGGGTATGGTACAAAGTTAGGTCAATAGTGTGGCAATTCTCAAATTCAAAGTGGGATCAAAATGATGGTTACCTATAGGATCATTTCTATTCCCTGGATTAAGCTTAGGTCAGAAACATGTTTTCTAGGAAACTGTCTTCTAGGTGCTTGACTGCTTCTATACTTTATGTTTGCCCCCATAGAGCCGTATCTATGAAAGACTGACACATTTCCCCCTTTTATTTAACACAGAGAGAATTCCCTAAATTTTTTACGTTCCGAGCAAGAGATAAGGTAAGGCCTGATTCTTACCCTCATCTCAACACTTCTGTATTTTAAAATCTTTTTTTTTTTTCTTAAAAGCCGAGAGTGACTTATCTTTGCCATTCTCTTTTCTCTGATTGAACTTATGTTCACTTTACTTTACATGTGTCTTAAAACTAAAGTACATTCCAGAAAGAATTTGGTTTAGGAAGCATTTAAGCCACCCAAAGAAAGTAGTAACTTTAAAATTTATCACTATCCTTTAGAACAATCCTAATTTTCTGTCATTAAAAGACTGTTATATTCAGTAGGATTATTCTTGTCACCTATGGATAGTTCACTTATATTCAGTTCATTTATATTCAACTTTTATGTACATTTGTGTTTCAGTTTTAAACTACAGAAATCCAGACCCCTTTGTTTCTTTCCTATTACCAGCTTGTATTTTTGTCTCTCTTTGTTCATCATTTGGCATGTATTCTAGAAATACAATTTAGTTTCAGTAAACCATAACAATAAGTGTACTAATATAACTCTTTAAAAAGATATATATGTAATTATATATCTATGGATATAGTATATTCGAGAGCCAAATATCTTTTTAAAAAATTACGTTATTATTTGTTAAATATCTATTATGTTCTTTGTACTATGTCATAAGTGGTAAGAAATGAGTCCTGCCATACAGTATTTCATACTAGGTGAGTAACCCTAAACATCAGCATGTGAAATGGATATTAATGTGAAGCAATCTGTAGTTAATTATTTTATAATAACATTAGGCACTTTAGGAATTCTGAGGGAATTAAAGTTTTTTGCTTGTTTGTGTCTTTATTTTTAATGGAGAGTATCACCACTTGTAAAAACATAAATGTTGAAAGCTTGGGAAGTGAATGTGCACTTCGGCTCCTAATCTTATTTAATAGAGCAGTAATCTATATAGCTCATTTTTTGTTGTTCATTAGCCCGTCATAGCTTCTGTTTCTACTTTCAAATATCTCTCACGAAACTACACAATTAGAATAAAATTTTATAACTGTGTTTTTATAGATCCCTTCCCAACCTTTCTTTTTCTGATTCTTAATGCTCAGTTTGAAGAGGATCGTATCTATCGTCACCTGGAGCCTGCTCTGGCTTTCCAGTTAGAGCTGAACCGGATGAGAAATTTTGACCTTACTGCCATTCCTTGTGCTAATCACAAGATGCACCTATATCTTGGGGCAGCCAAGGTAGAAGTGGGCACAGAAGTGACAGACTACAGGTTCTTTGTTCGTGCAATTATCAGACATTCTGATCTGGTCACTAAGGTAGGTGCTGTACTTTAATGGGGAGTTATCCCTGTGGGAAGGGGCAAAGAAAATGGACATGGTTCAAAATCACGTTTTCATTGTTTGAATCAAGATTCTCATTCTCATTCTTCTTGTTCTCCAATAACTAGCAGATGACTGTGAATAATTTCTCTCACAGAAGTTAACATTCCAAATAATAAAGTCTTACTTTTCTTTAATCTGACTTTTCTTTGTAGTTGAAATATGATGGCATTCATTTGAAAAAAGCAAAGTGTGCTAAAGGAAAAATCACAGAGAGAGTTAAGTAATTATAGAGAATGAGGAGAAAAGTTAGGAAAGGTAACTTCACTGTAAAGCTTTCTGGAGGTATAGCTGTATATAGCATCTGTATATAGCAAGGACTTCCTGTTAGTTTTGCTGCATCCCATAGTGATAGGCTTTCTTCATCGTCTCACTTCTAAATACATTTCTTTTCTGAATAGTTCTGTTTTGACATATGTGAAATTTAATCCTATTGGGGTTTTAGCTCTGGACATTCCTGGCATCTCCACCTATTAGTAGGAAATGATATGCTAAGAGGCAGGAGAAAGGACTGGCAGGGCTTTTGCTTCCCCTTGCTACTTGTGGTTTCTAGACTTACTCTAGAGAGAAAGATGAGCAATGTCTTCGCCTGGTTCCTTATGGTTTGTAACATACTATTGCTTAAGTAATCATAATTTCTTTAAAACACATTAATATTGGTGATTTTTTTTTCTCTGTATAGGAAGCGTCTTTTGAATATCTACAAAATGAAGGGGAGCGGCTACTGCTGGAAGCCATGGATGAATTAGAAGTTGCTTTTAATAATACAAATGTCCGCACCGACTGTAACCACATCTTCCTCAACTTCGTGCCCACAGTCATCATGGACCCATCAAAGGTAAATTTGTCATAGCTTCTCTCCTGGCACTAGCAAGCACAAGCAGAGAGATTTATTTGTACCTATCTCACTTGGATGTGGAAACGGGTATTCTTGTTTAGTAGATTGAGTCATTAATCTTTAATGTTTTCAGACTGCTTATTACACTGAGTTTCTGAGATATTCAAAAATTTTGCTATAGCCATTAAGAACAGTCTTCAAAAGTAAATGTTATGTGGATTTTGCTTGCTGATTGTTTATAAGCAGTGTAAACTCTTTCTCTTCCTCCACTGGTACCAGTTTCATCCAGTTTCATGATATTTTCCATCCTATTTTATAGTCTCTGGGTTTTTCCATCTGGAATAATTAATTTTTGTCACTAGTGGGCATTTTAGCTAAATTGCTTCTGTGCACTAAATGTTACTTGCCTTAGTAGCCTTAGTAGGATAAGGCACCTTCCCAAAATATCTAATTTATTTCTCATTAGTACTTTCCCACAAAGAGAGAATTTGAGTGATAAAAGTTTCACATATATTACATCTGTTTTCTTCTTGAGGCTCTATTCTAAAATATATTCTATATAACTTAAGGAAAGAAAAAAAGGTGACTGTACTTGCCCTTTTATCCTAGGTGTAATACAGACAGACTGCTCTCTGGTTCTGGTGCCCCTGACTTTCTTTCATGATACTGTGAAATTTAGATAGAAAAACCACTGTCTTCCTTTCTCATGATCAATTGGAAGCATGGACTTTTGTGTTTTTAACTTATCTAAGACCTAAGAAACAGTTTTCTTTTTTCTTCAAAACAGTGAGCTAATGATAGATTACTTTTATCTGTTAGGAAAGTGAAGGACAGGACTCTAGTCTTATCACGTTAAAAATTTCTCATAAGGCCGGGGATACAGCTCAGTGGCGCTGTCTTGCCTGGCAAGCTCAAGGTCCTGAGTTCAATTCCCAGACCTGAAAAAAAAATTTCTTATAAGAATTCTGGGACAGAGGCAGCTGGAAGACTTAAAACACAGCCTGGACACTGGATAATATATATATTTTAGATTTGACCTTTTTTCAGAGGATTTTTAATATTAGACTTTTGGCTTCTACTCTTAACTACTCACATGCCTAGGCTCTGCTTTTCTAGTCATAGGTAGATAGCTGTCAATTTTCTGCGCATAGAGATTGTTGGCTCTTTTCCTGTCAAGGAATGGATAAATATCTCTTGGTTAGAAAGCAAGTATGGGAATAGAAAGGTTAACTCCTTGAAATCCATTCTAAGGTAAAATTCTGTACTGCAGAAACAAACTGCAGAGTGACACACAGAACTGAAGAACCACAAGAAAAGGAGAATGTTAGGTAAAATTTTGAGTGGTTTTGTTCTCTTTTGTTTTTCAGTACTGGGAATTGAACCCAAGGAGCGCTGAGCTTCCCCAGCCCTTATTTATTTATTTATTTATTTTTTTTTTATTTTGAGACATTGTTTCACTAAGCTGCCTGTGTTGGCCTTGAATTTGGCAACCCAACTGCCTTGGCCTCCTGAGCTGCTGAGATTATAGGTGTGTACCACCATGCCTGGATAATTTCAGATTTTTCTAGGAAGTTGAGAAAGCCATTTTAGAAATACACTTAAGGAAACATTAATTTTGAATAGTATGTCCTAGTTGCTTGTAGCTGTATTAGAACCAAAGTTGTGCTGTAGTATGTCACTAATAAAATCATTTTTATGTCTAAGGCCTTTCAGTTAAAATAACTCTTCCAACCCTAAACTGAGTACTAAGCTACCTTGCCTTAAAACTTATGGAAACTAGGGCGCATCTGTCCCATCTCCTTAAATCTCACTTGGATTTAGCAAAGACCAAACCTCAGAACTGTAATATTTAGAGAGAATGTTCCAGTATCACCTACAAATTGCCTTTCTTTAATTTGTACAATTTATCAAGAGACATATATTATAAAGTTTAATAAAATTGTGTGGAAAAAACCTCATGGTGGTAATTGCTATGTTGATTTAAGGTCCTGTAAGTGCAGTGAAACATAGTTACCATGCATATAAATGCTGTTTAATAGCTATATAACTAGGGATTTTATTCTTATTTGGGGCTTTCTCTTAAATCCTGTGGCTTTTAATTTTAGATAGTACAGATCTTTGATATAAAGTATGAATATAATTGGAAAAGGAATTGTGTAGATGGTGAGTTGGAGAAAACCATTCCAATACAAGACCAGTGTGAAATTGTCCCTGACTTGGTCTAAGCAACAATAGTGGAAAAGCTAGCTGCCCGTATATTATAAAATGAATATGTGGTGTACATCTCTACAAACCAGCATCTTTTTTCCATTCTTCATTTCCCAAAGGTGGGCAGACCTGAAACAGGTCTTAGTTATAAGGTATTTAAGTTTTGTGCTTGATGATGTGTCTGTCAGATTGAGGAATCTGTGCGGAGCATGGTAATGCGCTATGGAAGTCGGTTGTGGAAATTGCGCGTCCTCCAGGCAGAACTGAAAATCAACATTCGCCTGACACCAACCGGAAAAGCAATTCCCATCCGCCTCTTCCTGACAAACGAGTCTGGCTATTACTTGGACATCAGCCTATACAAGGAAGTAACTGACTCCAGGACAGCACAGGTACAGTAGTCAAGCAGGCTCCTCTGAGTTTTGAGTTGGTCCTACAGATGCTTGTCTTTGTTACGGAAGACCCAAGCTCACATTGGTTTCTTTGAGCTCAAGTGATTGTGTGAGTCTGAAAAACTTCATTTACCTTATAAGATATATCTGTGTTCTAAATTATGAATGTTGTAAAACCCTCAACCTTTTGTTGCATATTGGTGAACAAATGTAATTCTGTAATTTAGGCCTCCTTTTTATAGGGCTTTTAGGCTACATTAGCAATCTAGTCTTCTCTTCTCTGGTCTGATTTATCTTTTCTTGTTTCTGTGTGGTTAAACCATTCATCAGCAAGTGAAGTAATGAGAATTGTCGGAATAAGTTACCAACATCTACCTTCCAAAAGGAAAATTTGGGGCTGAAGAGGTAGCTTAGCGGCATAGTGCAAAGGTCCTGAATTCAATCTTCAGTACCAAAAAAAAAAAAGGGGGAAAATTTCAACTATTACAATAATAACATAAACAGCATCAAGCAGTTACTTTATCATATTTATCCATTATGTTACTCACTCATTTATACACATTCTTTTTCTTTCAAAGAATTCAGTGTTACAGGAGCAAAGTGGCAAACCTTAATCTGTTTGTAACTTTAGTTTCTAAATATTGGGCTGTTTGTTATTATTGGACATAGGTTGCTTTATCATTGCTCACATCTTTTTAAGAACTAGCATATTATTTTAGGGCTTTGGCCTGAACTTGGGACATGTGTTTTTTCTGATGAAAGGATGAACTTTCTCCAGAATACCTAAACAAGTGTTTTAGTCTGTTCTATGCATTTGGGTGCCAGAAAGAGATTGTGTCTCTTGTTTTATCTGTATTCTTTTGAAATTGTGAATAGATATAGAAGAAGACATTTTTGTTAGTCTTTTGAGGGTGAATTTTTAAAATTTCAGTTTGGATAGTTGTTATAGTGACCTTTCATTTTTTGCTTTGATTCCCAGTTAGATGACCACAGAAATCTATCCTATGAGAAGTGAGCAGTTAAAACAGAGAATGCGTGAGAGTGCAAGGGGTGAGCAAGAGAAAGAGTATTCATTAATTTTTTTGTTGCATTTGATGTTTTTCAGGACAACCTTAAGGACATTTTCAGTCAAAGCTTTCCATGGGCAGGGATATTTTTAATTAACTCCTACAATGGCTTCAGGGCAGGCCTATTCTTGTGAAAAATGTGATGACCACTTGAGGCTTCAATGTTTTTGATAAACATTTGTTCTTCATAACTACATTTTTTTTCTTTTATTAGAAAGCTCGTAGATTTCCTTCACATTGGTTAGTGGTGACATGAGCATGAAAAGCACAGATGCTTCATTGAAGGCCTAGTATGTCCAATCAGGGCCTGGCACAAAATAAGTACTCAGTAGGAATCTGAAAGATTGAATTAGCCATGCTCAACCTGAGGGAGGAACCCTTTTTACCAGTGGTCCTGCATAATGAAGGAGCCCTGAAGGAAGAGGTCTTTCTCAGGCTCTTTCTTCATCTGAGAGTTTAAAAGCCACCATGGCATGGGAACTAGTTTGTGAGCCCATGGTTGGTAGTGGGAGCTGGTAGTGCTCCTGACAGAAGGAGCAGCCTCCATTCAGGTCCCTTATTCCCAATGCCTACTTGGTGCTTGTTACCACATATTTTTTCTCCTTTCTTTAGTGAATCACTACAGGACAATGTCTATCATTCATTTTTTCGTTCATTAGTTTAATATTTATTAACTGCTTATAGTATATTAGGTTGTATGGCCATAAAGATAAAAAATAATCTCCAAGAAATTTACATAGCAGTGGGAGATGCCACATAAATAGTTTCTCTGTAGATGATATATACCATCACAAAATAAGTAGTGTGTTCTAAATAAGTAGTGTGTTCACATAGTAGTAGTATGTGGGCCAGAGATTGTTTTTTAAGAGAAGCTTGTTTGATAGCATTTGGTGAAAAGTGTTTGATATGTAAAATGTGTACATATTTTCATGAACTTGTAAAACATACACTTTCCAGTGTTTACTGTATTCATTATAGTAGAAAATGAAACTAACATAGATAGCTGCTCATTCAGTAGCTTCCAAGTACTATCCATTACTATCAACTTCTTGCCCTAGTATAATCATTTATTCATTCTGCCAATAAGAAGCAAGGTTGCCTGGCGTGTTATTGTCTTTGTGGTATAGGCTGTAATGAATGGTGATGTCAGGCATAGTGTGGAGAAGAGATTTGGGTAATCCATTCCAGATGTGAATTGATTTCCAATGTGTCGTATAGTATAAGGGAAAAATAACATTTAAAAAATCACCTTTATTGAGTTAATTTACATAGAATACAATGGGCTCATTTTAAAAGAATGACTGAATTCATTCTGACAATTGTATACACTCTGATAACTGCCATGACAGTCATGAGAGAGACATCTCCTCAGCCCCACAAAGTCCTCTCATTCTCTTTATAGTCAGTGAGTACCAACCCCAGTGTTAGGCAACAACTGATCTGCTTTCTGTCACAGTAGGTTAGTTCTACCTGTTCTACAATTTCATAAAATTAAAACCAAACAACATGTGTTATTTGGGACCTGGATTTTTTTTTTTTTTTCTCTCTCCTGTGTTATTTTGTTTGAGATTCATCTGTGTGACAGGGATTGTGTATGTCTCTTTCATTGCTGAATATTATTCCGTTTTATGGATTTACCAAAATTTTTCTATCCACTCACATGTTGATAAACATTTGGGGCTTGACTTCTTAGTTTGGGCTAGTGGGAATAAAGCTGCTGTGAACATTCATTTATAAATTTGTATGTGTGTGTGTGTGTTTTGTTTTTTTGTTTGTTTTTTTTTTTTTGGTACTGGGGATCAAACTCGGGACCTTGCACTAGCAGCACCACTGAGCTACATCCCCAGCCCTGTATAGCTATATTTTCATTTCTCTGAAGTAAATACATAGGAGTGTAATTGTTGCTTCATAGAATATGTATGTTTAATGTTGTAAGAAAATGACAAGCTCTTTGCCAAAGTGATTATCCTGTAGCAATATATGTACCCAAACAGACTTTTTCCACACTCCTTTCTCATTGCAATGTTATATTTCTTTACTCTGACCGGCCTAACTTCATCCCAAAGTTTGGCAAAACTGAGTCTCAGACTTGTACCTAAGAAAGGTAGTTCCAAGATTATACTTATTTATTCCCTTTTGCCATTTGTTTTCTCACACTGTACCCTTGCTTACTTAACTCTTTAATCTCTTAGACATTCCTATTTCTACTCTTCATTCCTAACACATTAGTAACTCTGTCTCCCACATGGTGACTTTTCCCATTTGTGGAAAAGTACTGGGAGCTGTAGTCTCATCTTTAAGCAGGCTGAGGCAAGTTTGCTTAGATTGACAAATCAGCAGAGCACTCTTGTTCCTCTGAGCTAAAGGAATAAAGATTCACTTAGTAGCTGGACTATCCCCAGGGTTTAGGAAAGTATTGAATTCTATTCTGTGCCTACGTATCAGGTCCGCAAATCTATTCATTAATGGTAGAGTTGTACTTATATTTTAGGCCCAAATAGATATGTGGGTACTACACATACCCTTTCATCTCAATCTCCATTTGTATTCACTGTGTTGGAAATCTATATTTTATGTATTCGTACATAAAGTGCCTAGTTTAGTGTTATACAACCTCTGAGCACTCAATAAATATTAATTGAATTGAAATAATGGCATCCCTTATTAATATTTATAAGCAAATAAAACTAGCTAAATATATGGAGTATGGAATACTCTTCTAGAAATATTTGTGTAAAAATGATTAAAAACTGGTGTGGTGATTTCATTATGTGGCAAGATAGGTATTGCAGGAGTTATTCACTAGTTATAGACAGCATGCAGGAGAAATATATATGTAGTTTAATGTATAATTTGATAAATAGTATTTTACTTAAGCTACATCTTAGATGCTAATAAGAATTAATTATTTAGATGGATGGATGAAATCCTCTTCTGGAAGAAACATTTGAAGCTTTTGTGTAGCTAATAATATTTAAGAGGCATCTTCTAATCAAGTGGACTAAAGTCTTGATGAATTGCTAGCACCTTGATCTGGCCAAAGAACAAGAATTATCTTTAATGTGCATAGTTATTCCTAGTTTAAGTACTAGGACTCCTCAGATTACCAAGTTGATATATATCATTTCTAAGTATATGGTATTCCAGTCACTTTAGAAGGCAGGCACCATCAATCTGTCTCTAGGATATGAAATTTACACTGTGCTTTCTTGCTGATTTCAACTAATCAAAAACTCAGAGCAGCCTATGGTATACAGCTGGTTGCATATCATCTTTTTGGAGTTGGTTAGCCTGTGAAGAGGTAAAAGCACCAAGAACCAAATGTTAAGAGGTATGTCTCAGCTATTCAACCCACCAAAAATGCTTTTCAAGGAAAAACATTTGAGGAAAGAAAACTCTCTTGGAAGCTGTTTTATTTTTTTTTTCCTCTATCTTTTGAACTACCCATTCCATTATGTTTTTTTCTTGCAGATCATGTTTCAGGCATATGGAGATAAACAAGGACCACTGCATGGAATGTTAATCAATACTCCATATGTGACCAAAGACCTCCTTCAATCAAAGAGATTTCAGGCACAGTCCTTAGGAACAACATATATATATGATATTCCAGAGATGTTTCGGCAGGTAAAGCTTGCTGACAAGGATAGAGGGCCTGACATGTTCCAGGGAGCAAGGTTTTCCTGGATTTCCATCACACGCAACTTTGACTAGAAAAGGGCATTCCCAAATGGCAGGGAATATCTTGACACTACTCTCATTTCTGTTTTATCAGAGACTTGGTGACTGCCAACTCAGGTATCAGATAGTCATGATTGGTGACAAGACTCTCTTACATAGAAGACAGTAATGAGGATCCACATGCCTGTGGTGGTAGTTTATAATGATCTGTATGGGAAGTTACATTTATATTTTCTAAGTCTGTATTCAAGTTAAGGATATTAGAAAAGAAGTATGAAATGCTAGCTCTCATTGTCTTATATTCCATGATAACCCAGGTCTCTAGCTGATTGCCTAGGTTAATACAATGAGAATCAATATGGATAGTGTAGACAAATGAATATAGAGTTGATGGTACACAGTTTAAAGTATAAGTTCTTTTGTGGGAGATTTATTATAGCTGAGTAAAAACTAGCATGAAAAAATATGACATTATGAATCTCATCCTCTATATGAAAATAAATTCCTTTGATCAGTATGGTGAATCATCTCTGTGCTGCAGATTTTTCTTCCATCAATAGGAGGCAAAAAAAGTATATCACTAGCTGAAAAGCAACAATACTGTATTTGTCTTTTAAAAAAAAAAATCTAGGATATAGGATTTTTCCAAGTCTCCTAATCAGTACCACCTGTATTTGAATTTCAATAAAGTAATATATGCAGACTTTGTAAATAATCTATCTATAATTCCTGTATTATTCACAAATCCAAAAGGTTACATTACCTTTATGTAACCATTTGTTTACAAGTTCTCTCTCTTGAAACAACTACTTTCTTTCAGTATTTACCCCTTATAGCATTACTAATCTGAAAACCCTAAAACTCTAATGGTTGTTCCTCAACATCAGTGTCATAAAGAGAAACCCTATTCTATGGTATTTTTCCTATGTAATAGAGATAATATAATAATTAGGGCATGTAGGTATGTATGAGTCATTTGTTTTGATTTTTTTGTTTTTTTGGTTTTTGTTTTTTTTTTTTTTTTTTGAGACAGGGTCTCACTATGTAGTTGAGACTGACTTGGAACTCACTGTGTAGCCCAGGCTGGTCTTGAACTCACAGCGACCCTCCTGCTTCAGCCTCCTGAGTGCTGGGATTACAGGTGTGAGCCACCACACCTGGTTATGTATGAGTCATCTGGCCATTAAATATTGCTTTGAGGCAAGCAAAGAAAGAACTGAAGTAGTTCCCTACTTCTTAAAGGATTTGTCTTATTTATAGAGAGGGTTAGAAGTGGAAACTAATCGTTTTTAAATAGATGAGTATGTCTGTTTTTTCAAATTTGAGCAGCATTGATCGCACACTTATAAATAGTCATACATGTCTTAGTGAGATAATTCCTATGTTTGGGCCTGTAGTTAAGAAAAATATTAGAAAGAGGATTCTTTCCTAAGCCTCTAGTAGAAACCTTATTCTAGCTTTCCTGGATTTTCTTTGTGTTAGCTCAGTGTCAGTGTCTTGCTTTTATAGATTTTCTTCCATTGCCAGATTTCTCTAGAAGAAAATTTTTTCCCTTCTTTTTGAGATGATGAGCTACTTAGTTCTTCATTTTAACATTTCTGGAATAGTGTTAGGTCTTTTGTATTACTGCTGTAATGCTGATTCAGATTCACTCAACAGTTTGCTTTGTTGGAAAAATAATCTGACTTTTGGTATATAAAGAATAATTGTAAATCTATATTAACTGAGAATGGAAATTGGAAGATTTAGTCTAATGCTTAAACTCTCTGGAGAACACTTTGTAAAGAAAACAAAATCAGATTAGCCAAATCTTAGTAATAATTTTTTGTCTGTATTGAAATAGTATTTGTAACTGATTATTCAAACTTCTGTTCTCCACTAGTCCCTGATCAAACTCTGGGAATCTATGTCCACTCAAGCATTCCTTCCATCACCCCCACTGCCTTCTGACATGCTGACGTACACTGAACTGGTGTTGGATGATCAAGGTCAGCTGGTCCACATGAACAGGCTTCCAGGAGGAAATGAGGCAAGTAGTTTAAACCCCGCTCCCTTCCTGTTTCTGCTCCTGCTGGTTCCAGCCTTCTATGGGGGTGGTGATTAAATAGTATTAATTAAGATCTAAGTGGCAAAGGTAATAAAATTGTCTTAGTTTTTTAGTGAGAGAATACTGAATGGATATCAAAGAATTATCATTAAATTTTTAGATGTGGCAGTGGTATTATGATTTTGTGTTTTAAAAGACTTGTTTTCTGCTACATACATACTAAAATAATGTACAAATAAAATCTGATGTCTAGGATTTGTTTCAAATAAAGAAACATGAAGATCAGAGTATAGATGAAGCATGAAATAATTATTGTGAATTGATAATTGAAGCTAGGTACATGAGGATACTTTCTCCTTGTATATGTTGGAAAATTTGAGACTTTTCTATAATAGGAACATTTAAGATACTGTTTTGCCTAATGTTTTTTCTTCATTTACTCATTTATTACTTGCATACTAATTTAGAATTTTTTGGGGTGTGGGGTACCGGGGATCGAACTTGGGTCCTTGCACTTGCAAGGCAGGCAGTAGAACCACTGAGCTAAATCCCCGGCCCATGAATTTTTAAAAAGTATTTTTTCCATGCTCAGTTTATATTATCTGGTTCTCTTGTAAGCAGGATGAATATATTTTTCTAGGGACTCAGTCAAAACCAGAGGTTTGCACATAAAAGAAACAGAGAACTCATTTCTTGATAGTTATCCAAGACTGTATTTTCTAGCCTTGATGTCCTTTTTCATATATTGACATATTAATAATGATATAGAATCTTGTTCTGTTTTATACTCCTCTATCTTTCTCTGTGCATTAAAATTCTTCCACTTATAACTGTGCTTCTAATTTAGTTATACCAATGATAAAAACAGTAATAAACTTAAAAAGAGATATTCTTATTTTAACCTTAAATATAATCTCCAGATAAATCTTTACTTAGAAAGAGATATCTTTACCTGGGTGTTCACCATGAAAGGCTGGGTAGACCACTAACTATAATATGCAGATATTTTTCATTTTATTCCATATCTTTTTAAAAATATTTTCCTCTAAGTACAAGGTGTTTCAGTAATGCAGTAGGGGCTGTCAAGAGTAGATAATTCAGTATTAACATAGAAACATGCACTGAACCAGATGGAGAGTATAAAGCTTATAGTTCTTCTAATCTAGCCTTTAGAAATAGCAAAGGCAAGAACATGCAAAAGGGAGTGAGGATGCATAGAATTTTGACAAGAATAAATATATACTCGTCAATACGCAAAGTTGAAGCAGAGATTTGTGCCACTATGTGTAGTGTCGCCTTAGCACCCTAGCAGGAAAGAAAAGCTCCGCTGTACTAGATTTAAATTCTGATTCATTGAGCCACTGTTCAGGAATACAAGGCATCCTTATGAACATGGGGTTGAGAGTAAAATGGTTTTAACTAATGTAATTAAAACAAAATGAGATTTTTGGCCACGTGAAAGCTGGCTGCAGTGCTGTGTGAAACCTCTTGCCATGATCTTTCTCCCTTGCTTTCTCTCTGCTCTCATTCTGTGTTTGAGCGAGTGGAGACTGGGGGAATAGTGAAGTCCCAGAGGGACAGAGCTCTGTTCTTGCTGAAATTACAAGCACAGAGCTGCCTGGGCATGAACATGTAGTGTTTACTCTGCCAGTATGAATACAAATAGTCTTATTATACGGGACTCTGTACCCAAAGACCCCCACACACACACGCACGCACACACACACACATGCACGTACAAACACAAGAATAAAAAAAAAAATTAAAGGTTTTTTTTTAACCCTTTTAAGACCTAACAAACCTTTGTGGAAAAGGGACACCTTAAAGAGCCGGATAGGACTATAGGACTATAGCTATGAGTAATATTCTAGTATTATAAGGACCACATGTTTTCCTTTGCCTGGTGATTTAGTAGTTTTGAAACTAGATAGTTAATAGCATCTTTTAAAATGATTTTTGTGTTTTAGCAGTTCTCACTTTCTTCTTGTTCTACATGTTTCCCTCCTTAGTTGCCTGTTTTCTTTGTTCTGTTTTCATTTTCTTCAAATGATTGACTAGGATTGAGGCTGAGTGTTAACTTGCTGTTTCTGAGCCTTTGAGCTTGGGAGGACTAAGACTGATGTTCTTTTGTGAGCAGTTAGTGACTAATGCCCAGGATGGCTGGTGAAGTCAGTGACCTTAGCTAGATTATAGGGCACTGCATGACAGGAATGTGGTTAGGGTATTAGTATCAAACTCTGTACCAATAGCTTGAACTCACAATGGAGAATGTCCAGTGAAAGACCCGTCTAAGAATGGAATTTTAGTAGTCAGAATTCTGAGGGACAGCTGTGCCTAAGAGATGACAAGGTGTCAGTAGGCTGCATTGCCTTGTGCTGAGCTCAGTTTTATCAGAGCAAGTTGACTCTCAGCTATTGCCCTTTAATTTTCTTTGGCCAAGGAGACAAGTTTGTCATGAGCCTGGCACTATACATATTATCCCAAACGATGTGAAGGAAACGAAAAGAGTTTGTGCTGATGAGATTTGGAACAAATCTGTCCTGTCCCAAAGAGAATGGACATCTGAACAGATCCTTGAGAAATAGTTGTATTTAAAAAAGGAATAAAAAATTGACCTGTTAATGTTCTGAGAGCCAAGGCTTAATGTAAATGCATTGATGCTACATAGACATTAAATCATCATAATGTGGTGATCTCCATAGGTGACGGCTCTACCAGGTCATCGTTGTGGGTGGTTTTGCATTACCTTGAAGGATTAGAGTTTCTGGGTTAAAAAGCTAGCACACAGATACAAGGAATAAGGGTAAAAGAAGAGATTCCTGCCGAGTTTTTTCATGAATAGAGATGCTTTTCTCCACAAAGACAAAAAAACCTGCACTTACCAGTCCATTGGCTATATTGGTGCCGTCCCTCCTTCCCACAGTAAATAGGTGAGATGGTGATGGGACCAGAACTTGGACCAATTCAGTTCCATTTAGTTTTAGGTAACTTGTTTGCCATTTGAGGAAGAATATTGGCTATTTCAGCAGAGATGTGACCTGCATCTTGAACATTTGTGCCTGTGTTAAAAAGCAGGAAAGAGCTTTTCTGGTTCCCTGTAGCTTCTTTCTCCTTTCCATTTTGTTAGTTGTCCCTTCCCCAGAAAGATTTAACAAAAGGAATGCTACCTAATGCATGATGAAAAGTATGGAAAACATTTTTCTTGTCAGATTTGAATGGCATTGCATTTAGTATGAATTTAGAGTAGGAATAAAAAAGATGTAGACCAAATCTGTAAACTTTGTATTTTCAAATAGCCCTAAAGATGAGTTGTCCAGGATTTTTCTTAATAGTTGCGTGTAAAAATGAAAATTGAGGAAAATTTGCAGCATAGACTAAACTGATTGCATTTCTAGCTGCTGTGATGTTGTAGTTATGAGCACTATATGTAAATACACAGCTAGATGAATGTGTGCTGTTAAGCATGGATGCGGAAGAAATAGAGCTAACCAACATTTCTACATTACTACTTCTTTATTTTAGAGGAATTGTTTTCATTTTCCTGCCAGTTTTCTAACCTGTTTTGATCATTTGTTAGAAGTTGTAATTGAAGGTGGGAACATCTTGAGTAACAGTTCACAATCCGGTGCAGCTGCTTTTCACACTAAATCCTGTTATTAAAAAGCTCAGGCTAAGATCAAGCCAAGGGCTATAACAGACTTGACAGAGAACAACTTAACTTTGCTTGGGAGGACAAAGAAAATCCTAGCCTTCTCAAGACTATGTTCATATTCATCTAAAATATATTACTAGTGCTTAAAATATTATTTTTAACAGCTCCAGCATTAAATCAGGAACCTCCAAATTGGGCAGTGATGAAAGATATCATAGATTAGCAACTGTTGTGGTAATTTTAGTGCTGCTAGAAATTAGGTCTCGGTTCTCCTTACTATTTCAGAGCGTGGTCATTTTAACATTCTCTCCCATCACTCCTGTCATAATGAAAAGTGAGATAAAATGTGTTTAAAAGACGTTAATAAAAGGTACAGTAAACATATATAAAAAAGGATTAGTAATCAGAGACGGACATTCTTTCATGATGTAAAATTTTTTTTCCTTAAACTTATAGGAGAAAATATATTCCAAATTGAATGCAAATTGACAATCACCTCCACACATGGTATTTTACTTAAAAGTTGTAGTGACTCCAAGGTTTCAATTTTTCAGATAGGCACTAGGTGTCAGGGTTTTTCCTTCTTAGAAGTGTAGCATTTAAACAAGCCTCTTGAATTTCTCTGTTTGGTGGGACAAATTCACTTGTGTTCTTCTCTTTTATTCAGTTGGCACAGTAGGCTTTCTCTAACGCTTTTACAATGTGCAATTGGCAGTTTAAACTCTCTGCTTGGAGATGCATTCAACCCATATTTGGCTCTATACAGTTATTGAGGAAAGGATGATCAAAGAGGAAATAAAGTAGTATAAATTAAAGTTTAAATACTAACTGCCATTGTCTGATATCTTGGTTTCAGTTATGCTTTATGTTCTCAGTGGTGAAATGGTATAGGGAAAAATAGGAATTAGGATTTAAGTTCTGGAATGCTTGGTCTCACCAGTACTCATATTTAATTATTTAAGTGTTTAGTGTGCTGTTGTTCAGTACCTTCAAAGCATAATGTCTTTTTATTTTTTTATTTTAAAAAATACCAAAGGCCTGGGGATTTAGCTCAGTGGTTCTACCGCCTGCCTCTCAAGTGCAAGGACTTGAGTTCAATCTCTGGTACCAAAAAAAAAATCCAAAAATATGAAGGGATGATTCCGCACATCTGCCAGCCAGCAAATCTTAACCATTTTGACTGCATTTCTCACTTAGATGTTGATGTAACCCTTGGAAATTTTTGTGTGTAAAAAAATTAGAAGTTAGGTGCAGGAAAGAAGTTAGTACAATTAACTAAGCCTAAAAGACTCAGAAACAATTTAATTAGTATATCCATTATGACAGTTCTTAAACTGGCCCTCTTAATCTAAAAGACCTCTAATTTTAGAAAAACTGCTATAACCCTCTGTCTTGTTTCACTTGGTTGACATGTTCCATACTTTCAAAGGAATTGCTTGGGTTATTCTGGACTGAAATTGTAGTGATACCCAATATAGTCTAAAATTGTCTAGAGAAACTATAGATATGCTTGTCAGACAGGGTAAAGAAAGGCTTGCCATTTCCCATGAACATAGGATCCAGATTTTTTCTAGTTTACTATGAAAATTTTTTATTCATTGTTTGAATCAATTTAACCTCAAAGTAACCTCATAAATGTAAGGTTAATTTAGATTTTATTTCACTGTTCTTTTGTTTCATTCTTTTGAAATCATTTTACCTTTTTATGCTAGGTATAAAGATTAAGTCAGTGTCATTAGTTTTGGATATGTGTTAGAAAAACAGGATATTTGAATTGTAGTGTGGTGCAGGTGAACTCTGAAATAGACCTCGGAAAAATAGGACCATGGTCTGTACACTGACTGGGGACAATCTGTCAGCCACCAAACTATCACTGAAGATGGGAGAATATAACTACTTTGAGATCCTCAGCATAAAAGGGTCACATACGGTAGTTATAAACATTTATATTTGTACTTGCCTTATTTTTTATGAAGGGCTTTAAAAAAATCTTGAATCCTTTCAGGCCTAGCAAGATAGGAATTCTGAGTATAGAGAAAGATGCATTATGAAATATGTGGTAAGGTAGATTTATTCATAATCATTATACTCTTTTATCCCCATTCTAAATGAGCATATTTAGCTGCATACTTTTTTCTAAAATCATCTTCTACCAGTTAGGTCCTTCATTAGAAAAATATTTACAGCTAATCTTGAAAAATAAGTCTCCCTACCATAGAATTAACTTCTCATGAGTTTCTAGCCCTCTTCTTTTGAGATGCATATACTTTTCTTAGGATTCCTTCTGAATAACTGTTACTGGTGTTGGAGATTTCTCATCAGGTTGATTAGTTGATGTTGATTCACTTCATTGTTAGCAAACCAAGGCTCAATGAGCTTGATTGACATTGGAAATACCATTCACTAGCCCACTTAAAGCAGTACTTCCACAGTTCTTTTGAAAAGTAAGTCTATAACCCTTAAACAAAAGAATGTACTTGCCAGCATTTTTTTGTACGTGTCTTACATTTTAAGATTTTCCTGAAAAAGGATTTGACATCATACCCTATGTCAAGAAACTTTACAGCACCAACTACAGGCAATAATGAATATTAGGGCAGCAACAGATGACAAGAAGATAAGATGTATGGAACACCAGAGTTCAACATTGGTTCTTATGATTAATGGGCAAGGCTTCTAGAACTATTGTAGGACAGCATGGTTAATTTCCATACCAACCAATTAATCCTGTGTCCTATTTCTCAAATACCATTGGCTTATATGTAGTCCACTGTATGTTCTTTAAAAATAATTTGTGCTCTGGGGCTGGGGATGTAGTTCAGTGGCACTGCGTCTGCCTTACAAGTGCAGGGTCCCAAGTTTGATCTCTGGTACCAGAAAAAAATTATGCTCAATAAATTACTGTGTGTACAGATGCAAAATTATTGTGGTTTTGTGTATATAAGTATTATAAATATCCTATTTTAAATTATTTCTAATCTTTGATAATATTTTTCAAAATTACCTGCAAGATGAAAATTTTTTGTTCTAAAAATGATACTTATCTTTTTATCACATTTTAAAGGGGTTGAGGTAAGTTTGTTCAGCCATTTTTGAATTATCAAAGGATGGAAAAGAGTTTTTCAGTTGGGCAGGAAAATTGTTTTGAGCTCTTTTATATTATCATACAACACTAGGTAGTGGAACAATGCTATATCTGGCAGATAATGTAGTGTGGAAAAGTGTTGACATTTTTCAACAATTTTCACAAATAGGACAAATTAAGTCAAATATTCCATTGCCTTATGGCTTAAAAATACATCTTTTAAAACCTTTACAGTATTTTCTGATATTTCTTCATACTATATTATGAGACTAACGAGTTAAAAGTGATATTCTATATATGATACAAAAATAACATTTTGTTACCTATCTGAAAAGGAGCCCCAGTTCCAATTCCTTGTCTCTGGGTCTTAGATTTTTTTGTTTTTTGTTTTTTGTTCTTTTTTTTTTTTCCTATAATGCAGATGATACCTAGATCCATTTCAACTGTAATGTTCCAGGGTTCTTTGTATTGCTGCTCCGGCCCCTTGCAAGGTAGTCATTTTCCTGGCATTAGTAGGATTAGAACAATAGGTACTGGAGCCTCTGCCAAAAAACACTCGTTTTAGATTTTCAGCGTAGAAAATTAGTAATAAAGCATCACCATCTCAGCCATGCTTTAACCTATATTTAAATCTGCATGGAAAGATGTTGGTACAAGTGAACCCGAAGGATCGAGATAGAAGAAAGACAACTATAGCAGAGCTTCCTTTTTATCTCCCACAGCCCAGCTAGAACTGATGGGTGCTCTCAAACCCTCAAAAAACAAAATCCTGTCATTTTTTGCCTTTTTGCTCTCTTTTCAAATTTCCTTGTTGAGCTTTTGTTTTACAGTGTTAAACACTATTGTTTTATTTTATAACAGCAGCAGCTTTAGGAGGTGCCCAAGTGAGCTTGCACATTCTGTTTGCACTGATAGTACAATTAATGCTGATGTCAATTTTGGTGTTAATTTTGGGTTATGATTAGTATTGACACTTTGTGTCAGACGAATAGCTTTTATGGGTACCACCAGAATAAAGGTTAATATTATCATATTTTTAGTATCTGTTATAGTAATATTAAACCAAGGTCCTCCCAGGAGAAAAAATACATATATGGGTAGATAGATAGATAATGCCTTTCTGTATCGCTGGTGTTACTCAGCGAGAAAATGACATCTCAGGGCAGAATCCTAATCACTGTTTGGAGCATCAGAAATAATGATCACCTCTGATGGGAGGTTGTGAATAATTCATTTGGTTTGATTTTCGCGTCCTGTCCAGTGATACTTTTCAAACCAAATGTGTTTCTACAGGAAAATAATGGTCCCACTTCTTATGGAAATACTACAGCACAAATCATTTTACCAACATAAAAACAGTTAAATAAGACTGTTCTTTTCTGCTTTCTTTCTCCTCCCCATTCCCTCCTCCCTCACTTAAGTGTGTTTATTCCAGGATCAGGATGATGCCAGAGAAATGTTTTCTTCCTCAGGAAACAAATAATTATTTCTGCTAATTCTTAGTTTATTTACTATAGCTTTTCCTTTTTTCACTTTAAGATAATTAGCTTAGATTGATAACCCTAATAAAACCTATGAAACCTGTTCATTAGAAATTCTGTTATGAAAAACATCATCTAAAATAAAATAGTCTTAAAAATTATTAATGGCACAGGTACACGTTCCCTGTGATTAATGTGATCATTGTATGTATACATCTAAAATATACCAATAAACAGAATATGAATATATCTAAAATATACCAATAAACTTAATTAATTTTTTTAAAAACAAAAAAATTATCCATGGCTAGATTAGTGAAAACACAGTTTTTAGTAAGTGCATAAAGATCACTTGGTTAGTCAGTGCCTGAGCAAGGAAGAAGATGCTGGTGCTTCCATTGCCGAGAAGCCTGAATCTGAAACTCTGTAAACAGCAACCCTATCCACTCACACAAGTAAGCTACAGGTTACTTTTTGTTGTTTCCTTAGTCATTCAGTCGTACTCAGCCTTTAGTCCTTGATTATCATTTTTTATCTAGTAAAAATGTGAGAAAAACAGAAAAGATAGGAAAAGGGGGATTCAAATGATGGAATTTCTTTTGGTTTTAATTTTTTATTTTTTTAGTACGTTTTGCAGTTCACACAGTTTATAATCATCTTGGGGAGTGGTTACATGTACATACCATGGCTTTTTTTTAAATCCCCTTTCCTAGCCCTCCCCCACCCTCACTCCTTCAGTTCCCCATCCCATTTTTCATTCTTGATATTATTAATCTTAGCTCATATTATAGCATATAATGTTTACATTAATTGAGGTTACTAAGTTCCTGCACATGCTGTATCTTTATTCTACTTATTTGTCCTTCCCCTCTTTCTCAACCCTCTCACTTTTCCCTTGGACTTCTTCCCTATTGCACGAGATACATCTCCTCCACTTCTATCCATCCAGAACTCGTGATATAAAATCTTCATTGTGTAAATAATATTGACAGAGCCATCTATATGAAGTAATTTGACTGAAACATTTACATTGTCCTAATTAAAATGGGGTTGGGGGTATGACTCTTCTGAAGTAATGGCACAATCCACTGAGGCAAAGCCTCAGAATATTAGACTATTTTGAGCCATTTCTCATGAATGTTGTGAACAGCCTCCCCCATACCCCTCCCTGCCCCAAATCTAACAAGGGCAGAGGAAAGTGTTTTTCAACCTAGTGTTCATCATCAGACAGAAAGTATTTTACATTCAGAAGCCATTTCCAGTATCAAATTCAATTTTGTCAAGTGATTAGTTGAGTTTGGTAGAGAATAATTTAAAAACACAATGCTGGAAATGGCTGTGGTGCTTCTGCACTTGAGGAGAGCCGTTGCTATTCTCAGGTTGCAATTCTCCTTTCAGTGACTGTGCATCACAACTGGATTATTGTGTTACATGTCTTTGCAGCTGTTACAGACCTGCATCTGTTGACACCATGTGTTCCTACCCAGTACTGTGAGAAGAAATAGGGAAGTGATTGATACCTTGCCTGTCTATCAGCGCAAACGTCCTTTTATGTACATATGTTTGTAAAGCTCTTTAGCCCCCTTCAAGATGAAAGGCTTTGTATAAATATAAGCTTTCGATTTTAGTACATGTTTGTAATACATGTGGTACAGTCCTAAATATGTATTTAGCTGATAGGCACTGTTCTTGTCTATTGTACAAATATTGACTTTAAAAGTATAAATATGTATTTAACCATCAGACCAGAAAAACACTGAAGCAGTTACTTCTCAGGCAGATATTAATATTGTATAAACCTATATATATACATATGTTTACATTAAGCCCCATCATTGCAGAGCATTTCTTTTTAAAAAATGAGATAATATCAACAACAAAATAAGATAGTTCTTGATTTTCTTTTGAGGTGATCCTGATTTTTAATTTTTATCTTTGTTTTTTTCTTTTTAATCTTACATAAATACAATCTATTATAATATGATTGAAATCTAGAATTAGTTTCTCTCAAATATGGGAGATCCATTATGCTGGTGAAATTTTCCCTCCTTAAGAAACTTTTAAAAAGACATCAGTAGAATATAAAGACATTAAAGGAGACCTGGTGTGGTGGCACATGCTTGTAATTCTAGCACTCAGGAGGCTGAGGCAGGAGGAGCACCACAATTTCAGGATCAGCCTGGATTGCATAGTGAGTTCAGTTCCAGCCTGGACTACACAGTGAGACCTTGCCTTAAAGAAAAGGAAAGTTTAGAAATGGGGGCAGGGGGGGAACAGCCATACAATTCCATCATCCTAATAATTATCATCTCATTTTACTTTTTGTTTTCCTCTAAGAATACTTTTAGCTAGAATTATAAAATATGTATTTTTACTATATGCATGTACCATTCTAGGACATAGCATACAAACTGACACAGTAGGTTGTTATTACACCTATTTACTACTGAAGAAACTGAAGCACAGAAAAGTCAGTAACTTACTTAAGGTTGTGTGAATAGTAAAATGAATAGTAGTTTTTTGGGAGTCTATTAATAGATTAAGCTCAGTGTCTCTTTACCCTTAACCATTTTGCTTTTTTTTTTTGCCTGATTATAATATGCATACAGTTTTATACCCTACCTTTTCTAATTTAATATTATACCATGGGTAATTTAAAATGCTATTTATAGGGGGCTGGGGATTTAGCTCAGTGGTTCCACCACTTGCCTCTCAAGTGCAAGGTCCCAAGTTCGATCCCCAGTCCCCGCCTAAAAAAATAAAAAAATAAAAATAAATAAATAAATAAATAAATAAAATGCTATTTATATTCTTCATAGCACTTTATAAGACTGTACAGAATACTAACAGTGACCTTGATATCCAATTTACTTACCTTCAAAAACATCGTGATATTTACTTTTTAACTTCTTGTTTTGAAATAATTTTGGATTTTTTAGAAAAGTTACAAAGATAGTACAAAGAGTTCCCTTATACTTTTTGCCCATCTTCTAATATATTGTTTGGTATTGGTGATTAGACCTAGTGTCTCATGCATGCTAAGCATTTACTGTATACCCTCAGCTTCAACTTCTCCTAATATTTAATATCCAATGTAATCAGTCTAATTATCAAAACTAAGAAATTAATATTGGTACAACTCTATTAAATTAAGACCTTTATTTCCTATACGTTTTTTAAAAGAATGTCCTAGAGTTTAAGGGTCAGTGACATTCATGTTTGTGATATAATTGTTCATATTCCATATGCATTCACCTAAAAGCAGCAGAACTAATGTGGAATATATTTCCTTAATCTCTCTAGTAAAGAAAAATCTGTATTTTTCTGTGAACGTTTAAAAAAATAAATAATTCTGCTAGGGGTGATGGAACACATCTGTAATCCCAGTTTTTTGGTAGTCTAAGGCTGAAAGATTATAAATTTGAGGCCAGCCTGGGCAACTTAGTGAGGCACTGTCATAAAATAAAAAAAGGATAGGGATGTAGCTCAACATCCCCCGTGTTCAATACAGAGTATCACAAAAACAAATAAGTAAACAAATAATTCCCAGTAGCTGTAAGAACAAATTAGTTAGTCTGTACCTGGGTTTCCTTATGGCAGTTATAGCTACCTTTGCGGGCTTTTGTAAACTAGACTCTGAGCTGGGCATGGTGACGCACGCCTATAATCCCAGCACTTGGGAGGCTGAGGCAGGAGGATCGCTGTGAGTTCGAGACCAGCCTGGGCTACATAGTGCGTTCCAGGTCAGTCTCAACTCTGTAGTGAGACCCTGCCTCAACCCCCCCCAATAAATAAACAAACAAACAAACAAACCAGACTCTGTACTAGTTGTGGTCCTTCTTACAACAACCCTTCCAGAAAGGTGTTACTATCAAGAATTGGTTTGTCCAAGGTTTTACAGCTAATTTAAAGCTGAAATTTGGAATGACAGCTTGACTTCTCTACTTAAGCCCTTAATAACTCAATATTTGTCAACTTATAGTGTAGTGCAGCGTGTAATAGATGTTCATTTAATATAGCTACTTGTAAAAATAAAGTGATGATATTTAGGATTTTTATCCTATACTCTCCAGATATTAGTGCTGGACCATGTTCTAAGCCCATGTTGTTGACTAAGTCCAAATATCATTTCTTAAAATGAAATAACTATGGATCTGGCAAGTATTTATAAACTCCTGTATTGTGTAGTAGGGATCCTGCAAGGCACTAGAGGAGATACAGTGGTTCAAGACATAAGCTAAAAGGAGTCCTAGGCAGGTTATGTCTGATTATCAAATAGATTCTCTCTTTTTAAAATTAGATTTTCTACATGAAAGTCTTAGTAAGAGATTGGTGAAGAGAAGAGTCACTTTGGGCTAGAGGAAGCTTTATTGAGGAAATGGAATTTGAATGAACCTTTTGAAATCGGATTTGGACAGGTTAAAGGGAGCGAAAATGGCAAACTTTGTATGTTAAACTTAACAATAGATTTCTGCTTCCAGTAATTTGTTCATCAAATCCATTCATAATTTTGCACCTGGGGACATTAAAATTCTGTAAGGTTAAATAATGTTTCCAAGGTTCCAGTGTTAATACGCAATGCATCTTAGATTTAAATCTGAGTTTGGTTAACTCCAAAGTTCATGTTCACCATTATATGCCCTATTGTTTGACATCAGTGACAGCCAAATCTTAATATAAATTGAACAACAAAAGCTTTCTTTAGATGTTTATCCATTGTGCTAACTCAAAACTTGAATCTCTTCAGTAGAGAATCTTGCTATACTAAGGCTGGGATACCACTTTCCATTCTGTAATGATACTTTTTAAGGTGGGAGGGGAGTGTGGTCGATGAGGAACACACTTTGGGAAGACATTGATAAAGAGTAGTGTGTTCTTGGTGCTGCTGTGTTGACACCTAATTAGAAGTCAATATTGCAAGCATAATGACCTGGCCAATTGTTGAACTGACTGCCCAAGTGACACAGTTAGAGTCCCCAGGTAATAACAAAAGATAAGAGTATTATTTGCCTGCCCAGTGCCACATAGTTACAGTGTTTGCATTAGCACACAACTGCTAAAATAGATTCTTCCAGGTTTGTATCTAAACTGCTTCTGGCCTAGAAGGCTGAGGTTAATATATCATAAAATTTGGTGTAAAACCCAATTTTCCTAACTACAAATGCATTTAGAGGAAAGTAGACAGGAAATAGCTTTTCTTTCCTGAAAAACAAAAGAGCAGTTGGGCTAGAGGAACACGTGCGAAAGCAGATAAAATATTTCACTACATATAGGTATTATATAAACTACTCTCTTAAGAAACACAACCAAAATTATCCTGATATTTGGGGTTCTCCATGCTATTTTTTTAATGATGTGTTTCTCCTTTCCTTGTCTGTCTTTAGTGAGCAGATAGAGCAATACCTTATCTCAGAAAGTGATTGGATTTTTCCCTGTGTATTATATCCGTTTTGATTTGTATTTGGCCAATGGTATAATATATTAAATAGCTTATATTTATCTGTGAGTATTTCATATATATTTCTTGATGCTGAGACTCACAAATAGCTGTGTGGAATGCCTCAACCAGCCTGATTACATTGGATGTGCAATTGGATTGAGGAATGTGTACTCAGAGCTTATGATCACTGGCCCGGTTGAGTCTGGGTGATGCATGTGGCTTTCCAGGGATGCTGCTATTTACATCTGTTAATGGCCCTTCTTGATGGCCAGCTCCCCAATGAGGTGATATGCAGCAGCCTGGGGATGAGGGACCAAGGCTGCAGATGTGTGGCTGGGCTCCATTAGGCAGGACCAGGAATGCTCATCTGGTAGGCTTTGTTTTGGCAGGTGAGTGGTGGGGGAAGGGAGGAAGATACGAGGCAGAAATGGGAAAAATAGAATGAGAAGCATCACTTACCCAACCAAGTATATGGGAAACACACAGGCAGACATGAAAAACTGCATCTGTAACTGGGGTGTAAATGAATAGAAAAGAAATGAAACTAGTGAATAAACAAATGGAAAGATTGACTAGTTTTCATATAGGAGATTAAAAGAGGAGAGGGCTGTGAGAGTTTGGGAAGAGACACACCACCTCTGCCTTTTAGGTAGGTATCATTTGTGTGGCTTGTTAGCTGCTACCAAATAGAGAGCAGAGAGTTACATTTATCACAGTACAGCAGAAGATTAGTTCTGTTCATCTGTTGGTTTTCTGGTGCTGAGAGAAAGCAGCAAGAGGCACTCTCAAGAATGCAGTGTTTCTGGGAGTTGTAGTTCAGTGGCATTACACCTGCCTGGCAAGCACGAGGTCCTGAGTTTGATCCCTGGTACTGGGGGGAAAAATGCAGTATTGAGCAATAGTAAATTCTTGCAGAACTGGAAGATATCTGGAGCAAACCACTAAAGAATATTTCTATTTTTCATATCAAATGCAGGAGGATAATAAAAGGATCTCGGATCACAAGAGTTGTCCAGTCCATGAAATATGGTTCTTTTTCTGGTCCCTTATGTGTTAAAGGTTTCTTGGAACCAATCTCACTAAAGCTGGAAATAGTTTCTTAATATAGTAAGATTGTACACTTAATTTGCACTACTATGGTGTTCTTCCACACATATCTTAATTGCATTTTAGACTTTTATTTTGAGTAGGCCCCAAAAGGAACTAAGCAGCTTTAGAATACATAGTATTCCAGCTTTTCTCAGAAAATCTAAATAGTGTATTAGAATGTTTCTAGTTTCTAACAGGGAGCTTAGTTCTTCAGCAGTACACACTTTCCCATGAAGGATGTGTCTAGTTATAGTGTCATGCTTTGAAGGAACCTGAAAAATAAAAATCTCACTTGTTGCATTCACTTGTTGGTTGATATCTTTGCAGATTGGCATGGTATCTTGGAAAATGACCCTAAAAAGTCCCGAATATCCAGAAGGCCGGGATATCATTGTTATTGGTAATGACATCACATACCGAATTGGGTCCTTTGGGCCCCAGGAAGATTTGCTGTTTCTCAGAGCTTCTGAACTTGCCAGAGCAGAGGGTATTCCACGCATCTATGTGGCCGCCAACAGTGGAGCAAGAATTGGGCTAGCAGAAGAAATTCGCCATATGTTTCATGTGGCCTGGGTAGATCCTGAGGACCCTTACAAGGTACAGGCTAAGAGAGATAATACTTCAGTGTATTGTATGGCAATGTGTGCTCACGTGCACATGTGTGTTTGTGTCACACATGCATATGTGTAAAAGATGGAGAAAAGGAAGAAGTTTAAATTCAAAAGTCAGTCTTTCTAATGAAAATTAGATATAAATAAAGTTACAAAATTTCCTTAAGACACCATCTTTGAGACAAATTGTTTCTTAATATGTTCATTCAGTTTTTCCTCCAGCTTTAAAATAGATGGATGTTTCTTTGGTTGAACATTAGATAAAATAATAGGAATGCATTTACCACAAGACATGCTAAACCTAAAATATGTATCTTTAAACTCTTCTTCTCTGACTTTTAGGATTGTGATCAGTTATTAACAAAATCTTCTTCTCCAACCCACCTGGCCCTATTTGAGACCTATTTTTTCTGTAAAGACATGGTTTCCCTTATACTACTGAGCCTTAGTAGTATAAGAGGGATTACAGTTTTCTTGGAACCTCATTGCTACTTCCAGACCCTTTCTTCTCCCTTCTTCCTGAAAAAAAATCACATCTTTGAATCTCATGTCATAAGATTGTGCTGTTGTCCTACCACTGTTCCTTCTTAGGGTGCTTCCCAACACTTTGGTCACAACCCCTCATTATTTATATCTTTTAGTTCCTGGCACTTGCTTTCTCCAGTGCTATTAGTCATGATAATTTTTGTGAATGCTGTATTCATATAACCCTTCCATAATCTGCCTTCTCTTGGATCTTGGACTTCTCTTCTAATGGTCCTATCCTCCCACCTAGCTCAGTATCTTATTTCCAATAATCTCAATTTCAAGTATCCCTTTCTTTGCCACCCCTCCATTTGTTCTCCACTCCCTCCTTACATCTTATTCTTATTTAGCTTAAATTCCAAGGTTAGCCATTATAATCTCACCCTCAACTTTTTTTTTGCTTCTCCATTCTGCTTACTTTGTGCCTTTATAAAAACCTTGTTTAAATCTCTCTCCATCTACTCTCACCTGTGTGTGCACCTGCATAGCTGAATACTGAGAGAGAAAAACACACAGTTCTGTTAATTGATCTTATTCTAAATTCAATTCAAACTTACCAAACTCCTGGAAGACAGTTTCACACCTACTTTCTCCTCAAACCCTCATACTCTCTTTCCGCATTCTCACTCAGAGCCAATATCAGACCTTAGTTCCCTATTTACTGAGATACAAAATGAATCAGAAGAGGGCTCCACAAGCTTTGACTAGTTTTACATCTTACACTTCCTCTCTGCTTTCTCTCCTGTGCATTGAATGAACAATCCTTCCTCCACTCCACGGCCACCCCCCTGCTTATGTACTCGATCTCCCTTCTTGCCAACTTACCTATGTACATGAGCACTGCTGCCTCTTTATTGCATCACTGCATTTCCGTTCCTTCTGTATTTATCATTTTAGCATACAAGCACTTGCTCATATATAGCCTTATTATTAGCAGCATTTGACACCACCCTTGTTCCACTTTGTTTTTCCTTTTACAGCAAAACTTCTTAGAGTAGTTGTCTATTCAAGCCAGGCATGGGGTTGCACACCTGAAATGTAAGCTACTAGGGAGACCAAGAAGGGAGGACTGCAAGTTTAATGTCAGCTTGGGTAACTTAGCAAGATCCTATTTTCAGATCAAATGAAAAAGACTAGCGATATAGCTCATTGGTAGAATGCATTCCTCACATGGCTGACACCCTGGGTTTAATCCTTAGTACTGAAAGGAGGGGATGGTGAGAAGAGTTGTCTTGGAATCTCCATATACTCTTCTCTTAAACCTACTTCAGTGAAACTTCCCCATTCCACTATAGCTGCTTTTGTCAAGGTTATCAGTGTTTCGTATTGCTAAATTCCACATGAATTCTTAGACCTCATCTTAGCTATTTGATGATTCAGCAGCATTTGACACAGTTGAACACTCCTTCATCCTTGAAATACTTTCTCTTGTTGGCTTCCAGGACCTTAGAATTGCCCTCTTTGTCTTTCTATCTCTCCACCTTCCTGGCTTTTCTTTTCTCACTTTCCTTTGGTGTCCTTAACATCTTCACATGTAAGACTGTTTAAGAGGTGATAGAAATATACTGTATTTTGATTGTGGTAGTGGTCACCCAAGTATATAGATGTTCAGAACTCATCAAATTGTAATGTTTAAAGTTGATAAAATTTATTGCATGTAGACTGCAGTTCATTAAAATTCATTCAAAAAATACGTAGAAATTGATAGTGACTGCTGACCATTATGATGAGATTTTTGGCGAGAGGGTAATGACAGCATTCTAGAATTAGTGGTGATGGTTGCACAACATATGAATATACTAAAAACTACTGAATTGTATACACATATGGCATGTTAGACACATACCACGTCATTGTACTTTGTGTAAGAATACAGTATGGATATGTATGTATACAAGTAAATTATGAAATAATATAATGTTATAAATGTAATTAGGAAGGATTGAAAAAAGCAAAAGAGATTAGTTCACTATTAGCTCTCTATAGACTTCTGATTTTGGGGGGCGGGGTTGAGACAGGGTCTCATATGTAGTTGAGACTGGCCTGGAACTCAATATGTAGCCCAGGCTGGTCTTGAACTCACAGCGATCCTCCTGGCTCAGCCTCCCAAGTGCTGGGATTATGGGCATGCACCACCATGCCTGGCTAGACTTCTGATTTTAATATTGAATCTTCTAGATTTATGATCCTCTCAGTTATTACTTACCCATGTACAATTACTTACCCAATGATTTGATAAATTTTTATGTAGAGATTTGAGAGAGTGAAGAATAGTTATTCGCATAAGTCTTTAATTCATGTTAATATCTTTAATAGAAGTGTCACTAAAGATCTGAAAATGACCCTTTGCCCCTATTGAATTGAAATCAATAGAATATACTTGCAATTGCAGTTACAAGGTATCTTGTTTCGAGGACAGGCTGAAAACAGGAACTGAAAAAAATACTTCTGTCTTTTAAAGGAGATCTATGCTAATATCCTATTAGATGGTAACTTGAAGAAGTGACAGCAGTTTAAAGCTACCTTTGGAACAAGCTTATTATGCATGCTTTGCTCTGTCTTCAGTTATGTGACAATGGTAAATAAAGAGTTAAAACTATTTGTGCTTCACAGGGATACAAGTATTTATATCTGACCCCTCAAGATTATAAGAGAGTCAGTGCTCTTAACTCTGTCCACTGTGAACATGTGGAGGATGAAGGAGAATCCAGGTAAGTATTTATATATCAAGATAATTTGGCCATGACTAAAAAAAGAGAGAATATATTATTTTTTCCCTATTGTTCTGCTGCTAATCATGACCTTGAAGAGCAGTGAAGATTGTTACCTTAATCTAGATGTCTTAGGTTTTTCTCTTATGTCTACCACTTATTAGCTGAAAGACATTATTGATTGAGGTTTTTAAATTGTGTTCATAATACCTATTCAGTCTAGCAAACTTAAAATGTAGACAATTATGAAGAAAAAAATCAGCCACAGTTTGATCCTAAGGTCACAATTAGGAATTTATATAGTTTTAATGTCTTTTCTACATTCATACCCTGTTTTCAACATAATTGGGATTATAATAAGATTTTCTTTTGAATTTTTTCTGTTCACTAAAAACTGTTTTTAGAGAAATTTTTATGTTCTTAACTTTTTTTTTTTTTTTGAGACAGGATCTCGCTATGTAGTTGGGATGACCTTGAACTCACAGTGTAGCCCAGATAGGCCTCAAACTTGTGGCAATCCTCCTGCCTCAGCCTCTCTAGTGGTGGGCTTACAGGCATGCACTACCACACCTGCCTTAAAATATTTGAATGTTAATGGTTGCATAGTACTTCATCATAATGAATATGTCATATCTGAATATTCAGGCTATTTCCAGTTTTTTACTATTGTGCCCCTGGGCTAAAGATTCATTTATATAAACTTATGAGTATGTTTGATTATTTCCTTTGGGTTAATTTCTAGAAGTAAAAATACTGGGTAAATAATATTTCTGCTAGGCATGGTATCACATGCCTATTCTGCTACCTATTGGGAAGGCTGAGGCAGAAGAATCACAAGTTTGAGGCCAGCCTGGGCCACTTAGGGAAATCCAGTCTCAAAATAGAATTTTAAAAAGTGTTGGAGGGCCAGGGATTTAGCTCAGCGGTTCAGTGGCCTGCCTTGCAAGTGCAAGGACCTGAGTTCAATCCCCGGTACCAAAACAAAAAAGTGTTGGAGATATAGCTCAGTGCTCCCTGGTTTCAACCCCCAGTACTGAAAAACAAAAAAGATGTCCATTTTTAAGGATTTTTAAAAGTAATTTCAAATTGTCCTTCCAAGATCTGCTTTTCTAATTAGTAGTATGTGATAGTGCTTGTTTCCTCTCTTTTAATTTTTCTCTACCCTTGGCAACATAGATTATTGTCAATTAATAAAATAGGATAAAAATGGCAATTGTTATTTTAACTTGTATTTTTTATTACCAGTGAAGCTGAATGTTTTTATAATCTCTGTGCAAGTAGTTTCTAGAATGTTAATTCCTCCAACTCTATTTATTGCATAATTCATATGTTCTTATTTTTTGTTCTATCTATCCCTGTGGTAATGGCATGCTGTTCGAACTATTCTAGTTGGGCAGATTTCTTCATGTTCTTAATTTTTCCCTAAGTCTTTTTAGCTATTTTTGCCCTTTTTGTATGGAATGATTCTTATAAAATTAGTTCCCAAAAACTTTCATAATATTTTTATTCTCATTGCATTAGTATTACACATTAATTTGTGAAGATCTGATATCTTCCTAATATAAACTCTTCCCTCCTAATATTAACTCTTCCCCCAGAAGAAGCATACTATGATTTTCTTTTTTATTTACTTCTTTGTTTTTGGTACCAGGGATTGAACTTGGGTCCTTGCACTTGCAAGGCAGGCCACCAAACCACTGAGCTAAATCCCCACCCGATGATTTTCTTTTTATTCAAGTGTCTTTTTTAAGATTTATAGTTTTCTTATAGGTTATGCCAGAGGTTCTCAAACTTTGTCGGTTCATGGGACCTGTAGCAGCTCAGTGATTTTTTTTCACACAACCCAAGGCTAAGGGATTTTTCTAATACTGTATTTCTGTCAATTATATAGAAAACTCTAATAACTGCATTTTTGTTGTTGTTTTTGGTACCAGGGATCAAACTCGAGCAAAACCATTGAACTAAACCCCTGGCCCACTGAATGTTTATGTCCTAACAACTTGATGATTTTTTAAATAAAATAATTCACATGAATTGAGAAATATTATTTTACTCTTAAATAATTATGTACTTACTAGTGGGATGTTTGTATCTATGTAACAGCCCTAACTTTAGAAGCACCGTGGATTAGCCACTCATATTTCTTGTTCTTCATTGATTTTTGTGTAGACCTTGCTTTTTTCCTACAAAGTGCAAAAAACTGGCTTTGTAAAGATAGGGCGTTGTCAAAAGGAATGTAGACTAATGTTAAACCATGCACTGCATAGAGCTAGTCATTCACATGGAGTCCAACAGATGTCAAATGTCAAAGTGTTTCTCTAAAAAATTAAAAATATCCTGTACTATCCTTAGAGGTTCACTGTGCTGTCCTGGAACATTTTGCAGCTCAGTATAGGTACAGTGGAATTTTGCTACTTTCTTTGTGTTTATTTCTAAATATTTTGTATTTTTTCTTCCTAATCTGGATAGGATTTTTCTTTTGCTATATATATTTTTAACTACTTATTACTGGCTTTTGTGAAAGCCATTTATTTTGTATATTACTTTTGCTAAAAAATAAGTCATTTTTTTCTTCTTTGGGGTTTCCTATCTGAAAGATGAACCAAAGCCCTTAATACAGTTCTGAGCACATAGTAAGCAATTAAATATCCTGGTTATTATTATTACTATCTGTATGAAAATGATATTCCCTATCACAATGGATTGTTGTAAGGATCAAACATCCTGTACATGTATTGTTAATTGTTAATTGTAATGTAAAGGCCTATTGTCATATTAAAATTTAGTTCTACTTTAAAGAATGATAGCTCCATGCATAGAAGACTCAGGTCAGAAAGCATAAAATGGAAAATTTTAATTCTTTTTCATGTAATATGCACATTACCCCTCCCCAAATGATTGTGGTTCATTAGCTCCTTAAGGAAAATTATCTTCATCTATACTATAACTCTAGACTCTAAGATCTAGATATAAAACAAAAGGAAGAATAGGAGAATTATTGACTATTAGGAGAGGCTAAAAATGAAAGCTAGAAGAATCTGAGGAGCAGAAATGCAAAGACTCAGACCAACAGCAAGAGCAAAGAGGTGGAATTAATGGAGGGCTGGACAGAAAGAAGGGAACAGAGAAATATTATAGGAGGAAGTGGTTTAAGAGCCACTATGGGATACTTATTTATTATTTCAATTTGTAAAATTGTGCCCAGTGCTAAGCCTTCTGAGTATACATGGAACCATAAATAATTATGTTCATCTCTACTTCTAACCTTGTAGTTTTCCTTTCTTTTATTAGTTGCATTCCCCATCTCCCATTTCCCATTATCAGCTATCACTCTTAATCCCCTGCTAGGAAGACAGATGAGGGACTCCCAGTAGATCCGCAAGATGCTTTCTGGACACTTTGGCTAGCATTTCACTTCTATACACATTCTACCTGCCCCTCCAGAGAACTATAGCCAAGAACCCTCATGTATACACTTGGTAACTGTGAAAGACCAAGAATGAAAGTATAATTTGACCTTTCTCTTCATCCTTATCTTGGAAAAGAGAATTGTTTACTTGAAACTAAATTGAGCATTTCCATTACCCCTGTATTTGAATTTTTTAATTCATTTTAGTCGAAATTTTGACATAATCAGTTGCTTATTATAGTGATATCTATTGACCCTGCTTTTAAGAAACTTGTTCAGAAAAGTAAGAAAGGGCATCTAAAATCTGATGGCCAGTTAGATCAAGCTTTCTCCTTGTTGCTTTAATTCCCATGTCAATCCTTAAAGGTAGGTAATATCTCCATTCTACAGATGTATTATTACCCCAGAGTCACATCACTGCCTATGTCAGAATAAGAATTTAAACCAATTTGCTTAATCCTAGATTTTGCTTTTTCTGCTATAGTATATTGCTTCCAGATAAAATAGGAACCAAACTAAAAAGAAAGACATATGAGTGAAGAATATAAAAGAAAGATTTTTAAGGCCTTTGTGTTAAATACAAGTTTTCAATTGTTTTTAGTTGCTTTTTCATGACGATTTTCCACTTAACGGATTGTTGTTTTTGTGTTTAATTTTTTGGGCTTTATGACCATCTAATAGGTACAAGATAACAGATATTATTGGGAAAGAAGAGGGTCTTGGAACAGAGAACCTACGAGGTTCAGGAATGATTGCTGGAGAATCTTCCTTGGCCTACGATGAGATTATCACCATCAGCCTGGTAAATATTTCTTGAATGTGATTCCCCCAAGAACTGGGAACCAAACTCAGAGCTTCACATATGCTGTACAAATGTTCCACTGCTGACCTATGTCACCAGCCCCCAGAATGTGAAATTTCTGAAGAGCTGGCTATGTGACTAGGTTTATTGTTGCCTCCATCACTGTTATTCAGTCCAAAATGAAAGCTTTTTATTTTTTTTGAGACAGGGTCTTCCTATGGAATTCAGGCTGGCTTTGAATACACTGTGTAGTCCAAGCAGGCCTCAAACACAGTGGTTCTCCTGCCTTGTCCTCCCAAGTGCTGGAATTGTAGGCATGTGCCACCACACCCAGTACAAAAGTATTTCTTGAAGTTGTAATTTAATCTTACATGAAAATGGGAAGACATGATAACATAAACTACCAAATTTTCCAAATAAACTTACTTGTTTTAGCCTTTAATTCATTTCTCTAAATATTTTACCAGGTTTTAAACTTGAATTTCTTTTAGCTTGAATTTCTTCTCTTTGCAGTACTTTCCTTGCTCATGCCTATAATGGGGATGCCAGTCATCTGTGAAATGGGCGAGTAGTGGGGCTATGATTCTTGAAATGTCTGCTACTAGAATTATTAGATGAATTTTGTCTCTTCTTTGACCAGAAATTTTTGTATTGTTATTACTCAAACAGACTTCATAAAAAGCAGTATTTATTTCTGTTCATGTAGATTTTCCATATTTTATTTATGCCTTAGATTTATAATTTGGGAGAGGAAGTAAATACGTGACATATGGATTTGTTCTTTTTTAAGGTGACATGCCGGGCCATTGGAATTGGGGCTTACCTTGTTCGACTGGGACAGAGAACCATCCAGGTTGAGAATTCTCACTTAATTTTAACAGGAGCTGGTGCCCTCAACAAAGTAAGTTTCTAGGGTTTGAGAAAAGTATGTTAAACTCTTCAATGATTATCGTGAATTCTTAGTTCAAGATCCTGAGTAAAGTAAATTAATCAATGTTTTCCTCAGTTTGTATCTTCCCTTCTTCCTCAATCATTCCAGTCCATTGACTTGCTTACCTTTTCATTCATTTCATTCAACAAAATCGCTATTCCAAAAAGCTCATGTACTGGTCTCTTTCTAGAAAGACGGAATTACCCAAATGCTTCTGTTCTGCCTCCACTCACTCTATTTTTCTTACTTATAAATAAGGGATGTCAGGAGATATATTTTCACAGGCAGAGCTGTCTCAGGGTCTAGTTGTACTAGTCCTATTTAACATAGATTTAAGTACTGACATAAGGTGTTGAGAATACCTAATTTTAGTGTTTTGAGAAATTCTGAATACACCTCTTAAAAGGAACATATACAGTAGTCCCTTAAACATAGGGGAAGTACTTAGTAAATATTCAGTGTGAAGATTGGTGAATGAATTCATTGAATAGGTTTGTTGGGAAAAACTATGACATAGGCATTTATCTTCCCTTCCTGAGAGAGGCTTATGCCATTTTACAGCCCCACCCCACTACCACCTCCCCACATGCTGGAGGTTGAACCCAGGGCCTCATGAATGTGAGGACACATATCATCACTCTACAACCCTAGCTTAGTTATGCCTTATTAACCTAAGTTCAAAGGGGCTTTTCTAAAGGGGGTAGTGATATCCAAGAGTGAGACCATCCAAGAAAACTAGAATATACAAAGGTTAATGCAGTTCCTGACTCTTGTAGGGATAAGAAATTTATTTTCTCTCTAGAGGCAGAAAAATATGATGGAATAGTCCAGGGCTGGCTGCCTTTGTGCAACTTATATAACCTTTTATCTCCTCAGCTTTCCTACCTGTTGAAGGGGGATAATAATTTCCATCTTGAAATAATGTAGTAATGTTCAAATGAGAAAATATGAGTAACTCAATCAATCAATAAAATTGAGTATTGTGTTTATGTGACTTGCAGGACATTTTTATCAAACCCTGATTTTTAAATGAAAGGATAGGTACTAAGTGTCCCATCTATCATTCCCACTTAGAAAAAGTTCATAATTCCATTGATCTAATTACCTTTTTAGGGATATAAATTAGAAAATTGTTTGATGTAGTCAGCTTGTTCTATGTCTTCATATGAACTCTGTGTCATACTTTAGGTTTGTTCCTCTCCAGGGGAAGGCAGTGTTAATAGTAGCAAATTTGGCTGTCTTCCTCCTTTTTGGAGACTAGCCTAGAAATAAAGATTATGAACTGCCCCAGTAAGGGCCTCAGTTCGATCCCCGGTACCACAAAAACAAAAACAAAACATGAACTGCCCCTACTGAAGATTACTGCAGTGAGAGAAACACCCAAGTGTCTCAAAAAATTTTTTTAGAGTTTCTCTTAGGATAAGATATTGGTGAACATTGAAAAGAGTTTTAGGTACCATTATCTATGAGGATATTTTGAATGTTTTTTATTATATTTTCATACATGGATAGAGAGATAATTTCTGAAAAGCATCTTGTTACATTAAGCTTTATGCATAAAGCTTATGCACATAGATACTGTGTTATCCATAAAGAGTATTATAAAAATCAAAGATTGTTGGTTTTGAGGATTTTTGTGGGGGGGCCTGAAAGTTCCATTTCATTTGTGCCATGAAGAAAATTTTATGGATATTTTTCTTAAAATTTGACTGAATTGTTCTTCCTAAATTCAGTATATTCACCTTCTTCCTAGCTTGAAGAGCCACTTGTTAAGGGAAAAGCCTAGCTGTAGAAAGAAAGACAAGTCAAGCTGTTGTAACTTACCAAACACTGCTCATTTCCAGAAGGACATGATCATTTTTAGCTGAAGGGAGTAATCGTTTATAGATGTTACCTAATCCTGCTTCCCCTGCTTCACTATCTTCCTGTCAACACCTCTTAAGTATAGTCATATTGCTGGAAGACATCTGATTTCATAGACATTCATTACGAATGTCCTATCAGCCCCTTTGCTTATCAGGTATGAAAAAGGAAACTATTCTGGAGCTACTGTGCTCAGATTGCGTCCCCTGACTCACTCCTTGTGCATATTCTGTCTTTGTCTGTGCTCATGTCTTTCTGGGCTCTATTTGCCTTTCTTTCTGTAGTTATCTCTCTGTCTCAAGACATTCTGAGTATATGTCTTTCTGTTTGAGTGCTGATCTCTCTGTCTCTTTGTTTCTGTATTTTGCTTATAGATCCCTCTCTCTGTCTGCTCATCTCTGAGTATCTGTGTATGAGAAAGTCTTTGTGTGTTTGAAATGCTGTGAAGGCTCCCTTTTAAGCCTTAGCCATTTTGTTTATAGTATTTGTGTACCTATATAAAGTGTAAATGTAGACAGGCATAAATGCAAGCTTATATATGATCTTAGACTATAAACATTTGACCCTTACCTTTTTGAGGCTTCCTCCATTATGCTATATGTTGGGGTGAAGAATAAGAAGAGGGGTACACAGAGGTTGTTGGGGGAAAAATCTTGTGTGTGCCAGTGCCGATCCCGTTGACCCCTTTGAAAATTGAAATAATGATAATGCGTGTCTCCTGACTGCATCAAAGTATCAGCACATCAAAAGCCAGAAGGCATGAAATGCAAATGATAAAGTGAAAGCAGATGGATTGTGCATGATCGCCTGATGCCCAATGAATTTTAAAAGGTGCTGGTTTGGCGGAGGGGGGTGCTGAAATAAACACGTTATCCCTGCAATTTTTTTTTTTTTGTTCTTAACGCTTACTCCTGACAATATTTTTTCACACTTGAGTGAGCACCCACTCCATCTCTCTCTCCCTTCCTCCCTCTCTCCTTCTTTCTCTTTCTCTCTGCTCTCCACCTCCCTCCTCCCCACCCCATCCCACCTCTTACACGTCTCAGGTCAAGTCGCTGCAGCTCCGGTGGAAATAATAAGATATAAACCACGAGGTTGTTATTTGCATAGAAATAGCATGGAGCCCCAGGCAGCAAGGGAGAAGGACACAGGGATCATTTGTCTAAAATTTTAATGAAAACTTTTGCTGAGGCAGAGATTTTTTAAAAACTTTCTTTCTCCCTGCTTTTCCCCAATACTTTCCATCCCCTCTAACCCCATCACTGATTTGACTTAACATGGTTTCATTTGAGAAGAAAAGATTGACATACCCCATATCATACTTACATAATACAACAACATGTAAATTGTTTATTCTTTAACAGATACAAAGCTAAAGAGACACACATTCCCAACTTAATACATTGCATGTGTCCATCAAGCTTTTATGGCTGCATTTCATCTCTCACACACACACCTGATGTTTGCTGACCTGTTTTCAATTAGTTTGTCTTTCTACTTTTCACTTCCAAAGACTCTTTCTAAAAGACACATATAAATAAAGATGTAGCTGTATGTATTTTTGCCAACAATAGTAGCATGCACATAAAACATATATGTAGTTTCCTGGTGTTTTTTTCACCTTCCATGGTTTTACTATACACCGTTTTATTTTTGGTCACCATCCTTTGCCACTGTATCCTTTGTTCCAGAATCAGAGAGTACTTCCCTCATTTATATTTTTTCCACTGGGAATATCATTGTTTGTATTTTATTTTTTTATTTCTCTTTCTCTCTGTTGGCTTTGTTGCCTGCAGATATTTGTAAAGTATTCAAAATATTACCAAGTTGAGAAATATAGTTTCTGGATTTTTGTGAATGTTGTGATGCAGATTTGACATTTGAACTAAAGGGCTCATGACTGGAGGCAGCCCAGTCATGAGTTTATTTTAAACACAAAATCAAGGAAGTCTGATTCCTTGCTATCTTCTGTGATGGGCTGATGGTATTGGGGGCCATTTTAAAGACAGGAAGACTAAAAGGGAATTTATAGAGACTAGATCAGAATCAGAACATTGGCTTTATGTCCCAAAGTTTCATTGCAGAAGGATGTAGGACACATCTCTGTACTTAGTGTCCACTAGGCCTACAGAGAAAGTAGCCTGATCATTTCCTTGTTTCCAAATGTCATGAGAAAGATGAAATAAATGAGGCATTTTAATGGGCCTGTTATTCTGCATCTCCAAGGTAGTAGGCCGTAGGTTCCTAATTCCAGGAACTATAGGCAGAAGAATCTTCAGAATACTTTGCTGAGTGATGGGGTATACCTGGTGGATGTGGCAAACTATCCTGTGTGAAGAGAGTCATACTGGCATGGCAAAGGCATTGACCTATGTGCTTGAGGCATTGGCAAGATAGGTCCTTAAAGAGCTGAGATAATTTGCAGAGTCATAAACTCCTAAGTCCAGGTGTCACTTAGACATTTGCAATAACATTCATATCTCCCTCCTTCACCATACCTCCTCTCTGTTTCTATTTAATATGTTTAACATAGCATCGGGTGACATCTAGGCTGAAGGACCTATATCCTTTGGAAATACTGAAAAAAGCTAGAGCCTGGTAGTTCTTAGCCCATTGCCCCAGACTCAATGAGAACCCACTCTCTATACACAGAAATTAGAACCTACAGTTTATGGATATCCTCTGGACAGTAACTGCCTGTGAAGGTAAGGTTTCTGCCAGTGGTGATATGTGGACGATTGATGCACTTTTGACATCATATATGACTTCCCTGTGGTAAACATTTTAAAGCTTATCTTTTTCTTTTAGCAAAAAGATTTTTTTTAAAACGCTTAATCTCATCTCCTTTAGTGATGTCTGGCCTCTGTTTCCACTGAATCTACCAGTGAATAACTTACATGCTGGATATGATTAGGGCTGTTTGTCCTATGGGGGCTTCTCTGCTAATGTTGCTTTTGAAACATGGTACAACTAGATCACATACCTCTCTGGGTCCCTCTCAGTTTCCTTGTACATGTTTATATGTAGCTGTGCAACATGAAAAATGCAGTTGTCTCATTTGACTCTAGTGGGCACAGTACTAAGATTTTCCCTAAATGGGCCTGTGTCACACCAGTAACCTGCACTGCACAGTACCCATGTTAATCTGTGACACAAACATAAGAATCATGGAGGCTAAAGAGGGGAAGGAGAGATTACTTAGTTTTCACAGTAGTGTGGGCAGCATATCACTTTTATGTAACATAATGAAGTTAAAAGCCAGCTGCTTGGATTTAATTCCTGGCTCTGCCGCCTACTAGTCGTGTGACCTTGGACAATTTACTTAACCTCTCCAGGTTATAGTTTTATTAGCTATAAAACAGGGAGGGGGTGATAATACTGTAGTACCATACTGCCAGGTCATTGTGAGGATTAGATGATTTTTTTTTACAGGAAAACATTAGCACTGTTGTAGTCTTCTCTGAGGTGCATTAGGGCCCTTTCATTGCAATTCATTATCCAAACCCTGGGAGGGAAATACGAACACACTGTTCTCTATACTCTGGTTTTCTGATGGCAAAAATTTCTTCAGGAAAATATTAGGTGGCATTCCTCACCAAAACAGTACATTCATGTACTGACTTTCCCAGTAGATGCTATCTAAAGACAGCGCACTTTGGAAAGCCATTAACGTGAGAGGCACCCTGTTCAGTCATGATAGGGTAGTATGTGTGTCAGTCATCTGTCTGTAAGAGTCCCCAAGGACTTGTTGATACAATAGCCCATAATCACTCTAAGGATCAATCCAACAATTTGCATTTTTAAGTCTCTAACTACACATTTTTACAATAGTCCCCAAACTCCAATAGCTTCAGATGGGATCACTTTCCTTCTTGAAAAGGATATTTAGCTTTCTTTCTGAGTAAGCCTTGCTTTAGTAGTATGCATGAGTTCTCAAAAAGGATGGCAGATCTCCTTAGTTTTCAAGCCGTGTCCCCATATATACAAAAATGTGGGTAAATATGTCCTCATTTGGGGAATTATTTTATTTTTTCATGTTCCACAGGTTTTTAAAGAAAACAGATCTATACCAGATCTGTTTATCTCTATTAATGAGCCTTGGTGATCTGTCAACAGCCAGTTCGTCGGTGCACTGGTTTGGAGATCTTGCAAGGTAGAATTGCCATTCACATTGCCATCACAGAAGTTTCTTTAAGAGAGTGCCATGTGTGTTTAGTGGCTTAGGGACTGAAGGCTTGAGAGAGAACCTTGAAGTTGCAGTCCAGAGCTGCTAGATAAAGTAAGAACTCTGAGGCCCTCCTTGGGGACATTGAATACAGACTCAGGAATAATCACATTATGAGTGTGATCAAACTTTTTGGTATTATAGTACCATTAGACTTTTTTTGGGGGGGTACCAGGGAATCGAACTCGGGTCCTTGTGCTTGTGAGGCAGGTGGCAGAACCACTGAGCTAAAACCCCGGTCCTGCATTAGATTTTTTAAAAATAAACTTTTGATCAATCTCCTCCTTGCCATTTACTAGGTAAGCAAGCAACTTTAGCCTTAAGTCTATGGGAAGCATAATATATTTCCCACCTTAAAATAGAAGACCAGAGGATCTCTGAATCTTGAATTCACAGTAATTTGTAATATTCTCTGATTCTGTGAAGGTATATGTGGATCTGTAATTGGTATATTAGGCTGGGGCAAAGTGAATACAGATGGAGCAAGGCAATTTTAAAAGATATTACATAGTATGGTATTATATATTAGTGAAATTATAGTGATATATAAAAGGATTACATGTTAGATTAAGAAGTTATAGAGCCTGATGATTTAAAATTTCTTCTTATCCAGATTACAGAAAAGTAAATGCTATTTGGTTTTGTTCACATCACAAGTGACCATAAAATAGTGAATGTAGGAAATGGAAGGATTATCAAAAGCCTGAACCATTGTTTAAATTTTCTTTATGAGACCATTGTCACACAGTCATTAATTATGCTTGAAAAGTTCAGCTAAAGGGGACCTCAGTATGTCTTGAGCCAATCCATCCCTTCATCATATAAAGTTTTTCCTTATATTTGGCCAAAATTTTTTTCCCTGTACAGACAGACTGATATTCAAAAATCAAGAAAAAAGCCTCCCAATTTTATGATATGACCTATGAGAAATTGAATGGAACCAAAGTCTTTTTCCATGTACTTTACCCTTCAAAGTCAGGTCTTGTCAGAAAAACAAATGAAACAAAGATGAAAATGCCATTTCAAGATAATCGAGAAAATAGATTCATAAATAGCATTTTTACCAGTTGAAAGTATGAAATAAGTAGTAATTACAAGAGAAATGGTTAAAACTTAATTCTATCTTTAAGTATGCTATGGAACCTTAGGGGTCTTGTTTTATAGTAGCAGGCAAAACTTTTGGAGCCCAGTTATCTCTAGCTTTCCAATCACCTGTTTTGTTGAGTGATGGGACCTTGATATGCCAGCAGAAACTCATTTTTGATAGAATCAGTGAAGATGATGTGACTAAGGCACTCAAAGCCCTGAGGGTATTCAAAAAGACACTTAACTGTTAGAATCTATTGCCCTCTCTCCTCCATGTGGCCATCCAGTGCATCTCTACCTTGTCTCTAGAGTATTCATTTCAGCCTTCAGGATTCTGATGTGACCTGAGTATTGGAATGAGAAAATCCCACTACCTCACACATTCTGTGGGATGCAGGATCTCTGCAAATCCTACCTCTAATAAAGCTTCACTCCTGAACTCAAGCTAAATGCCCACATAGGTCTGTGAGCATGGCTCCTTAAGCAGAGTCATTTCCTTAGCTTCTTCATTTTCTCTTGCTACCCATGTTCATAGCTCTGTCTTTGCAGATCAGTGTTCACTTGAAGCTTTGTACTCCACCAGCCTTCTCTTCTCCCTTTAACCTTTTTCCCCCAACCCCAGCCTGAAACTCAAGTAAATTAGTTTCTCACATTTGCCCCCCAGTTAAAAAAAAAAATCCTATACTCCTCCAACAGTGTCTGCTCTTGGATTTGCAGTCAGCAGCCATCTCCAATAACCATCAGGCTGTCAGCTTTGCAGCTCCCTACTACCTCCCACCTCCCCCATCACTCACCAGAGAAAAAGAAAGCCAGAGCAAGAGCTTGAAATATATCATGCAATAGTGTATCATGAATTTGTTGTGAATCACAGCAGTGAAGCAGGTTTATTTATTTCTCAGACCTTAAATCAATACAAAGTAGGTCTCTTAGTTCTGAAGCTGGGATGGAGTGTGAAAAAATGAGCCCACTGTACTCTTAAAACTTTGGGGAAAGGAGATGACAGCTATATAATTCCATTTACCAGGCACTAGGGGCTTTAATGTGAAGGTGACAGGGAGCTCTTTGTGCATTTAGAGCACCATATCTTCTAAATAAAAGATCTGTAGACTTGATAGTGGAGCATAGCTCCAAGTTTAATAATCTCCAAGCATTAGACCAAGCCAATATGTTCCCAAGTCAGAGAGGTTCCCCCTAAACACTCATAAATTAAAAGTGCAAGAACTGCACACGATGGTAGATTAGAAATGCAAGGACTCTAGTCTTTTCCAGGAGGAAGACAGACCGGGGACCTTGCTATGCACAGACTGATCTGTGAATATGATAAAGACTCAGGAAATGACACTGTTTAAGAAATCTGACTTTGGGGCTGGGGATTTAGCTCAGTGGTTCCGCTGCTACCTCGAAAGTGCAAGGACCCAAGTTCGATCCCTGGTACCCCCCAAAAAAGAAAAGAAATAAATCTGACTTCTGTCTGTTCATCATTCTAGGAAGTGTTCCTGTGCATGGGTCCAAATCTAGCTGTGTCCCTTCTCATTCAGAGTGGCTGTCCTCAAACAACCTAATCAGCTAAAGTACATAGTTAGGAGTGTTGAATTATGAAAGGAGAAGCTTTAAGAGCTTTTTAGATTGAACTATAGAATACCATTCCTGAGCTTCAGGTTTTTCTGGTTGATTCTTTTTTTTTTTTTTTCAGCTTTAATTGAGTTTATTGGTACATTTTAGGGATACAGTACAGTTATATTCATTGTTGGGATCTTGTACCCTCTACATGACAGGTCTTGGTTCTCATTTTTTCCCCTTGTCCTGCCCTCCCTTCACCTCCTCCTCTCCTCCCCATCTATAAACACTTTATTTCCATCTTTTCATTATCTCACATTTTTTTCTTTTCCCTTATTACCCTTTCCCTACCCATCCCACCTTCCCTACACCTTTAGCTCCTTTCTTCCCATTTCTCAATGTCAGTGATCTTATTAGGATCTTCTGTATTATTGCAGATTATTCACACCAGAGAAACTATTTGGTATTTACACATATGTGCCTTATTTATTTCACTTAGGAGTATATCTTCAATATGTATCCATTTTCCTATGAATGAATTATTTTCTCATTCTTTATGGCTGAGTAATATTCCATTTTATAGAAAAACCACATCTTCTTTATCCAGTTTCCAACTGATGGGCAAATGGGCTGTTTCCAAGATGGGATTTAAGCCCTTTAAATAGTATGTACATCTGAGAAATTGAGAAATCAGTGTTATTCAGGAAAAGAACCCACCCGAATTTAACCAACAGTATAAGATGTAAATACAAGTCAAGACCATTGGAACAGATAATCAGCTTTTGAAAATCTTCATTTTAATTTCTTCATTTTCTGTCTGACCTACTGATAAAATTTACCTTTTCTAGCAGATAAAGACAGGTTTACAAGAGCACTCCTAAGATAATACGACTTTAAAATAGATAGAGTTACTAGTTGAATTCTAAATGAAGTAAGATTTGTGAAAGAGAAAGAAATACCTAGTATCTACAACTGGGGAAAATTAAAATGGTAGGAAACTGGAACCCCTTGTTTTGCTTAAGAAAGCTGTTTACATACCTTTTCTCATTTATAGTAGTTTAACATCCAGAAAATGTAAGTCAAATGGTAGTTCACGTGTATTTATTACATGCTTATTACATATATAGAGAATTATTCTTATGGACATACAAAGATGATTCCTATTTTTATGGGGCTTAAGTGTAGGCTAAAAGATAGTAGTGGAATTTTCACGTATTCCAAGGAGGAAATAAAATCGCTGCCCACTCATGTCACAAAATGGCTCCAGCAATGAAGTTGGTGCTATTGCCTAAGAAGCCAGGCCCCAGCAAGCACCAGACTCTGTGCCCTGGCCCCTGTGAGCACAGCCACACAGCCACCCAACTGTGCTATTGGCCTCTTCAGAAAACCCATAGGAAGTGACTGAAAAGAAGGGATTTAAATTTGTTTTTTAAATTTAAATATAATACAGGTAGATATTAATAAACAAAATATAGGAAGCATTCATTTCTATGAAAAATAAAACAAATTTAATAACAAAATAATTAGAGAATAATAATACTTACTACACTGCATATTGTGATCTTAAAAGAATGGCCAAAATGTTACTGAGAGTACAAGTCATAGAAAGAGACTGTCTTACAAAGAACAAACAGGCCAGGGATTTAGTTCAGTGGTTCTGCCACCTGCCTTGCAAGTGTGAGGACCCAAGTTCGATTTCCAGTACCAGAAGAAGAAGGAGGAGGAGGGGGAGAAGGAGAAGGAGGAGGAGAAGAAGAAGAAGAAGGAGAAGAAGCAACAAAAGGGATTTTTTAAAAAAATATTTCCATCTTTAGGAAACATATCTGATAAAAGACTGGGATTTAGAATATATTATTTCTTAAAGGAGATACAAAGATGGTAAATAAGCATATAAAAGGTTGGTTATCATTAATCATTAGGGAAACAAATTAAAACCACAATTTGACACCACTGGAAAAAATTTTTTTACCAAATTATTGCAGTTTTTATTTGTTTCTGCAGTGCTGGGGATCAAACCTAGGGTCTCATATGGTAGACAGGCACCCACCACTAAGCTACTAAAATTTTACCACCCAGCCCTAAAATTTTCTTAATGCTTAACTGACAAAATCCAAGTGCAGATGAGGATGTAAGTCAACCAGAATTATCATTTTTGATGGGAATGAAAAATGGTACAGCCACTTCGAAAATGGAGTGTTCTTTTTTTTGGTTTTGATCTTTTATAAAGTTTTTTATGCACTTAATCATACAACCTAGCAATTCCATTTCTATGTATTTACCCAGTAGAAATGAAAATCCTAACCCATGCAGAAAACCCTGTACATGAATATCCATATTCATATTCATAGTCCTCCAAAACTGGTTACAACTCAAAAATCTGCCAACAGAGAAACAGGTGAAAAAGTTACGGTACTTTCATAAAAAGGAACTACTGTTATTCTTCTCAGGTGAGTGAATTTGATGCTTTATGCTACCCAAAAGAAGCTAGACCCAGAAGGCTACATACTACATGACTCTGTTTGTACAACATTATATATATTTTTCCTCTCATTGCATTTACTGGTACATTTTAGGTATAGAGTACAGTTACATTCATCATTGGGATGTTGCACCTTTACATGACAGGTCTTGGTTCTCATTTTTTCGCCTTGTCCCTGCCCTCCCTTCACCCCCTCCTCCCCTCCCCATTTACAAACACTTCATTTCCATTTTTTCATTTTCTCATACTTTTTTCTTTTCACTTATTACCTTTCCCCTACCCTTCCCACTTTCCCTACACCTTTAGCGTTTCTTCCTATTTCACATTGTCAATTATATCATTAGGATCTTATGTACTGTTATAGTTTTTCACACCAGAGAAACTATTCGTTATTTACACATGCGTGACTTATTTATTTCACTTAGTAGTATATCCTCAATATGTATCCATTTTCCTATGAATGAATCTACTTTCTCATTATTTATGGCTGAATAGTATTCCATTTTATAGAAAAACCACATCTTCTTTATCCAGTCTCCAACTGATGGGCAAATGGGGTATTTCCAAGTTTTAGCTATTACAAACAGTGCCACTGTAAACATAGGTGTGCATATATCACTGTGATATTATTCTTTTAATTCTTTTGGAAAGATACCCAGCAGAGGGATGGCTGGGTCAAATGGAACTTCTACATTATAGAAATGACGTAAGTGGTCATTAGGGATGGCAGATTATAGAGGTGTATAAGAACTTTTTAGATTGATGAAAATTCTCTTGCTTGGGGTGGTGATTACATGACTATGTGTGTTTATATGCACAGAATTGTACACCTTAAAATGGACAGTTTTGTTATATGTTAATTATATCTCAGTAAGCCAGTCTTTGTTAAAATTTTTTAACTATTTCCATATTTGGAATTGATTTATTAGTAGTACTTGTAAGTCCCTGCTAAATGAGCAGTTGAAAGATCCCTGGGATGAGTGATTTCTTTCCGCAGTCAGCTTTCTCTTGGAAGCCTATGCTATTTCTCCTATGTGTGACAGGCAAACTATCATGTGGTTCTTCTCTATCCCTCCATGTTAAAAATGAGTTTCTGTTCCTCACTCACCTTCAAATCTTTGTTGTTCTTCTAATTCAGTCTTCTGTTCCCTGTTGAGCCCTTTACTTGTGTAAACAGAGGTTTTCCAGTGTTATTTCTGTCCTGTATCTCAGTCTCTTTGGCTAAATTTTTTTCTTACCACTGATAGATAACACAGTCCGTCTGCCCTAATTTATCCTTCAGCAGATCTGACCACTTCATAATTTGCTGCTTATAGAGAGATTTTTGCTCTTGCTATGAATGGTCTTGAGTCCAAATGTGGCTCAAATCAGAGGTTCTTCCCTCCTCTGCCAGTATACACTACTGAGCCCCTTCTATACCCACAAGCCAGATTACCAGTTGCCAGCCAGTACTCCAGTTTGCCAGTGATGGCGATGGCAATAAAGGTGGAGAAAAAGATGTTATAACCCTGTGGCTACACCCAAATATTCTTGGTCATAGAGGCACTGGTCTTGTCTCCCTAGAGATTTAATTCTATTACCCTTGGATATATTCCTGGAGAAACATTTACACAGTAATATGTGTGGTACCACTTAAAATTGTTAATTGGAGATTGAATTACTTGTCAGCTTTTAAAAATGTAGTCCTCTCAGGTCAAGGAGGAAGATGGGAGCATCACTGAGTAGATGAGCTATTAAATTTTTTTCCCCTTCTTCTTTTCTCTACCCCTCCCTTTTCCTCTTTCATCCTTTTTTCCTTTCTTTTGTCCCTATTTTACGACTTTTTCCCTACTGCCACGTATTTTTCTCATTTCTTAGCTGAACCTTTTAATCTGACAGATCCCAGAGTGACTTTAATGCCTTGAATCATGGAAGAAGTCCAGTGATGATGATTGCTCAGTAAATTTACAAAACCCCTCCTCAAATCCTTTTGAGAAAAGAAATATCCTAATGAGAAGGAGGATTGTAGCAAGGACTCAGTTTGTGTAGCAAGTTCTTAGATGCAGGTGGAATTTTATACGCCTTGCTTCTTTAAATAGACAATTCCTTGACCCACTAAGGTTTATTTAAAAGGGGGGAGGTGCAGCATATTTCTCTTCTTATTTTGTCAGGAGTATGCATCATTATTTTTCACATCTTATAACAAAATTCAAAATATTTTTATGTAAGTCTAAGAGTTCCCAATACAATGTGTGTATCAGGACAAAAGCAATTTTTTAAAAATTGAGCTAAGTTGCATCTACTCAACTTCGAAATCTCAATGTCTGTGCTGACAAATATCCTGACAAGTAAATACTACATTCATTCAATATTACATAGTGATTTCATTTGCACAAAACCTCACAGTGTTCCGCCACTTCAGTCAAATGTCTGGAGCACTGGGGAAAGGAAGAACGTGTTTATCTTGATCTCCAAAAAGGGATTTAAGGGCAAGTGCAGGTGGTATATTAGACTGTTTTCATTGCCTGTCAGCTGTGGTAAACCTGAGCTGTCTGCAGTGTCTACAGATAAGCAGCAACAGCAGCAGAGGCCTTAGCATGTATGTATGACTGCATTCATTTGTACCTCTTATGTATCTCAACATTTCTAAAGACTCTGTAGCATATTTGATGGAGCCTTTAACAATTATGTCTCTGCTAATCACTTTTATATGGTGCTCCTAGTTTTCAGGCCTGCTGTTTGTTAAATGAATGGCGCACTGAACAAGGCATATGTGTATAAAGGCATTCAGTGAAAATGATCTTTCCTCTTAGATTCAGCCTTTATTCAGTTCTGTGACCTGGGCAGTCTTTAGTAGAGGACCCCAAAGTGGTGGTGTTCCTAATATTTCATGATACTTTTTCTTCACTTAGACCAAGAAGATAACAAAGAGGGGGCCTCAGGCATCTCTGTTCAATTGGCTTGTGTGTTTAAATGGTGATTGGTAGTTGAGAAGATAAATTTAAAGTTGTATGATGCAATACAAAACTTGAGAGGAATAATTTGGGAAGTGAAACATGGCAGGCAACGTGAATAATACAGAAGTGCCTATGTCAAAGTTTTTTAAAGTGCCAAATGAAGCTTTAAGATTACCTACTTTATGAAAATATTATGATGATGAGGGCTATTATCCTTAGGTTTTTCTGTAGAAGGATGGTAAGACAATATAACTGATGAATAACACAGTGTTTCTGTCTTTGTAGGCTCTTTCATCTTCCCAGATGCCAATAAGGGTTTATTTGACTATTCTGGCATGATCATTTCAGGGTTAAGCAGAATAGATTTTGTCCTAGCCCAGATCTGGCTTCCTTGGTTGGAGCTTTTGTTAACTATTTTAAAATCATTAAAACCACTTGAGTTAGGAAACAACCCCTGTAAATCAGGAGCTATCGTGTACCCTCATTCTGCTCGTGCATACTCCAGGCCTACGGTCGTGGACGATGAACCAGAGGGTATCACTCTCTGCTCTTTGATTGTTAAGTAGCTGTAATTGTTGGCATTTGTTTGTAGTGAGTATAGCAGGTTCCATTTCTGTATGTTCGTCCCCACTCCACCCTCATCTTCCAAGATAAGGCCATTCAGAGAGATCTATTTCGGTACTGTTAGTCTATCCTGTATTTTTTCTCTTTCAGTTCTAAATTAAATGGGTCTTCTCACATGATAAACATTTCTTTTCCCCAGAAATAATGCTCTTCGTTGTATGAAGCTGTGATTAGGTTTCTTTGGAACCCAGAGGAAAAGAAATGTGGAAATACTGCTGCTTTTTTAGAACAGTGCCACATTACAGCTTGAATTTTAGCTTATAACGGGAGGATAACCTGTTATTGAATTTTGTTCCTTCCACATTTGACTCCTTGTAAAAATAAGAGGTAGAGTTGGTGGCAGTACAACTCAGTGATATCCTCAAAATACATCCATGGTAGAATAGGTAAGTGTCAGAGCACCTCTGAGAGAACCCTGGTCACAGATGCTCTCCTCTTTGAAATGAAGGGCAAAGACATCTGAGGAAGGTGCATTTAAACAATAAAACAACTCTTGTACTGCTGTGGTCCCTTTTTCTGAGCTTGGTCCTTTGTCCACTAATAACTTTGGAAAGGTGTAAAATTTGGATAATTGGACATTATCATGTTCCGAGGTAGAACAGAAAATAGCTTCTGAGCAGAAAATAGCCCCTCTCTTATGAACAAGGAGTAGATGGCTCCTGACATAGATTGTGAACATCAGATGTTCAGGGTCATCACAATGTCTCCTTTTATTCCTTTTCCTCCTTTCCAGTTTTATTTTAATGATTAAAAATATTGCTGATCACACTGAATGACTTCTATCAGAGAGGCAGTCTGTCCCAGAAGGACCAGTTGTGGGCCATCGGGTTTATGACGACTATAAAACCAGAGCCAGATCAGAGCGTGGCCTCCCTGAGTGACAGGGTTTCTGCCTCTGCCAGGGTCTCCCATCAACCGACTGCTTTGGGTATTTGTTTTGATTTGGTTTTTTGTTCTGTTCTGTTTCCTGATGCATGTGTGAATGTGCATGTGTGTACACATTTTAAGATATAAATGAAACAGGTATGTAATGCCCTCTGCCTGTTAGAAAGACTAGAGCCATAAAAATAACAAATGGCGTATATTTGCTAGAATGTCAAAGTTATGAGTTTATTTTGTAATGATGTGCTCCTGCCTTCATGAGGTAAACTGGCCGTGGCGGAGGTGTTATTAGTAATATGGACTCAGTGGAGCAGAAAGCTGAGTGACCGAGAGATCAGTGTATCAGTCAGAGAGAGGGCAAATGGAAAGAGACAGCAGGAGAATGAGAAAAGAGCCGCAGCGCCTGGGCTGAGATTAAAGACGGACTGAGAGGAGGATGGGAGCCCGGTGGTCAGAAATGGTCTCCTCTGTTCACAGAGCTCCTTCAAAGGAGCTGCCAGCATGTTGCTCAGCTTGGAGCTGAGGGTAAAGGCTTGTTCTGTGTGCTCCCCTATCAAGGAAAACAGTAATCTGAGAGCAATTTTGCTTTCCATATTCTTTCAGAAAAGTCTCTTACGTCCTTCCTAGCTGAAGTTAAATGGAAACAAGGTCAGCTGGGTTACCGTGAGGTTATTACTTTGGTCACCAACATCCTCAGCCTTTGGAAGGTCTTGATATAGGGACTGATCCAGCACACAAGGGAACTTCTGAAAGCTCCTAACAAGAAGGGCCAGTTGGGTATACATCAGTACAATTTTCTGACCCTTAATTTATTAGGTTCTCCCCAGAGACTGAAAATGAATAAAAGTAAGGAAGGAATTTTGTGTTGCTGTTATTTTTTAAAGGGTTGGGGGAAAGGGAAAAGAAAAGGGGAAACACAGTAAGCACTTCACAACTGTTTAGAGCTCTCCAGGGCTACCCTAGATGACTGGCAATTACAACACACTCAGCAGTTTGCAATAGTCAGTGATCAGGCTGCTTGGCTCCCATCTGCTGGGTCAGAAAATCTCCCTCTCTGAAAGAAATTAACTAATCTTCAAGGGGAAAAGAAACCCTACAATTTCCAAGTTCAAGAATATTTTTTTCTTCTTTGAAGGAAACTTTGTGGCTTCGAATTGTAGGTGCCCTTTGACCTGGCAAGGGTTAAACTCCAGAGAAACACTGGGGAGGAGGCCCTGAATTCCCTCCAGCCTTGGAAGGGAACGGTGGAGGGGAAGCAGGCTTGGGAATAAGTCACAACCCTGCATCCAACACACAAAGAACATGAGATTCAGGGGCTTGTCTATGTATCACGGGTTAGTGTCTCAGGATTTTGCCGGTCTTGGGGCTTGTGTGTATAGATCAGCTTTAAAAGTCAAATGCGTGGAAAAAGATAATCTTTTAAAAAAATGAAAAACCTAACCCCTTACAGGGTTTCTTTAGCTGAATTTTATCATCATCACTAAAGATAGGCAGAAGATGGACATATGCTGTCCTTTTTTTTTTTTTTTTTTTTTTTTTTTTTGGTACCAGGGATCGAACTCCGGTCCCTGAGCTTGCAAGGCAGATGGCAGAACCACTGAGCTAAATCCCCAGCCCTGTTGTCCTTTTTTTTGTATGTATTTTCCTAACAATTCTGCCAAGCCTGCACATGGTGAGGTAGCCCTGCCTCAGAGTCCCAATCTATGCACTACTCCAGTCTCAGCTTAGTCTAAGAATGCTGTGCATATCTGTTGCAGCTAATAAAGAAATACGTTGCTGGCTTTTAAATTGCAACACTATATGTGACTGTATAAAGTCTTCTGTAATTTTTTTTTTTTATTAAGAAGAAAGCTCCTCATAGTTCCGAAGAACAACCCATGAAGGCAGAAATCTCTGTCTTTTGGAAGAAGGAACATATTTCAGTGAAAATTATGAAATAGACTGTGTCTTTGTGTGTGTGTGTGTGTGTGTGTGTGTGTGTGTGTGTGGTGAAAATTTTCTTTTGTTCATTTCTCTAGGTCCTGGGGCGAGAAGTATATACCTCCAATAACCAGCTTGGGGGCATCCAGATCATGCACAATAATGGAGTGACCCACAGCACTGTTTGTGATGACTTTGAAGGAGTCTTCACTGTCCTGCATTGGCTGTCATATATGCCTAAGGTGAGTCCTTCCTACCCAACACTGACTTTGTCTGCAGACCTGCTGTTACTACTGCACTCCCTGTCTTCTGTGTTTGTGGGCTCATCTTTATGGTGGAAGGAATTTTTTATGAAAAAGTTCTCTGAAAACTGTTGATTTCTTTTTTAAAGCCAACCTTTGCTTTCTACTCTTAAAATGTCTTTACATTTTAACCCCTTTTAAAATGGTTTTCTACATGGACACCTTCTCTCCTATCTAGGCTCAGCTCAGTCCCAGCATATTAAAGCTACCTCTTCATTGTGGTTTTTCTCTTTTACAGTACCCTTCTATTCTCTGGGAACTTCCTGGAAAGCATGGGCATACTTAAATCAAGAGTCAAAATGTACAACTTTGTGCCAGGTTCCAAAATGAGACATGATACCTGAACATGCTCTCAGGGCTTGGCACATAGCTAAGATGCTTCTGGCTAATGATCAGGAGCAATGGATATAATTCTAAATGTGGTCTCTGCTGTCTTTTATCTATAGCTATTGTTGGTGAGTTGGAGTATGTGATTGCTCTTCACTGATTGTTGTGTTCTTTTTCTCCTTTTAGAGTGTGCACAGTTCAGTTCCTCTCCTCAACTCCAAAGATCCTATAGATAGAATCATTGAGTTTGTCCCTACAAAGGCCCCTTATGATCCTCGATGGATGTTAGCAGGCCGTCCTCATCCAAGTATGTATGTTTGAGGACCTGTGGTAACCCTGAATTTGAAGCTTTTAGACTATTTACTTACTTAAACTACTTACTTTCCTTTTCTTTTTTCAGTACCGGGGATTGAACTCAAGACTTTGCACTTGCCAGGCAGGCACAGTGACACTAAGTTACATCCCTGGCTCTCTCTTTTTCTTTGTGGCAGGGTTTTGCTTTGTAGTTTAGGATGGCCTTGAACTTATAGAGATCTTCCCTTCTTAGCCTCTTGAGTGCTAGGATTACCGATGTACACCACCACACCTGGCCCAAAATGCATTTTAAAGCTTAAAATTTTTTTCCTAGGTACACTTTTAATTAAGATAGCTGGACAGTGGTGGTCCGTGAATGCAATCCCAGCATTCTGAGAAACTGAGGCAGGAGGATCACAAGTTTGGGCCTATCCTGGGCAACTTAGCAAGACCCCATCTGGAAATAAAATATAATAAAAGGGCTAGGGATGTAGATCACTGTGAAGCCCTGTGTTCAAACCCTAGTACCACCAAAAAAAGAAAAAGGAAGGGGTAAAAAGAGGGTAGGGGAGAAGGGCACTTTCCTTTGCCATATTATTCTCCTATATTTCTAAAATTTGTTGATGTTTTTAGAAATAGTGCTAGGGGTCAGGACCTACACTCCTACATGCATATGCTAGTTGTGCGACTTGCTCTCTGACACTTGGGCAAGTTACTCACTTCCTCTATGCCTTAGAATTCTAAAGTGCAGATAATGTCAACCACTGAGCTACGTCCTCTGCCCCCTTTTTTATTTTTTTATTCTGATATTTAGTCTCACTCAGTTGCCCAGACTGTGCTCCAACTTATAATCTTTTTCCCTCAGCCTCCCAGAATGCTGATATTACAAGCATGTGCCACTGATCCAAGCTGGCCGACTTCCCAGTTCTATGTTTGTACTGGGTATAATCTGCCCTTTGGGGACTGTGAAACCCAAACTGGTAATCAGGTGCTGCCTTTCTCCTAAACAGCATAGGAGGCAGGAGGGTTTTTAGAGAAGTAAACATTTTCATCTTAAAATTTATTCTCTAGTTCCAAATCATTATTATTGAAGTAAGAATCATGAAGCTGGGCATGATGGCACACACCTGTGGTTCCAATTACGTAGGAAATAGATGCAGGAAGATTGCAAGTTTAAGGCTTGCCCGATAAACTTAACAAGACATAACAAGACACTATCTCAGAATAAAAAGGGCTGGGGATGTAGCCCAGTGCTACAGCACTTGCCTACCATGCACAAGGCCCTGGCTTCAGTCTCTATTACTACCCCCAAAAAAGAGAAAAAACAAAGAAAAATTAAAATTTTAATATTCTGACATACCTAAAGATTTGGTCTAGAACCTTCATCGAAATTTGAACCCCTCTTCCTATGAAGTAAAGAGAAGTATGTGTAGGTGGGCAATATCCTGGTCATTATTAACTAGGTGCACAGAATAAAATGAAATTTCTGATAAACTAAGTTTTCTGTTTTGGGGATAATATTTTTTTCATCATCTCTACAGTAATTCATCCTGCTGTCCATGTGCAGCTAACATTCGCTCCCAAATCGAGTGACTTCAGATTTTAATTTAGTGGAAGCGTTAAAGAAAGCAGATGATTCCCTGTGATAAGTTAAAGCAGATATCTTCTAGGTGAAAAGTTAAAGTCATTTATTAGAGAAGATAGTGCCGTGATATTCTTCAAACTGACGCCCAACACGAGACTGGAATCTAAACGATCAGCTTTGGGCTCACGATAGAGAGATAATTTTGAAATGGATGATCACATTTTACACTGGGGCCATAGAGGCAAGGAATGTAGAACACAGTAATTACAAGTTTAGTCTTGATAAAACACTCTCCATCCTGTTTAAGTCAGCAGAGGTTAGCTTGCTCGGATCTCCACTTTTAATTGGTTTTGGACTTGGGTTTTTAGCAGGTGGAGGGAGGGCCATGTTCAAATTAGAAGAATCACACAGAAACCGTGAGCTGCGAGGGCAAACTAGGAAACAGTTATTTGCAGAAGCTTTTATAGGGCCTTGGTCAAACATTCATACCTTGGAACAAAAGTTTTTTTTTTCTTAAACTAAGATGGTAAAAGTTACATGTCAGTGAAGGAAGTTCCATGTGCAATGGAGGTTAATATATTAATTGTATGCATCTTATCCATTACATTTTTCCTCTGTCAAAAGTAATGTTTATGGCCTTTTCTTATAGAAAGATTATAATTTTTCAGCTAAAAATAAAGTGGATTTTTCTTGTTGCTTTTTTAGCAGAAAAAATTGAATCCCTTTTCTTTTCCCCAAGTTTGGGTCCTCATTTGATCATTAATACTTATTATTGGGCTGCTTTCATCTTTCCATTAAAAGAACATCAGTGAACTCAAAATTGTAAGGCAAGTTTTAAAATAGATATTTTGAAAACATCTTTAATGACTTGGCTACCTTTTGACAAATGTTTTGTAGTGTATTGAAAAAAGCCAAGTTATTTATATAAAAGCATGCAAATGCTTTCTGCTAACTGAACCCCATCGTTTAACAATAAATGATGCTTTCGCTGATAAATGATTCTTTTTATGCAGACTAGCAAATGGAATAGGAGATGATGTCTTAAGGCAGATGAACATTCAGCTGCCTAATGCTTGCATCTGTTATAATATGGTTAGAAACAACAAAAAATTCCCCCAAATTACCCCCGAATCCCACATTAAATTCAGCAAATCAAGTACATTGTCAATGGATTGACTTTTTTCTTTGTTTTCCTTATGTAGCCCAGAAAGGTCAGTGGTTGAGTGGATTTTTTGACTATGGATCTTTCTCAGAGATTATGCAGCCATGGGCACAAACTGTGGTGGTTGGTAGAGCCAGGTAAGAATACTTTTGTTTTAGAAACTCATTTTCCTCCCAACTGAAAATAAGAAAGGAAAGAGCCATGGCTGTATAGATTTTTACCAATAGTGCTTTCTTTGTCTAAACTTTCTAAGAATATTGGAATATAGCCACGCCCAAGGCAGCCTAACTGGAATACTGGTTTCCAGTAGTTATCTAATATATCACTCCACTGATACCCTTAATCTTAAGGCTGATTTTGACAATATTTTCTCTTTATAACGCTGAAAGAAAACAGCCCAACTACAATAGCCATGGCCTGCCAATGACTTTCTCTCCTCCAAAGACCACTTTCTTTCAGGAGTGAGTGACAAGTGAATCAGACTCAGCTTCTTCTCAACATAACCTGAGATAAGTTTCTTCATGGCATCTAAATTACCTAAGTGATTTATGTACTATATGGGATTATAATCAGATTTGAATTACCAAGAAAAAAATTTACTTGAAATAGGCATGAATAAAATAAGCTAGAGTAGGCTGCCTGGGATACCCAGATTTTTCAAGTGGGAAATTGAAGTTTCTATTAAATTTTAATACCCACTCTAAGGACTGCTTCATTCAACAGCAAGCTCCATGTGAAATAATGTGCAGCACTCACTATAACAAGCACCTGCCAAAGCTGATCTTAATCTAGTTCTGCACTGCAGAGACATGCCGCCCGAAGGACCTGCATCTGGAGCTCACCTGCTTCTCGAGGGCAATCATTTTCCTTATCTTGGTGAAAAGTGGCACCTGCTCAAGACTCTCAAACATGCCACATTGGGTTGAGATTTAGATTCTAGCCTTGGAAATAATTCTAGACTGTGTGGTTCTCTCTGTACAGCAGGTCAGCACACCTCATGCTGCCAGTGACAAGGAGCCATCAGATGTCAAATCCCACAGACAGGGTCTTCCACTGTGACTCTGAATAGGATTCAGGCCTGGAGTCAGTGCAGACAGAAACTCACTGAAACTAACTGCTTGTTTTCTTAAGTCTCAGGTCTTTTACCTCTCCCTAAGTTTCAGGGTCCCAGTGAGAATTATTCTTTGTGCCAGTCAAATTCCCACTGGGGAGGAAAGCTAAGGCATGCATCAGAGCTAGAGCCCTCTCACCAAGGATCTATTGGCTCTTTACAAAGTCCTAATATCACACTAGGACCAACTTTTTGAGAATTTGTCTCTCATCTATTCTGCTTCAGTTTTCCTGTCTGTAAAAAAACATGACAAATTTTAAGCCTCACAAAGCCAAACATTTGTTAAAGTCTTTAAGATCTTCCCTGGGGAAAGAAGAGAACAATGTTTTACACTTATGATTGGAAGAATAGGGATTGTTCTACAACTCAAATCAGTCAAGCTTAGCTCTGGTTAGCACTGCCATTGTTTATTTCGACACCCACTGACTTCTTCCTTTCTTTCCATCTGATGAGTTCTGGGCCTCTAACTCCAAGCACATACACATGCTCACAAGTATATAAAACAAAAATGGAACTAGCTTCTTTCAAAAGCAATGGCATTTCAAGAAATAAATATAAATGTATTCTTGTGGGATTGTTACTGTAAGTGCTGCCAAAACTCATCTTTGGTATGTATGTTTGGAATATGTGTGCTATTGGCTGTAAATTGTCTTTTATTATTCCATGGCACCTTGTCCAGGGACACACTATAAAACAAGATGTAGCATCTTCATGTGCTAGCCTGATAAAATTTATATGAAGTATAATAGAAAACAGAAGTTGTTCTGAGCTGTTTTCAAGTTCAATAAATAACTGTAATACTCGGATAAAGATGTTCTTTATTAGGTCACATGGGCCCTAATATATAAGTTATAAGTTACCGATTTAGGGTGGCTTTTGCAATTACAAGTTTCCAGTTGGATTGTTAATCATTGTGAACAGAAATATTTCTAAACCCTCCTGTGTACCTCCTGCTCGTTGTCTGGTTGTCTAGAGGGCTTTTGATTTTGATTCAGTGCAGGCAAATAACAAGGGGGCGGGTGGTCTCTACTCACACCCCCATTAGGCCTCTCATGATGACAAGAATCCATTTTCAGTACCCAGTGTATCAACCAAAGACCATCCTTTATGGAAAGTTTGTTATGGAGATGCTGTGGGGAATGAGACTACATAACCTGTCCCAGTCACAACCCCAAGGAATGTGATGAAGACAGTGAAGATTGAATCATTTTGCAGAATAAGAACTCACCCTATACTTCATGCCTCTGCCCTCCCTCCTCCTTCCCTCCTCCCCCTTCCCCTGTCTCTTGTTCTTATTTTTCCTAGAAAAGCTTTATGAAGAACAAGTTAAGAGGGTGTCATGAAGTAAAGAGAAGCCTTAAGTACCTCAGAAGCTTTTTAAATTAAAATAGCTTTGAGTTTAGATATATACTTTCAATATAGATTTCACCAATATTATTACTCATAATTATCCCTATTCTTTGCTCTCTTCCAGTGAAAGAGAAACTTAAGGGTTTGTTTAACCACTTCCCTACTCTTGGCACTCCCCCACCCCAAGTCCTGGGAATTAAATTGAGGGCCTTTGCACTGAGCTACATCCCCAACCCCTTTTGATTTTTTTTGAGACAGAGTCTTACTAAGTAGCTAAGTTGCCCGGGCTTGGCTCTAGTTTGCAATCCTCCTGCCTCAGTCTCCCAGAGTGTTGGGATTGCAGGTGTGCACCACCATTCCCAGCTTGGAACATATTTTTCATTATCTTTATGACACACATGTACTACATCCACACCCAATTCTAAGACCTAGTGTGTATACTCTCAAGTTTTGTCTGGGACCACATTATTAATATTCAGTAGAAAACTACAGCTGTATTTCCACAATGCCATTAAAAGTTACTGACTTTCAGGTCCCTACAACCTTTCAAACCATTTCCCACCATCCTTACCAGAAGATGCTCTGGAATTAAGTGAGCAAATTCATTTGGCAACCACAGTGGTAGATGTATGTGTACATGCACAGGATATTGAGTCTAACTGTGGAGTTTCCCCTAACACAATTCTTGGTTTGACTTTATCCATGTTGGGGAATTTCAGAATAGAAATGATTCTGAGGGTGGTTTTCCACCATAATACCAAATCCATAGATTCTCATAGTTAACCCCTGGAAGAGTCATTTCCATCTGCTAACTGTGTTTGCTTCTAGTTTTCTCCCAAGTGTTTATGTGTGATTGGAAAATAAATAAATGGTTATAGTCTTGATATGATTGGGTTCTTATGTAGCTGTTTTTTATCAGGCTAGGAGGAATACCTATGGGCGTAGTTGCTGTAGAAACCCGAACAGTAGAACTAAGTATCCCTGCTGATCCAGCAAACCTGGATTCTGAAGCCAAGGTAAATCTCCAGCACACTGTGTGCCTGTGCTTAGAGCTTCTTTGTATTGACAGCTTTTTTTGCAGAGTCTGTGAATATGTCAGAAGCATTGCAAACCACCAACTTTGAATGATACGAGACCATCATGTGCTCACTTTTAAAATGAGACTGCAAGCAAGTTCTGTCTGAAAAGTTAAACAGGCCTTTACACTAGTCTTATTGATGCTAGAAAATACTCTAGTTTTGTTAGGGAGATGGTCTTACAGAAAGTGCTGTCTCAGTGATCCCAGATTCTCTGAGCACCCATGTGGTAGAGCTACAACCAGAATTGGTAATCCAGTCTAATGTCTGGCATGGACACCACAGCCATTTTTTTAAAAAGGTGGATTGATTACCTGACAAATCCTGACACCATCCATAAAGTGAGGAGTGGGCGAACTGCAAAGTATGCTACTCAGCAGTGTCACATCAAGTGTCTTTCGATAAACCACAATACAGAGAAGGTTGTACTAAGCAGAGAGGTAAAGGGAGTTGGAGACTGTAGAGATGGCTTGCTTTGAGGCGTTGTAATTGAGTCATGTAAAGTTGCTTTTGTGAAACCTGAATGAGGGTTCTTAGGACTGCCTTCTCCCAGTAGACGCAGTTAAGTTTCCCCCTTTTAACTTTAACTAAGGAGTGGTGGTGTAATCGAGACTGAAAAAGAGTATTTAATGAAATCAAAGGTCCAAGATTCTTTCTTTTTTCCTTCAGAGATGATCTTGAACAAGTTTTTGGTTGGTTGGTTTGATTTTGTTTTTAAATTTTAATAAATAAAATCCTCTTCATTTTACAGAGCCTCTCTTTCAAACTATATTGTTCATTGGGTTTGTTTTGACTTTCCCCAACAGATAATTCAGCAAGCTGGCCAGGTTTGGTTTCCAGACTCTGCATTTAAGACCTATCAGGCTATCAAGGACTTCAACCGTGAAGGACTGCCTTTGATGGTCTTTGCCAACTGGAGAGGCTTCTCTGGTGGGATGAAAGGTGATTGGCCTGGCTGTGGGCTAGAGGGTATCACTGATTTCAGGGCAGTGTGAGGTAAGGGGGTGGGTTTAGATTTCACAGAGCCTGTGGTTGTCCTGATGGCCTAATACTCTAGGCTATTTGGGGGATTATGCTCCCTCTGAGATACCTTCTGAGTTGCAACTCAAATGGAAAAATACAGTATGTTTCCTAGTTCCATACAAAATTACAGAGTAATCTACTAATACTATTTAGTTGGGCTACTATTGGGTATTTCACTTTCATAGGTAGGTTTTGCACAGTTCTGATGGTCCTGGGAAATAGAACTGTGCTTTTCTCTGCTCCTCTTTTCTGGGCATGTTCTTCAACCATACAACTGTCTAACATTCTGCAATGACTAAGATACTAAAATTAGCATCGACTAGAAGGAAATGAACAAGTTCTGTACGAGAGGTTGTTCTTCATGGCAATTTGTGGTATGTTTTATTATCCACCAACAGCCCTGTGCCTGTGGCTCCAACCAAGAGTAGACCATTATTACAAAGGCTGTATTTTGTATTATGGGAATTACTTAGTGATTAGCCTGCTTGTATCACCATTAACTGAGAGTTCTCCTTGAACAAAGCTACTGTGGACAGTATAGGGAGAGCCAGAGGAGACATACCACACCTCTTAAAGCTGTCTTTCCAGCAGTCATGCTAAGGCCAGAGACTGTACATTTGGAGGCTCAGTATGAAGATGGGTGTAATCCTCATTATTTCAGGATTCTCAGGTGGCAGAAGGGTTAAGGAAATGAAAGAAAGGAGAAGTTGATATGCTAGAGCGATTAGAGACTAATAAGGATATGTAAAATGTGGAGCACTGAACTCTCAATAGGGTATGTAGAAGTAGTTTAGAACAGAAGCACCCTATCCTTTGAGGGAAGAATAGTCTGGAGAAGCCTCCCTTTATAGATGAAAACCGTGCGGTTGGTGAGAGGTATTCAAAATTTTTGCCAGTTAATTTTTTTCCCTTTGCCTGGCTAGGAATAACCTGTATGGCCAGAATTCCCTGGGAAAATGTAGAGTAGGTTCATTTGTTTGGTTTTTTAGTTTAAAAGTTGCCTTTTGCCCGTATTTGTTAAAGAATTTCCACAATTTGCATTTCTTGGGGGAAGACTTGGACTATACATGCAAATTAATGTTTGTATATTTGTTTAACTACGAAAGTGATTTTTTTTTTTAACCAAGATAATAAATCAGTGGCAGTATCAGGAGAAATTGAGAGTATAGTCCTACACATTTTTATTGGATTCCTGTGTGCAAGGAACTATAGTATCAACCTCAGAGAAAACAAAAATATATCAGGCATTGCTTCACAAAGACAAGGAAAATGTCTTGAATAGAATGATAAAGTGAGAATATATGAAGAAAATACCTGGAGGTTCAAGAGAATTTGGTACCACATCAGAGCTTGGAAGAAAAGAGTAGGCTAACTCCGTTTTCATTCCTATATTTGAGGTTCAGTTAGCATTAGATTTCACTTGATCCCTGATTCCTTGACTAGAAGGCCCTGAGAGAAATGCAATGCTATCTTCCTTAGTGACCTTCCCCTGGGGCAACAGTGAATAAACTTTCCCAGCCTGCACTTGGCAGGAAGTCAGCCCAGCTATCTTATCTAACTAGCAAAAGTGTCAGAAATACCACTCTCAGGAAAAGCATTGATTCTGTTGCATATTTTAGTTTAGGCCCAGACTGGCTGCTGTCTCTGTAACAATAAGAAAAACAATTAAGATTCATTGAGTGCTTTTCATCAGAAACTGTGCTAACCATTTTACATGTATTATCTTATAATCATCACAACATGTACCTCGAAGAAGTAGGTTATATTGTTATCCATATTTTACACAAAGGGTAAGTAAATTTCCCAAGATGATTCAGCTAAAAATGACAGAGTCGGGAGAGGAATGTAGATCCTTCTGATTTCCTGTAGCACAGCTGGCTGATCTGAGATCTCAGGACCAGAACTAGATTAACTAGATAATCTGGACTTGAGAAATTTATAATTACCTACACCACCCCCTCCTTTAGGGACATCTTTTGTTATTGTGAAGAGAAATTTCAAGACCTTAGAAATGTTACTTTTATATGTGATAAATATATATAACAATACTGCTGGGTGCAGGCCAGTGATCTAAGCTACTGTACTTGGAAGGATCACAAGTTCAAGGCAAAATTACGACAACATCTCAAAAAACATCATATTTATCACTTTAACCATTTGTCAGTGTATAATTCAGTGATGTTAAATATTCAGTGTTATGCAACCATCAGTACTATCTGTACCTCAAACTTTTTTATTATCCCCAACTTAAACTCTGCACTCACTAAGTAGTAATTGCCTATCCTCTCTTCCCTCCTCTCCTAGTCAAAAATGAATTACAGCACAGGACCAGTTGTGTATTCTGAATTCTGGTGCACCCTTTTGTACATCACGTGGGATAAATAAGCTTTAGGGAAGATAGAGATCTGTGTGGAAGTAGGAGGGGGAGGAATCTGGCCTTTCATATTTACATACAGGTCAGGATGTTCGCAAGTATTATCTCATGTAAAGGGACCTAAACTGAGAGCCTCTTGTCATTCTCTACATCCCTTGGGGAGATGTTTGCAGTTTTGGTTTCAATACTGGCTGGGGATTATGCAGGGAGGGAAAATAAACAATTATGCCATCCCTCAGTGCACACAAACACACAGCCAGGAGCCAACTGCACTGTGGGTAAAATGACTCCAAAATTGTGTGTAATGAGTAGGAAAAGATTAGAGACAGCTCTTGCTATGCTGAAAATTGACATTAGTGGAGGGGGAAAAAAAAACTCTTTACTAGTCGGCCTAGGAGGTCTAATTCGAGCAGTAAAAATATAAATAAATAAATAAAAGCTTGTCAAGATGGTATTGGTGCTTTTTTTCCAATGAGCTCTATCTGGCCGGAAGGCTATTCAGCATAATGCAAAATTAAATTATAAAAACTGGCTGAATATTTAGATGGAAGAGCCATTTGGAAGCAGTTTATTTAGACGAACCGGCAATGACCCACAACAGGGAGACATCAAGCGTGAAATTTACTAGAAATTAGCACCAGGGTCCCAGCCTCAGCATGAATAGCTTGATAGGATGCAAATCCCAGTGATATTAAGCCGCCTCACTGCTGGTGCTACAGGGTCACTCTCAGTTGGCTTTTCATGTTATACTTATTATTTTTTCCTGGGACAGGTTATAAATAACAATAAAAAATCACATTTATTGAAAACTTTAACTGGAATGAAAGTCTATTTTAAAGTGTCTGATTACTGGGATGTTGAAATACAGTGTCCCCCGGCCATAATGAACTCATGAGAGACATTATGTATATGCAGCTTGTGTATGCGTAATGTTTACCTTCAGCTTCTAACAGATAATCTTGCCCAAGCCAATGAAATCTGTTCCAGTTTTGAGAGTGTGGAGCTCTGTGGCTCAGCCACCTTGCTCTGTTCTTTGGTACATGTGGCTGCTACACTTTATCCATGTTGTATAACAATGAAATTCCTAAGAAGGGTTGGTGTCTGGATGCTGAGAACATGCTTCAAAGGCTGTGTGTGAACACCAGACATGCAAGTGTCCTTTGCCCAGAATGCTAGGAAACTCAAAGTTCCTATCTGTCTAGAGAAGAAACTATCAGTATTTTCCATTTCCTGTTGCATTTTTAGGGCCGAGAACTGACAGCATATTCACAGCTTTAAAATTCCCTAGACTGATTTGTAGTGTCGACCTTTGGGAATCTCCTCCCCTCCTACTTTCAGTTATATTTTCCCTCTATCTCTTAAATATAAAGGGATTTCAGACAATTGGATATCAGCTGTTGCCAAATGTTTAAACTTACCTTTCAAAACACATGGTTATGGGACAGCTGCAGTTCAGTATGAACATGTTGATTGTAGAATTTGTTTGTGTGTTTGTTTGAATTTTAATAGTCTGCTGTTTGGGTATTTTGTTGCTTAGATTGTGGGTCTGTTGGTTTCCAGGTTACATAGAGGTGTTATTTTAGCCTCAAGCATGTCAGCTTTAATGAAGCCTGATGTTCCTTTTCTACTCTGTCTTGCTGTTGAAAAATACTTGTTTGGCAGCCAGGTCCAAGCCCATCACATAGCTGCTAGTGTCATCAGTACGATTTCTGACACTTCTACACATAGAAGAAAATCCAAGCAACACTTAGTAGTGTTCAATCATTTATTCAAGCCTTTTTTTCTGGTTTTATTTTTACTTAGCTATTACATTTGAGGTTAGAAAGCGATTACGTCAGCCCCATGCTCTTCCTAACAATAAGAATGAGAATAAAAGTGAGATAGTAGGAGGTAAACTTTTAAAGCCAAAAGATCTGAGTTTGAGTCCTTTCTCTGCTGCTTATTCTTATTTAACTAAGTTTCCATTTACTCACCTGAAACTGTAAATGATTCTTGTGTGTGCATGTGTATGTGTATGTGTGTATGCAGTACAATCCAGGGTACACAATAAGCTATCCATAATGATGGAAAAGAGGAACCAAAGTCCATTTCACAATCATGAAAAATGCAAACACACTCGGCTTCATTCCAGACACACTTTCTGTGTAACATGAAATTAAGTGGCTTTAAAAATTAAATGAATGAAATAGTTTTCCCATTTGGGGAGTTGGACATGTTGACCACAGATACTACAGAAATAGAATTTGATTTAAATGATTTGAACAAACAAATGAATAAAAAGTGGGAAGGGAACTGGGGTATGGCTCAGTGGAAGAGTGCTTGCCCAATGTGCATGACATCCTGAGACTGATCCCAGCATTTGGGTAGAGAGGCTAGAAACTTAAGTCTCCATTTATCCATAACATGTTGTTGGTTTTTCACCTCCCCAGGTAGAATGAATTTTTATGCTGTCTTCTATTTTTTTATCTTCACCTTTTGTCTCTGCCTTCACTTCTCTGCACAAGGCCAGTGAGGTCCCTCTTTTCTGTTACTTGTTCTAAACTGTACTCTTGAAAAATGTACTGCTAATTACACAATTATTTTATTATGTAGCACTGGTTGAAATATCCACTAAAGAATTAATTTAGTTAAAATCATTTGAACTGAGCAATTATTTTCATAACCACAGAATTAGCGTAAAGTGCTTAAAGTCCTTTATTCCCTGCTCTTGATACAGCAGTTGTGTAATTAGCAGTAAATTTTTTTGGTCTTTGCTTTCCTCCCAGAGGAATAAATGTCTTTGCTCTGATCATATATACAGAGTATATGACCATACACATTCCACATAGTGTAGGGAGTGTTTCCTGGACCAACTTAGGATTTTTGAAGTCTTCACAGACAAGCCAGCTTGGGTAGGGGACAGAGGCATGTGCCTTGCAGCGAGCTGTGCTCACTGATGGTTTATATAGAGCCATTTTTACTTTGGAGAAAGTGTCAGTTTAATTTGCCAGTACCTACAGTGAAAGCAGTTTCTATTTGGTTTGCTCTTAACTTCCTGAAAAATGTTTCTTTGCCTTAGATTCCTGAATTGATCTATTCCAAATTGAGATCTTCTCTTTGATAGGAAAGTTTGAACTCAGTAGAACCTGTTATTTGGTATTAGAAAGGATCCATTGTGGCTTCACTGAAGTAGTCATTAAACATTTGGAGTCATAAAGCTAAAACTTCAGCAGTGTTAGACTTCAAGGAGCTGGGAAATAGGAAGAAATCCATAAAAAGTTGAGAACTAAATAACTGATCCAGCTTTCCAAAGACTCTATGTACCAAATGTCCTTCTCTCAGGCTGCTCCTGGCCTTGAGGGGATTACAAAGTGTACTCTAGCATAATGAAGAGGTGGTGGTATGTGGTTATGTGATACTATATATCTTTTCACTGATATCCTATAAAAATGTAACTATAGTGTTAAATAATTTGGTTTTCTTTCTTGCATTCTTTCTAAAATGTGTATGTGCTCATTTATTCATTCAGCAAATACTTACTGACTGTATTCCAGGAACTAGGTGGGACAATGGGGTTACAAAGATGAAAGATCTAGTTCTTAAGGATACAATTTCTGAAGGATCCATTTCCAAGAGCTGTACCCTTTAATAATGGCTGTACACTTTAAGAGCTCATCATATGCTAAGAATCATGAGAGGAAATGAAAAGAGCTAGAATAGTTCCTTCCTTCAGAAAACAATGTAGTGGGAGAGTTCACATATTGACATGAAAAATACTCAATGTTTGCAGAGCAAGTGTGAATTAATGTGGTGAAACCAGAGTACAGAAATTCAAAGAAGATATAAAATAGATATACAATCTGGAGGGCTTACACACTGTATCTTATGAAAGTACATTTCTCTCTTGTGCTTTTGAAGATCATCTGGGGTCTTGAGTATAATACAGGTGGATATAGCAATCCATTTAGTCTTCAGAGTGGCCACTCAGAGTGGCCACTGAGGTGGCTGCAACTCCACACCTGTCATCACTTGGCCATGAGCAGCCTCCTCATGGAATCACAGTGTGCCATAAAAAATATTTTCTCAGTGGCACTGCACCTGCCTTGTAAGCACAAGGTTCTTATTTCAATCCCTGGTACCTCCAAAAAAAAAAATTCTATGTGTGCCATGATGTGAACAGTATTTGGAGAGGATAAATATAATTTCCAATTTTTCTTACTCTTTAGATATGTATGACCAAGTGCTGAAGTTTGGTGCTTACATCGTGGATGGCTTGCGGGAGTGCTCCCAGCCAGTGATGGTTTACATTCCTCCTCAGGCTGAGCTGCGGGGTGGCTCCTGGGTTGTGATTGACCCCACCATCAACCCTCGGCACATGGAGATGTATGCTGACCGAGAAAGCAGGTAGAGTGCCTTCCTTATTTCTATTCACTGACTCTAGGGACCCTCTAGCTGTTGGTTTCTTCACAAGTGCAAGGACCTGAGTTCAATCCCTGGTTCCTGAAAAAAAAAAAAACCTAAGATAATAGTATCAGTACCCTACCTCATAGTGGATGTTCCCTGGGCATAGGATTTTTTTAGTATTTATCTGTAAGCACTTAAAACAATGCCTTACAAAAGCCAGGCGTGGTGGCGCATGCCTGTAATCCCAGCACTTGGGAGGCTGAGGCAGGAGGATCGCTGTGAGTTCGAGACCAACAGGGGCTACATAGTGAGTTCCAGGTCAGTCTCAACTACATAGTGAGAGCTCTCTCAAAAAACAAAAACAAAACAATGCCTTATACATATATATTAGGCATTTGCTGAAAAATTTTAAATATGAAAATTTTTAATGTGTTTAGGGCATAAATTTTGGTGACAGGACATCATTAGTATTACTAATAGCAACCCTGACACCTTTCACTTTGCCAATTTCCATTGCAGTGGGCAGAAAATTTGACCTATCCTTTGATCAGGCCTAGTGTATCTGATCTAGTCCTATCAGCAGACTGACCACTGTGGTGTAGAATGACCAACATGGACCCCTCACTGATACAGCTTAAGTGCTAGAGGTTACCCTGTACCTATAGCATCTCTTTTTCCTTTTCTTTCTTTCTTTCTTTCTTTTTTTTTTTTTTTCTGGAAAATAATGTGATTCCAGTCACCCTTATCAGCTGTAGGTGGTGGAATCTGTATTCTCCCGTTGAGATGGAAGTCGACTGGTGTGGAAATGAGAATTATTTTAATTGCTTTTTGCCAGGCCTTTCTCATACCTCACTTAGACACTTCTCTGGTGCCTGCTTTTCTCCCTGGGGTGACTTCTGTGAACCATGGGTGGGCAAAACCATAATGAAGCTATTTCCTGGTCCACAAATTGTAACTGGCCTCATTCTGTTGTCTCTTTCCTTTAAAGTGCCTCTATTTCTGTTTTGTTTTGTTTCTCTCTGATCCAGGGGATCAGTTCTGGAGCCAGAAGGGACAGTAGAAATCAAATTCCGCAAAAAGGATCTGGTGAAAACCATGCGTAGGGTGGACCCAGTCTACATCCGCTTGGCTGAGCGATTGGGTATGTCTGCTTGTCGTCTTGGCAAATCAATGAGCCATTCATTTGATTTGTAATGAGTGCATTCATAGGCGAGAGGAGGAGGCATTGAAGCATTTGATCAAATTCATGATAATCTTTATTTACTGTCCTCTGTATGGTAAGAACCCTGCTAGAATGAAATAGTATGTGTAATAGGAGGGAAATTGAACCCTAAAAACAGCAAAAGTCACTTGAATTTTCTCTGATATTTCCTTGTAGTACAAATAGCCCACTTTTCTAGGATATTCCTGTAAAGAATGATTAGCTAGAGGTTGCTGTTGGGGGCAGGCTAATGAGGCAAAGAATACGCGAGACTTAAATATGTACTGTTTCTATTTGTCCCTTTGAATAGTCTCTCTCATTTCTGAGGAATGTGAAAGTCAGTGTCTTGTTATAGAAAAGCTGGAGTCTCTAGCCAGGCAGTGTTCTGGGGTCATCCTGAGCTAGAGAAATAGAAGTAAAGATTGTGCACTGTGTGCTTCCAAATAGTGGCTGCGACAGCAATAGCCCTGGGAGCATTCACGCTCGATGCTGCCAGCCATTGCCCCGTTGCTCATTTGTTTTCAGAGCTTTTGGAAGGCACTTGCAGTTTGAACATAGAAATAAACCATGGGAGCCCCATGTGGAGTCCAGAGTCTGAATGAGTTTTGGATTCTTTTAAAGCACTGTTTTTCTGTCTGTGTGTCCTATTGAGTTCCTTCCTGTGTTCATAAAAATAATTGGTTGGGGGTCTTTTGTCAGTTGGTTTGGTTTGTTTTTTCTAAAGGAACAGAGAGGTTGTTTGCCTACAATGTGAAGACTGCACCACCAAGTAGTTGGAATCCTGAGCTAGGTTGCTTGCCAAACACAGTGACTGGGGTTACAATAAACCTTGTTGTGTCCCATTGTTTCCCATGAAGTAACAGCTACCAGTAACTCTAACTGGCTGCCACCTGATCCTTTTATGGGAAATGCACACTTACAACAAGAAATTGGCAAAGTTGTTTCTAAAATCTATTGCCACCTAGAATTGTTGAAGTGTTTTTTTTTTTTTCTCTTTCTTTTCCAAACAGGATAATTACTTCTGACCAACCCCATACACTTTAATTAGAGTAACTGCAGCTCAAGAGCAAGTTACTTACAACTGTACATAGAGAGAGCTCTAAAAGCTTCAGCCATTGATAAGCATCTCACTTAGATGGCTCATAATTGCTCCCAGCATCCAGTGAGCATCCAGCGATCGTTGCTGCTGTTTTTCCACTAATTCTCTACAAAGACAGCAATGTCACAATTGCGGGACACAGCAAATTGCATAATTTCCCTTCTTTTTTTATTCTTTCTCTCTCTTTTTTCTTTTTCTTTTTCTTTTTCCTGGTTTTCTTTCTGGCCAATTTAAAATTTGTCAAAGTCGGTCTTCTTCTGGATCACTGCCCTTTGATATTTCGCGCACTCCATTTGCCACAAACAAGCCGCAGGGCCGCAGTTCATGCTGACTCTAGCAGAAGCAGAGAGAGCTCCATTTATCTTACACTGCCTGCTGAATTCCTACTCATTAACTGGGGGTTCACTGCCTCTTTTTAACCCCCCAATGGCTGTTATCATCCCTTCAGAGTAACAGGATGGTGAGGAGACGGATCTTCTCTACATCTGTGTGCAGAATGACTGGATGGTGAGGGGTGTGGGGCTGAAGCTTCCTTCTCTTCAAGTATAGTGATGTTGCTCCCACCTTCACCCAGCACCTTTTAACTTTTGAAGCACATGAAGGGGAGAAGGAGGCGATTCTCAAGTGATGGCCATTTAATCATTTGTTACAAATCATCTCATTATCAATTTCCTACCCACACTGAAGAAAATCATATTTATTTAACCTTGACCAAAATGGTACTTAAGAATCTGTAGTCTGCTAACTGTGAAGTAGGCTCTGGCCCAGGGAAACTTGGGAACATGAACAATGGATTTGGATTAGAAATAAGTATGTATGAGTCTTGGATATGTTGCTTGCAGGTAAATTGTATAACTTCCCTGAACATCAAGTTCTACAGCAGTAAAATTGGAACAACATTCCATATGAGGATCAGATTAATGTACATTTAGTTTGAAACTGCAAAGCATTCCTCAAATATCATTTCTTTTCAATCTTCATCATTAGAAGAGGCAGATGGTCAAAAATTTGTGGCTTTGGCCCACATCTGGAAATAGAAGTAGGCCCATCTCCCAGACATACAGTATTTCTCTCTCCCTCTCTTTCTCTCTTTCTGTCTCTCTGTCTCTCTCTCTCTCTCTCTCTCTCTCTCTCTCTCTGTGTCACTTACACACACACACACACACACACACACACATCTGTGTTACAGCAGATCATCCCAGATATGAACCCAATTCTTTGGGGATTCACAGTGATGTTTGGCTCCTTTTGCAGTGCCTACAACCACAGGCTACCAAAATGCTTTTTCACAAAGTGGGTGAAAATGACATCATTTTCCAAATTGGGAAATTGAGGCAAAAAAAACAGGGTTAAACTAATCATCTAAGATGCAAAATAAATGTACATAAAAGCCCAGAGTAGAGCCAGGGATTTAGCTCAGTGGTGCCACTGCCTTCCTTGCAAGTGCAAGTTCCCAAGTTCGATCCCTGGTACCAAAAAACAAACAAAAGCCCAGAGTAGAATTTTCATTTCCTATATTCTCCTTTTTAAAAAAGATTTCCTGAATACTGAACATGATCTAAATTAAACAGATTCTTTCCTTTGTGATCTAAAGCCAAATGCAGTGAGAAAATCTGATTTAGGAGAAAGCCTGTGGGAGTGGATGTTATCTTGTATTTCTGGTCTCTTCCCAAAACAGCCTCTGTACTAGGGAGCACTCAAAACACTTAAACAAACCAGTATACAGCTGATTGACTGTGTTCAAAACTATAGTCATTATTCTCTTACAATAATGAATAATAATTAATTTGTGTGCAGTTAACTTCATCTGTTCCAGATTTTGTGTGTGTGCTGGGGCCTCACACATTTTAAAAACTGATCTTGATGATCCTTTGTCATTTTATGTGGCTAGTTTAGATAGGATAGTGGAGCATTGCAAGTCTGCATACATTGATTTCTGATTGAAATAAAATTACCTCAGGAGGAAAAGTGAAGTAAGTCCAGATACCAGAACTTGCATTGCTGAACAAGTTCTGACCCTGGATTCTCAGAACCAAGGCTTAGTAGAGTTGTTTTGGAGAACATTGCATCCCAGCATTTTGCTTGCCTTAAGGAAATTAAATTATTTTTCTAGATCTACAGCCCCAGCCCTCCAGGGCCTTTGTGTGTCTCACTGTCATCCCTCTACTGCCTTACAAAGCCAGGAGCAGGGAGAGTGGCTGTGGAGCGGTAGTGCCACGCTAACCTGGCCTCTCAAGTGCTGTGACCTGAGGTCCTCTTCTGAATCCTTACCCTCCTCTTGTGCTCAGAGAGAAATGACAAATCAATTTAGAAAGAGAGAGAACTGTCCAGCCCAAGTGTAAAGCAATTATAAGTTCCCCATTGCCCTTCTCCCATAGTACAGAGAGCAGTGGGCAAAGGAGTCACTGAGGGGGACCTTACCTTGTTCTGCGTTGTGGCGCTGTTCCCAGACACCTGGGCAGGTTGCCATGAAGCTCCTCTGTTGTGCCCACATAGATCGTGCCCTGACAGGTGACACAAGTCATAGAGCACTAGCTAAACACTGTTGCCGACCCTCACCTGGTCCTTCCAGGACTATCTATTCCTTCTCAAGGTTCCTGTGGTACAGATGAGGAGACACATGTCTGTAAAAATCTTCAGGAATGCTACCTTCCAAGGCCTTCTCCCTAGCAGGCAGAATGACAGGAGAAGGGCTTGGGGCTACTATCTGAGCTGGGTAGGTTTTTGCCATCTCATGTCCACCTTCATGAGCTAGTGTAATTGTTTGGGGCAAAAAGTGGTGTCCTTGCCTGGAAAAGTACAATAGGAATGAAATTCCAGTATACATGTCTTGGAAGTGGCTTCTCTTGTCCATGAGTATCCTCACTGGTACTGTGGCCACTGTGTCCTCTGTGGCTAGGCGGCTGATGAAAACAATATAAGATTTTCTGTCATGAAGGTAGGTGAGAATCTTGCCTTCTCTAAATTGACAACCACCGAAAACCCACCTCCTCTCATTCAGAAACTGCTTGGCTTAATACAATATAGTATAACAGTGACAACATTTTCTGGGAAAGAAAGGGGTCATCCTTAGTCTGATCCCATAATCTGATTGTATTTATAAAAACACCCCTTTCCGGGAAGCAGTGATTCACAATTCTCTTAGGTTAGGGGACTTGGCAGGCCTTTGCTTATCGGGAAACCAAAGCACCTCCACCACCACCTTGAAGGCTGAGACCCTCTTTCTCACTTGGTCTTAGTTGACCTAAATCCCTGAGTCCTGACCTGTCATCAAATTAGGGAAGGAAAATATTAAAAGACTGCATAGGCATATCTCTACTAGGATTTAGGGAATTCTATGCTGTTCCCTGAGTTCTGTGGATATTTGTATGAGGGACAGGACTGAAGGAGAAATAATATATTTTTTATTCCTATTTAGAAATCTCCGGGTTTACTGTAATGATTTTTTAAATATGAACAAAGCAACACTAACACTGTTACAAGAAACTTTTAGGGTTAAACTCCCTTGGGAAGATTGCTGTTAAAATCAATATGCAAATACAGTTGTATTTAGATAGGTATGGCCCCCTTTGAAGAAAAGCAGATATATGAAAATGGGATTTTAAAAAAACTAGATACATTGGGAGAAATTATTCCCATTACAAAAGGATTATTTGCTTTACCAAAGGATTCACTGCAGGGTTCCTTCTAAATAGCTCCCTTAAGGCATTTAAAACAGGATCTGATTTACACAGTTTTTTAAGAATGCTTTTGTATAAAGAAAGGTACACCTGTTATTGATATAGAAATAGTTTTGCAGGATTTTTCTCCCATCCTACCTTACTGTCTTTATAGAGAAACTTCTTTCAACATAGAAAATGTGATCACATAGATCTTTTAAACAGCTACTTATGTTTGTAGTTTTGAATCTTAATAAGATTCCAGTCTCTTTTATGCTGATTTTTCAGTCTCAAAGTTGAAGTATGAGTGTATATTCTAATACCTGATATTCAGGAGCTTTGTGGGGAGGGTAGTATAGCTCTTATAGCTAGCATCATAAGTATTTAACCAGTCAGAGCAAATTACTTTTTTAAGAGAAGGAAGAAGGACTCATGAAAGTTAAAATTGGGTTTAAATTTACATAGACTTCTTAGGGTAACTTAAAGAAAAACTTTAAATGTTTTAAAAAAACACTTTAATATGCCCCAAAACCTTTTCCCTATTTGCCAGATGAGAGCTGTTACATTAAATGAGAAACTGAGCTCAAAAAGGAAGATTTCTGCAAGGTCACCTGGTGCTAAGAACTTCCAATCCAGCTTTTATCCTAGGGTTTCAGGCCTCATACTCCCCAAATCCTACTCCCTAGGAGGTAATCTGCTCCTACACAGGGTAGGGCTGTCTGTGCTTGACTTCCAACACTTCCTGTTAGGGAAATCAGCTGTTCATCCAGGTCTCTCCAGCTTTGACCCCATGGAAGAGAGATGTGGCTTTGCATTGTGTCCTGGCTCCTGGGCACACCCACTGAGCTGTGGGTTATTTTAACGTGTTTTAAGGTCTCTTGCCTGTTAAGCCAGACTATTCAGGCCAAAGTGTTGGCTTCATATTTCCTGGTTTTGTGCCCTAGGGCAAGTTAATTTCCTCATCTGTAGGGTAGTGATCTTTTAGAATTGATGGGATGATTAAATGAGATGAAAAGTACTTAAACAGTGCCTGTACATAGTAACATCTTAATAATGTTAGTTCTTCATATTGGATTAGAGTAGAGCTACTTCTGTGTTTAATGCTAACATTTTCTAATTATAACATTTCTAGGATTTCATAGAGACTTTATTTTGGGGAGGAAGGGAAGGAAGCAACTACATTTCTTCTCCCATTTCTGCCTTCCCTAAAGTCTGGTTTTAGACAAGAATGACTTTCTTCTGTGTAGCATATTCTTAAACACACTCACACACGAATACACACTGACTTGCTTTCCTAAAAACCCTGAGGCCCTGCAATCTGGCTAGAAAAGAAAGAAAACCATTCCAAGATATTTAATTGTACAGGGAGCTTACAGGATTGATCGAGAGCTTAGCTTTTTACAATAGTCCAGTGAATAAGAAATGCTCCTGACAAACGATCAATGATAGGATAATCACTCTTTATCCCCCTCCTCATTCTTACCTTCTTTCTTTCAGGAGAACAGGGTTCAGAAGTCAAAAATCTTTATAGACGCCGCTTTTAAATTAAGCAGAAAATAGACATTGACATATTTGTTAATCTCCCCTAAATCATTACCGGGGCTGGCTGCTTTGCTGTACAAGAAGAGAAGGGCCTTCCATGTGCAACACATGGATATAACTAGCTTAAGAGCAGCCCTCTATTTTTAGAAAATAAATATTTAAAAACCAGTTTTGCCCTAAAGTAAAGCACACGTCCTTGGCCCACTTCTGTGCATTTTAAAACAGATTTTTAACTTATCTTTCCTTTGCTCTGTTGCCTTTTTTGACGTGGTTCTTTAACCAGAGGCATTACTGAAGAAATCAAACACAGTAGCCTTTGGGGAATGCTCTGTGGTCTTCCTAGCCTCAGGAGGACCAGAGCATTACAGGTGTTTGTTATTCTTTCAAAGCTCTAGAAGAGCTTGATTGGGTAGGTGAGACCTTTGTGAGTTCAAGAACCAGCCTCTGTCCCTCCGACATGGTCAAGCCAAAGACTTACTTCAGAAGCTCTCCCGCGGCCCTTATATATCCTGCTTCTTGTGTACCCTATCCCAAGCCTTGCTTTTAATCCCTTGCTAATAAAACCAACTCTCCATCAGGTCTCCCTCTGTGGTTACTATAGGGATAACTGCTTTAACCACCTACCACACCATTTAATGGGGAAGGACACGGGCTTTTATGACAGCTAGATCCAAATGTAAATCCTGACTTTGCTACTTAAGATCTAGATACCATTGGGGAAGTCACTTGACATTTCAGAGTCTCTGCTTTCTTATTTATAAAATAGATAACCTGCCTGTAAGGTTAGGTTCTTACCAGGATCAGAGATGATGTCTGTGAAGCGACTTGGAAAGCACTCAGTAACTTTAGGAAGTTGGCCTGGCAGCAGTGTTGTTGACAGTTGGCCAGACCTATCTTTGAATTATGCATGGTGACTTAGGAGTTATGTGATCCTGAAAGATTTGAGTACAGTGCCTGACACACAGTTAATGCTAATAAATGGTGTGTTATGTATGTATATATGGATTCAAGTATGGTGTTGGTTGTTTACCCAGAGAGACTGTTGAAAGGGCTATCATATTAGTTCTTGATCTCTAAGAATAAGCTACCCTTAAATATTAGCTACCAAAATCACATCTCACCTACAGAAGGGGTAGGAATCACTGGAGACATTGGCCTGGTCTTAGTTATGGAATAGGACTACCCTGGAACTGAAGCTCTGTCAGCCAGGAATCTGCCATCATAACTTGACCTTTTCAGAAACGAAAGAAGAATTGGTCTTTTGCCCCCACTAAGCAAGAAGGAACATAACACAGTGTTCAAAAGCTTCAGAGACCAAGTTCCTACATCGGAGGCCTGGCTTTGTTACTGTCTTGCTTTGTGGCCTTGACAAGTTTTGTAAATTCTCAGTGCCTCAGATTCCTCAGCTGTAAGATGGAAATAGTAAGAATAGCAACCACATAAGGTGGTTTTGAAGATTCAGTGAGTTAAGAGATTTAAAGCACATAGAATGGTATCCAGTGCTCTCTGACTGCTAGCTTTGAAGCTGGGTGTGGTGGCATAAGCCTTTAATCCTGGCACTCAGGAGGCTGAGACAGGAATGCTTATGCATTCAAGATCAGCCTAGGCTACTTGGTGAGTTCAAGGCCAGCCTGAACTACATAGCAAGACCCTGTTTCCAAAAAAAATTTTTTTAATTAAATTAAATTATATTTTTTAAAAATTAGTATACAATTTTATAAATAAGTTAAAAAATACTAGCTTTGATGATTGAGTATATGTTTTGGAGAACCACGAAAAGCTTTTAGTGTGGCTAATGTTATTTGATAATTTCACAGAGAAGTTACAAGAGAGAGCTTCTGACACTTTTCAAACTCACTTATTTTTAACATCCTGTTCATTTGCTTCACTATCTGTGTATGCTCTTTCTTGCTCACTTCACACACATACAAATTTCTTTGAACTTTTAGAATAATCTGTAGTGTGCTTCTTCATCCATAAATATTCCATGTGTGTTTTTAAGAATATAGACTTTCTCTTATATAACCACCATATATTTATCAAAATCAAGAACTATAAATATTGATGTAATACCATTGTCTAATCCACAATTCATATTACAATTTTACCATTATCCCAGTAATGGCCTTCATAGCTTTTTTTCTTCTTCTTCTTCATTAGACCTAAGATCTAATCCCAAACCACACATTGCAGTTCATTGTCATGTATTTTTAGTCTCCTTAAATCTGGGATAATTCTTCAGTCTTTGTCTCTCATGGTATTTTTTTGACAAGTGCAGACTACATTTATAGCATTTTCCTCAGTTTGGGTTTGTCTTACATTTCCCTGTGGTTTTAGATTCTGCATGTTTGGCAAAGATATTGCAGGAGTGCTTTTCTGTCCTTAGCACATCATGTCAGGAGGCACATGATGTCATCTGTCTTATTCCAGAGATGGTAACTTTCATTACTTGTTTAAGGTTTTTTTTACTAGGTTAATCCACTGTAAAGTTGCCATATTGCCCTTTGTAATTAATGTATTCATAAAGAGATACTTTGAAACTGTAATATTCTGTTCCTCTTCAGACTCACCCACTAGTTTTGTTTTTGGGGAGGGGGCATTGGGGATTGAACTCCGGTCCTTGCACTTATGAGGCAGGCGGTCGAACCACTGAGCTAAATCCCCATCCTTCACCCACTAGTTTTAACATCCATTGATGATTCTTGGCGGAATCGATTAATATGATGGTTATAAAATAGTAATTTTCTTTCTGCTGTAAGGGAGAGCTTCCCTCTTCCCTATTTATTTATATCAAGATAGATTATTTTATTCCATAAATATTCTAATAAGTAATTTGTTTTGGTGTTCAAGTTGTCTGAGTTGGCCATTGGGAACACTTTCAGACTCCTGAAACCTTCTAACATGTCCCTGCCAACTGTTTCCTTGATTTCTGTTGAATGTTCCAAGGCTCATCTTATAGTCCCCCTATCACAGTGTTGGAATCAAGTACTTTCTTCATGGTCTTGGCTTGGTTCCTTTCAGTGGTGAAGGAAGAGCATTAGCTTCCCTATCAAGGACGTGCTAACTAAGAAAGTCTCACGCCAAAAGATACCTGACAGCCCTCCTCCCATTAGCTCTCCAGGCAGGGCCATAGTAGAATGCAAGGGCCATGGTGTCACCCCTGATGTGGGGCCCGGTGTGCTCATGCTGTTCACCTGTTTTGGAAGGAAGGCTACTGAGACATCATCAGGAGCCTACAGCAGCAGGTCAGCAATTGCCCTCTATATCACAGCCCAAGAAAAGATGTTCGTTAGCACCCTTCACCACAATTGTAAAAGAGAGATGAGTTTAAAGAAAAAGGTGGAGTTGGGTATCCAAAAAAACTCATAAAAATGAAAGTAGCTATAATAGTTATGTCCCTCTTCTGTTAACATGTGTTTATGTAACACAGCTCACTCAGCTGCCCAAGGCTATTTATGGCATATGATTCACAGTGGCATAAAAAAGCCTGTTCCCAGACAGGCATGCTTGAAATAGACCTTTCTCTTCTTTATCCCATCACCTGTGCTCGTGTATTTGTCAGGTTTGGTGACAAAGCACTTCAGGTTGTCCCCAACACAAGGGGCTGTCACCAGTTGCTCTTTCAGCTAGACTTACTCCTCCTTACTAGGCAGGCAGCTAAATTTTCAGTATTGATTGTAGATCCCATTCTGAAAGTAATTAGGAAGAAAAGCACAACATAGCAACACCTCTACTAGGACCCTGTTGATTGAGAGAGGAGTCCCTCCTTGGTATAAGGAATTCTAAAGTGTCCTTTCTGTTATGTGAGGGTATTGTGTTTATATGCTCAGTGATCCAAATGGGGCTTGTGGACCATTTTTTCCTCTTCCTTTTCTTTTACCCCAAGAACTAGAATATCTTCGTCACTCTGGTCCGGGTTGGCTGTCAGCAGCAGGCCAGCTGGGAAACCAGGGGCTATAATCTAGTGAGCTAACAACACATGTGGATCTGGCTCTAATTAGATTGGATTCTACTAATTTGAGGTTAAGAGTATCCAAACCTGAGATCAGAAGCTGTGAGATACTATAGCTTGCAATGTTAGGAGTTATTAGGTGCTTACCAGTTTGGACATAGAGAAACCAGAGTTTCTGGTTTATGCTCAGAACACATTTGACAGTTGGAATGGTTGGGCCCCACTAAAGCTGGTCAGCAGGGTTGGGTATGATGTCAGTGTGCCTGCCTTGGCCTCTTGTGTGGAAAGAGGGACCTGGCTGTTAGTCAACAATCTGATGAGAGGTACAAGCCTCTCAATGATTATTTGCAACTGCTCAGTAGAAGCCTGGGAAGCAGAGCTGCCATCGCGTTTTCAAACTTGTGACTTCCTCAGGGGAAAAAAGGACACGTGGGCTCCCTGTGGCAAACAAAATAAGGTCAGGACTGGCATCTTGTAGATTCCCATTATGCAGCAAAGAGGTAGTGAAGACCATGGAGAGTCAGGCTCCAGAGGGAAAGGGGTGGGGTGGTATGGAGCTTCCTAGGACTGTGGCTGCTCCGTGTAGATTCTTGTTCGCCACAGAGTGTCACGGGCATGTTTATCTTAATTGCAGGGACCCCAGAGCTAAGCCCAGCAGAGCGGAAGGAGCTGGAGAACAAGCTGAAGGAGCGGGAGGAATTCCTAATTCCCATTTACCATCAGGTAGCTGTGCAGTTTGCTGACTTGCATGACACACCAGGCCGGATGCAGGAGAAGGGTGTTATTAATGTAAGTACAATGGCTGTTACCTCTCCTGGCTTGTCAGAGACTCTCAAGTGTGTGTGTTGTGCACATAGGCCCACAGGCAGAGAGCTATTGGAGCCAGATTAAAACAAATACATTTTCAACTTTTTTTTTTTTTTTTTTTTGTGTGTGTGTGTGTGTGTGTGTAGCAGGGATTGAACTCAGGACCTTGCATTTGCGAGGTAACAGCACCACTGAGTTAAATCCCCAGCCCCATTTCCAACTTTCTGGAGACATCTTTTTTCTATATCCTTTATTTTCCTAAAACAGTGTATGATTTAGGTCTCCTTGGACTCCAGGATGCAAGCTTCATTTCATTGGTGGTTAAAATGAGACATGTGAGCCTTCATGGGGAACAGCTGCTCATGTGATCCTCAGACTGTGAATTACTACAGTCTCAAGGTTCCAGCAGCATCTGATTCACTTTTTTTTTTTTTTTTTTTTTCCTTTGGTACTGGAAATTGAACTTGGGTCCTTGCGCTTGCAAGGCAGGCCACCGAACCACTGAGCTAAATCCCCGGCCCCAGCAGCTGATTCACTTTTGATCTGCATGCAAGTTGTTTCAGCCATCTACTCAAAACCAGTTCCTCCCTCTGTGGCTACCTGGGAATTCAGTCTCTTCCTCAGAACGTCTTAGTCATGGTCAGGGTTAGCATTCATCAAGCCCGTGACTACACACACTGTCAGCAGAGCATGTGGGCTATGGTTCTGTGCTGGTAGACCGGTAGACCCTTGTAGGTGCTTTTATTGTTTTATTTGAGGGGAGTGGTTTTTGGTTTTCTTGAGACAAGGTCTCAATATGTAGTTCAGGCTGCCTCAAACTGGTGGCGATTCTCCTGCCTGAACCTCCCAAATACTGGGATTACACGTATGTGCTATCACACCTGGCACCCTGTAGATGCTTGGAGCTCACTGTCAGCTCTTACCTAGGGAATAAGTTGTTATGCCTGTAGGATTCCTCTAGATTGAGTGCTGAACAGGGGTTGGAACTTGGATAACTGAATTTTTTTCTTAATCTATGTGTAGGACATCCTGGACTGGAAAACATCCCGCACCTTCTTCTACTGGCGGCTGAGGCGTCTCCTGCTAGAAAACCTGGTCAAGAAGAAAATCCATAATGCTAACCCTGAGCTGAATGATGGCCAGATCCAGGCTATGCTGAGGCGCTGGTTTGTGGAAGTGGAAGGAACAGTGAAGGTAGGTGGGATACCTTCTCATTGTGCTCTTCATCCCTACCTGAATGTTACACTGGGTGTCATCTAAGAATCCTCAGGCCTTAAAGGCTGGAGTGGAAAGGGAACCTAGAAGCCTAAGCCCTCTTTCTCGTACACATAACCCAGTGATGTGACATCTTGTCAGAAGAGTTGGGCGGGCATGTTTTCAGCTTGTGAGTCATTCAGCAAGCTATTGTGAACGCTCATATCAGACACTATACCAAGTCATGGGGACATGGTAGTGAAAGAGGCAGATATTATTCTGTCCTTTCATTTCAGTGGGGAAACAGAGGAATCAGAGGCCCTGCATTAAAGACAGCACAGAGCATAGTCTGAGAGCCAACACCCAAATTTACAGAAGTGGGAGGGAGAGTCTTGGAAGACTTTGGGAGGAAGTGCTGTCTCAGTAGAGACTTAAAAGCAAAGTGGGAGTGAACCAGAACAAAGGTTGGACTGGCAGTGGGAGAGATTCCAGGCAGAAGCAATAGTATGGTCACACACATGATAGCCAAAGTAGCGTGCATATGTTTCATTGTGATTCAGAGATTGGATGCCAGATAGGAAGATGGTGATCACACAAGACCTTATAAGCCATTGGGAAGTCTGAACTTTGTCCTGAAGTCTACAGGAAGCCACTGAGGATTCTGAGCAGCAAAGTGACATGCTCTGATATCTGTTTTTTTGTATCTATTTTTAAAATACCACTTGGGGAGCTATAGAAGACAGAATTAAAGGAGGGAGAAGCAGGATGCTAAGAATGTGGGAGTAGGCAGGAGATGCAACAACAATTAAAGATTGGATTTTAAGTCAGCTGGAAGGAAATGTCCAGTCTTTTTGCAGGAAACTATCTTAGGGTGATCACACTGAAAATGTTCATACTTTGCAGCAGTGACCTCACTGAGGTTGCGTTCCTGGTGCTCTTGCCTCACAGGTGGATACAGCAGTGGCATGTGCATTTGCCCTGGAATAATGGACTACACAAGAGAATACATGAGGGGATTGGGAGGAGAAGCTGGAACCTTTAGTTCTACACATTTTTAAGAAAAAGAAGTTTGTGGCTAGGGAGGTAGTTCAGTGTCAGGGTGTTTGCCTGACATGTACCCAGCAGTATGGCAAAAGAAAAGAAAGAAATTAACCTTATTAATAGCTAATATATGGATTAAATCAAATATGTCATGTATACTTTGTCAGAATATTGGTTATATGAATTGAAAATGTATTTGTCATTCTGATCAAATCCTTTGGTGACTATCAGGTTAGAATACTGGTAAAGGGCTGGCTGGCAGTGGCTTGAAGGGTCCTGGTCTATTAAGAGGGACACACCAGAGGGGCCAGGGATTTAGCTCATTGGTTCCGCTGCTTGCCTTGAAAGTGCAAGGGCTGGAGTTCGATCCCTGGTACCGGGGAAAAAAAAAAAAGAGGGGCACACCAGCCTCTTCCTGGAAAGTGCTGCCTGTTTTCTCTAATAGTTCTCAGCAAGAAACCCCAAGATTCACCATCAGTTTTAAAGACACTGAAGTGGACGCTTCTGAAATTCACCTTTGTGTTAAGTCTGCCCATTTCTTCACGACTGAGAAGCTTCTTTGGATAAATATTCAGATGTGCAGCAGGGGAGTGCAACCTTCTCCAACATTTGGTTCAGGTTAAAGTTAGTCTGTGGCATCATAATTGAGTGAGACAATTTTGTCGGTGGCTACTGGCAGCTTCTAGTGGAAGTTGGCATTGAAAGTCACGCAAGTATAAAATAAGGTTGTTCTTCATTTAACAGTGGCCAGCTAGGTAAATGGAGTGGGGGGCGGCAGGAGAGGCCTGCATCACATTAGTTACTAATGGACATGCACAGCCTCAGTAGGCACAAGGATGAGAGGAAGGAATAGCTTCCCTCCAAGCATGAAGTAATAGGTCCTTCACTTGCTCCTTAGCATCCTGCTGCCAGGGGATGTTGTATCTGAATAGGTTGTTGCTATCTCTTGTCATTGGAGAGAACAGTTGACTGCATGTACACAGGCTTCTGGCTAGAATGCAAGTCCAGAAAACAGCTCCAGCCCCATAGTTCAGGAAGAGGTTGCCCAAGCACTGGGGACCAGCTATGCACAAGAATTGAGACTATATTCCTTGCTTCTGTGTTCAGAAGACAACATTCTCTTTAGCTCTTCACCCCAGGGCACACAGAAGAAGTAAGAATGGGAGATCCTATGAAGTCAGAGCATGTGGTTTTGAATCCTCCTTCCAAATTCTGCAGGCTCATCAGAACCTATTTTAAATGGTGTGGGGTGGGGGGTGATAAAATCTGTAGCGTCCCAAGAGAAGAGTGTTGCAGTGTTCAGAAGCTGTCCATGCTGCCTCTGAAGGGCTGACATGGAGCTGCTTGGTGTTAAGGAATGGCTTAAAACCACCTTTTTTGTTACTGTTCAAAAAATGACAGATGTTGTATGCTGTGAAACTCAAAATACAATGACCAGCAGAGTCTAGACTCTGCCTTCCCACCAAGAAATGACCTCTAATCCTTACTGTGGTTCCTTGTAGGAAAAGCCATGTAGTGATAGGCTGTACTAGTCATGCTGTATTTTGTTTTTGTTTGTTTTCTAGGAGAATTTGTTTTTTTAATCTTATTCCTGAAAAAAGGAGATTCTAGGACAGAAAATTGATGTTGTAATGTTATATAACTAAGGAATGTAATTCTTCTGTTTCCCTCAGAGGTATCTGTTAACATGAGTTATGGGATTTCTGTTTGAATCCACTGGGATGGTCCTATTGTACGAAATAGTAGGGTTTATGGGTCATAGTTTCACTGCAGGCAGAAGCAAAGCATCACTACAGCTGCCTGAAAAATAGAACAAGAACTGTAGTTTAAATTGGATCATAAGAACATAGCACACATTTGTTTCATGGGCATGTGTTTTCTGTCTTGATTCTTAGCTTCACAATTTGAGATTTGGGGTTTTTTTGTTTTGTTTTGTTTTTTGTTTTTCCTGGTACTGGAGATCAAACTCAGTACTTTGCACTTGCCAGGCAGGTGTGGCACCACTGAGCTACTTCCCCAGCCTGTGTGAGATACAGTTTTTTTAAACAGGCTCACTGATGTCCACCTCCCTCCCAATCCGAATAGTAGAAATAGAGATTAGGATTCTGCATAGAACAATGAGAAGAATGTGGATTAACTTTTGGGATCATAGCTTTGCCATTTACTAAGATCTGGGCATGTTATTTACATCTCCCTTTCTCCACATGTAAAATGGGGGTGATGTTTATGATGTTACAGGATGCAGTGAGTTTCGATAACACTACATAAATATGGAGCAGTTCCATATTCTCAATACACCATATTAGAAATTTTAAAGTAACAACATAGACTAAGAGTTAAAGGTGTGTGACTTCATGATGGGCAGGAAGTTGGCTCCTGAGCACTGGAGACATTCAGTGGACATTTGATTTGGCTTGTTCTAATGTTCCCATAGCCTAGTGCTATAATGCATTCTTACTGTCTAGATAGCTAACCACTCACTTTTCCAAATGGAGTGAATGTTCAGGGGAGGTCCTTGTGAGGATAATAGAAGGAAAAGCACCACTGATGGGGTCACTTGATTTCCACTGGCCTCAACTACCCACAGCCAAGTGTCATGCACCAAACTTCTTACATAGGGCCAGGGAAGGAGGAGGGAAGACAGAACTTAGAAAGCATTGTTCTATGTTACTGTGGGCCTGGGACTGTGATGGGGTGTCTTCTAGGAAATGGATTCCAAAGCCAATGCAGTTTATATAGCCTTATATTGCTTTACTCCAAAGCCTCTGAAAAAAATCACACTGCTTCCAAAGCTTCTGTTGAATAAATATTAGTCTTGTAAGTGTAATACAGTATATTGGAAACATCTTCCCAAAATATGCATTTACTACAGGATGTGTGTGTCATCCCACCCTAATTGCAATGGGCTAGGCAGCTCTTAACTTGAGGTTAGAACTGGCAGGAACTGGCAGGAACCTCCCAGACAGGTCACAGGTGTTATTTGTAGGGAATGGTAATCACAGCGCACAGCAGGGTTAAGTTGTGCCCTGGTTACTCCCTGGCTCTGCTGTATCTTTGCCTAAGGAGAGCTTAACAGTTCTGATATGTTAGTAACAAAACTTTTTTTGTGTGTGTGTGGCACTAAGGATTGAACCCAGGGCCTTCACACTGAACTACATCTCCATACCCTTTTCATGTTTATTTTGAGACAGAGTCTTGCCAAGTTGCCCAGGCTGGGCTTGAATTTGTTTTCCTCCTGCTTCAGCCTCTCAGAGCACTGAGATTACAGGCATGCACCACAACATCTGGCAAGTAATAAAACTTTTCTAGGGCGCTGGGGATTTAGCTCAGTGGTTCTGCCACCTACCTTGCAAGCATAAGGACCCGAGTTCGATCTCCGGTACCAAAAGAAAAAAAAAAAAAAAAAAA
>NW_022900925.1:23820973-23837743 GCF_012274545.1 Fukomys damarensis
AACAAAAAAAAAAAAAAAAAAAAAAAAACAACTTTTCTAACAAGTCATTTTGTAAAATAGATTAATTACTACATACAGTTAGTGAGGCCAAGTGCTACCTGAGATATTTGTCTGTTGATGCAGAGAGAAAAATCTGTACTGAAAACATATGGTAGGGCAGGCTGTGTTGTGATGCTTAATTACTGATATTTTATTGGTATTAAGTGTTCTGTTGAAGGCCAGGTGCTGTGGTACACACCTATAATCCCAGCTAGGGATTATCCTGAGGCAGGAGGATTGCCTGGTCAAGGCCAGCCTGGGGAATTGTCTCAAAATAAAAAATAAAAAGAGTTGTGGGTATGCTCAGTGGCAGAGTGCTAGTACCAGGGGTTCTAGTTGGCATGAGTATCGTGCAGGTGACAGGGGCCCAGGCCTGTCGCAAGGTTAGCAGCCCAGCATTCACACCTGTTTAAAATCCACATTGGAGGGCTGGGGATTTAGCTCAGTGGTTCCGCCACCTGCCTTGCAAGCACAAGGAAGGACCCAAGTTCAATCCCTGGTACCAAAAAAATAAAATAAAATCCACATTGGAGGCTGGGCGTGGTGGCGTACACCTGCAATCCCAGCACTGGGGAGGCTGAATCGGGAGGATTGCCATCAGTTTAAGGCCAGCTCAGGCTACATAGTGAGTTCAAGTCCAGCCTAAACTACATAGTAAGATCCTATCTCAAAAAACAAATGAAAAATAAATCCATACTCTGGCACTGATCACATTTTCATAAATCTAAGAAAGAAATGATAATGGCTCTTTTCGTGGGAAGAGAGTTGCCCTGTCCTTGTGGATGGCTGGAATGATGAGTCTTAAAACTGTTCTAAGGGCAGCAGGCAACTTGCTTCTCCCAGGTGGAGTAAATCAACTCACAATAGTATATTAAGCACTCCTAGATCTGTTATAAAGAACCAGGGGCACTGTGGGTGCCTACATTTGTTTACTCTTGCTAAAAATGCAGTTGATTAGAACTTGATCCTTTCATGTACGCTGGGCTGTGATCTACCCTTGATTGGGTTTGGGCTTGGTGGCTGCCATCAAGATTTGCTTTGAGTAAATAGCAGATCTTTTATATAGAGAGCCCATATTTTCAAGCAGCTATCAAATTTGGAATGTGTTGCTCTAATCCTGTCTGGGATATTTTTAAATGTTTAATTTAAACACCTAGCATACTTTATGGCTGCAGGAGGGGAAGGAAGAAGAGTTTTCTCTAGAGGGTAGCTGGCTTTCCAGTGTAGTGTCTGAACGTCGTTAGAAGCAGGCATCTCGTTAGCTAATACATTACACCAATCAAGGAGAGTTATCTTAAGCCACAATTAATCTGCTCCCTGGCATATGTTGATAGGAAAGCATCATGCTGTTTCTTAATTAAAAGCAAACGGATTAAAAATGATTAATAAGAGTATTAAATATTCTCCTAAACTAAAGGCTTTGGGATTCTTGTGTAAATCTAGTTGGTTGTTTTTTTTTTTCTTTTGCATTCTGAAACACAAGCAACATTTTTTTTCCTCTCCCCAAATCTTCCTAAATTGGGGAAGATATAAATTCTCAAATGATAGAGAAGTCTACACTACCAGTGATGGAGACAGAAATTAAAATGTCTTGTGTCCAGGTATATCCATATACCTGAACTGAACAAGCAAGTTAGGATTACCACATAGTAAGCAGGAAACACAGTGCTGCTCCCATGCTCTTTGTCAGTAGTGATTGATGTGGCACTTCCTAAGAGCAAAAGCATCTTCCTGCTCTTGAGCCCTGGGGACGTTAGTCTTGGGCAAGTATGGAGAGGGTTTGCACTGTCTTGGCCATAGCATCCTTCACATGTAAAGGGCTCCGTAAGGGTTTTAGAAATGTGGAAGTCAGTGAAATTACACATAGCATACAACCAGTCACAGCTAACTAAACCAGCTAAGACAGGTGGGAAGTGAGAGTCTGAAAAGAAAGCTGTGTTTTCTAAGGAATGAACTAGGTTGGAAAACAGCCCCTACCCAATTCCTCACTGTTAGAAGATTCAGAGGATGTGGTGAGTACATTTCCTCTGCGCCTTTGCAGGCCCTGTAGCTGCAGCTGTGGCTTTTGAGCCATTGCCTGTATCCGGGTTTCCTGTAACCACATTGCAAGCCTCAGAGTTCCTAGTGAACCCACCTATTAAATTACAGCGCCAAACTCATTGTCATTCTGACTCTGACTTTGTTAGTGATAACAGAGAAGGATAGCACACCTTTAAATGACGAGCTTTGTGTTTAATTACCCAAACAAAATGACATAAATATGAATGAGCCCTAATGGTGGTACTTGGTTTTCCGGAAACCATTAACAAAACGATTCCTAAATGATTTGTAAAGAAAATGAGAGGAGAAGAGAGCAAGGAGAAGGCTATTAGGCTTCTAACACACTCCTGAATTATTATGTAGTCAGCTACCTAGGAAATACTCAGCTAAATGATCTTGAAAAACAGGAGGCAAGAGGTAGTTTGTTGAGGCCTCCAGGGTTGTAGACTCCATGGTCCTTTTGCATATTCACATAGCTAATAATATGGGGTAGGCTTTTCACTGTGGTAGCAGTGAGACTTGCCTCACATCATTTCCCCTCTGTATCTCGCTAAAAGCCCATAGCTTGACCACAGAAGGCTGCCACAACTGGACCCATGGCACAGTTCAAGGCCGTGTTGGGCCTGGAGACTCACTCTTTGGAAAGGGTCTCAATTCCTCTGAAAGCAAAGTGCACATAAACAGCCCTTCCCTCCAAGGCACACTTTACTAAGTAATGTGGGCTCTGTCTCATACTTGTCAGGTTACTGAACTCTTAGCCTTTATAGAATGGATCTGACAGGACACAGTCCAGCATGAAAACTGATGCCCTGGGAGACCCCAGATGGAGGCTTTGAATACGCATCTGTGCAGCCCAGGAGGCAGGGAGGAAGGGGAGGGGAGGACCTGTCTCCTTCTCCTCCAACACCAAGAGAGGAGGTTGGGAATGAATGGTGTCTTTAAACTAAGTAAGCTTTAGGAGTGAACATTCCAGATCCAAAGTAGTCAGGTGTCCAGGCCTGGCCGGACCCCCTGTGTCTCACCAAGAGTCATCTGTTTGCAGGCCTATGTTTGGGACAATAATAAAGATCTGGTGGAGTGGCTGGAGAAGCAGCTGACAGAGGAAGATGGTGTCCGCTCAGTAGTGGAGGAGAACATCAAATATATCAGCAGAGACTATGTCCTCAAGCAGATCCGCAGGTAAGACCAGCCACAGGAGGGGACTCCTCTAGGCTGGTGGAGCTCATTTCTTTGGAATAAAAAGTTCAGAAGAACTCATAAGATGATGCCCCCTTCTCCATGGTCTCTTGCTGTCTGAGACTGCTGTACTTGACATATAGATACAAATGTAGCCCTGGGGCACAATTATTTCTTGGCTGCTGGGCACTTAGTCATCTCAGCTTGATGAAGAGTTAGCTCACGGTGCCTACTTACCAGTTCTGAATATAGATGCTCAAACTGGATGAACAGTTCCGAGAGGGAGGAAAGTTGTTTGTGTGGTAGCTTTCCAGGAGCATCGCTGGGTGTTTTTAATAAAACTATTTGGAAATATTTCACCTATGGAGAAGTTACCAACCTAAAAACAGTACAAAGAACACCACTATATATATGTACCTAGATTTACCTATTATTTACATTTTACCCTGTTTGCTTTATCATTTCTATACTAAGAAAAAGCATATTCTCATATAAAGCCATAGAAAGATAATCAACTTCAGTAAATTGAAAATCAACTTCGGTAAATTGAACATTGACTAAAAGTTTTTATCTAAAATCTATCTGAAGCTGGGCATGGTGGCACACACCTGTAATCCCAGTATTCGGGAGGCTGAGACAGGAGTATCACTGAATTCAAGGCCACCCTAGGCTTCATAGTGAGGTCAGGGCCAGCCTAAACTATGAAGGGAGACCCTGTCTCAAAATAAACAAACAAACAAGCAATCAATATACCTGAGAGTATAGCTCAGTAGTAGAGCACTTATCTAGCATAGTAAAGGCCATGGGGTTCAATTACCCCAGCACCACAAATAACAATTTATGGAACATTGCTCATTTTGAAGTTGTCTGGTTTCCTCATGATTCCATTTGGGTTATGCATTATGTGATGATATGGCATCTGCCCAACAAGATGTTATTCAGTCTCTTCCCCTTTGCACCAAAGAGTCGTCTGTGGGAAGATTGCATATTCAGTGGTGCCTCAGTTCACGAACTTAGTACTCTCCACAGTTTTAGTCCCACACCAAATTAGATGAGAGTGGAATCAAATTCAGTGGTTAGGTTCAATATTGACCTTATGAGGAAATTTGATTCCATTCTTAATCCACTATACCCTGATCTCCATTAAAATTTTATCTTAGATTTAGCATCCACTGATGATTTTTGCCTGAATCAGTCTTTACAGTGAGGTTGCAAAATAACTTTGCAACTCCACTCCGCCTCTCCAGTTGTCAATCACCACTCAAATTCTATCAGCAAAAGTCCTTTATCCTCATTCATACACATTCATTATTGTGAGACCTGGTGAATTTCTATTTTTTTTTACTAATTTATAATTAGTGTACTTCTTTTGATGCCAAATTACCCCACATTTAGCTGGTGGGTACCCTTTTCACGTAGGCTCCACTGTCAATGTCCCTGTTGTTTTTGTGCATTTTTATTTTCTTTCTGACACAGCAAAATGTTCTGCAGTTCACTTTGTACTTCTTTGACTGCTAGGGACGTTTTTAGTGCAGGAAAGAAAGGAAGGTGAGGCAGTGAAAACACTGTCTGCAGTGGGCAGTGTTAGGAGGATTATTGGCAATTCTTAAGCTGCCCCAATTAAGATGCTTCTGCCTCTCTTTCCTTCACCATTCCCAATCTTCCCCTCCAGCTTGGTACAAGCCAATCCAGAAGTCGCCATGGATTCCATCGTCCATATGACCCAGCACATCTCACCCACTCAGCGAGCGGAGATTGTACGGATCCTCTCCACAATGGATTCCCCTTCCACGTAGGAAGAGCTTCTGCCCATCCTGCCCTGTCTCCAGAGTAAAGGGCTAGAGCTGCCTCTTATGACTGAAACCACTGTAATGAGAAGGCACAGGAGAGCCAGCGCTGGAGTCAAAGTGGCATTTTGCTTCTTCTCAAGTGTTTCAGGTTATGCATGACATCTTGGGACATAGGATCACAAAGCCCCAGTCACACTACCCCTTCAGTATTTATTACCCCTACTGTGTCGCAGTCCTCCCTCCCTGCACAGGACTGAGAAGGCAATGAAGGGTACAGGCACGTACCATGACGTCTTACTGCACAAAAGCAGGACTGCCCTCCTATCCTGACAGCCCCCTGGCCCCATGAGCCATAGCCACAGGCAGCAGAGGAGGGCTAGGGCTGGGGCTGGGGCACCTACGAAACCTCAAGTCCATCCTTAAGCGGAGAGGGAGGAATCAGTCCCTGTTTAACTACACCAAGGCATGTGTTCATGAAGAAAGATAACAGCATAAAATCCACTGCAGGTTCCATGAAAATTCAGAGATGGGGGAAAACCATGATCTAGGAAGCAGAAAGAAAATAGGCCAAGTTATTTTTGATTTAGGGGCCTTAACCTTGGGTTAACCTCAGTCTACATGAACAATGGTTGGCCTACCACCACCCAGCTTGCCACTGCTTGACTGACTGACATACTCAAGAACCACAAGGCAGTGCTACAGGCTGAGGTGGCAGTGAAGCAGCCAGAGGGAACTGCTCTTTCTGCCATTAATGGAAACTCCTGCCACAGGGGCAGCAAGCCAAGGAGAAGAAAATCTTTCTTAGGACCTGGAAGGCTGTTGTCACTTAGAAGCCTGGAGCATTGACAGTTATGAGAGGGAGAGGCTCACAGTGCCTAGAGTTGCCCATCTCTGATTCCAGGGCAGCTGTCGTGGCAGCTGCTGCCCCTGATCTCTGGGCCCTGCCTCTCCCCTGAGTGTGCAGGTGGCAGGTCTCCTCATAGCCACTGAAAGCAGCTTGGTGACAGCTGTGCTCTCAGCACTGGGGATGGGCCTTCTGTTGTGCAGAGGATTCCAGGGAACACAGACTCCACATGACCTTAAAACCCCTAAACCCAGTTATGGTGCTGCTGTCTTCCAGGCTTTCTGGTCCCTACTCGGTCAGCAGCAGGGGCCTCCTTAGGAGTGGTGGAGAGAGCTTATTTTCAACAACCAGTTTATCCAAGAAAAGAGCCTCCTGATTCCCTCATTGGTATTCCTAAAGCAAGAGTGGCACGTGATGAGGGCTTGTGTGGCATTCTATTCCTACAGTGCAGCTAATTGTATTTGTCACTGATGCCTGAGGAGGAAATCACTAAGATGCCATAGAAGCAGGGTACAAATACTTTTATATAAACTACAGTTTTGAGCCTTAACTGTAGTTCACACACAGGAAACAGCTTCACCTCCCCTTCTTCCGAAGCACCTGTCCAGATGGAGTGCGGGACTTCTCAGCAGTTCTGGATCACAGGTGGACACTACAGGACTGGAGGCACACTGACCACCCCCAGGAGCCGGGGCTGCTGGCTTCCCTGGCGCAAAGTGCAGGCACTTGGCACCTTCAAAGAAGGGCAGAGAAAGGTGGAGAACAATTCTCAGTCCAGGAAGAAACTTTCCCTGCTGCTAGTTATTTGCTTACCTAGTAGGTAAGAATTGGCCCGTCTCTGGCCACATTATTCCTCCACACTTTTCTTCAATAAATCAAATTTTCATATACAGCCCCCCGCATGATACAAAATCATTCAGTCCCCAGGAGACCGGGCCTTTCTTCAGAGGTAGGGTAAGCTATGCTCATTTAGCTCTCCCTTCCTTACCAAATTAGGACACATTCAGCCAGTTTCCTCTCTAGAACCCTATAGTGCCTATACCCCCAGCCACAGGACAGCGATTTTTCATACAGAGAAGTCAAAGAGCCACAGTACATGAGTAGTTTGATCTTCCCACAGCCCATTACACTTGCAAGGTTACTGAGGCAGGAGGAGGGTAAATGATGTATTGACCAAAACTTGATTGAACTGAGATTGCCATGTTATCTGTCCACTTTGTTCACAAAGCAGCCTTCACTCGTCCAAGTGAGAATTTGATGGACACATACTCCAATGAGCACGGAGCTTCAATCAAATTTACTCTTTTCACATTTTGTTGAAATAAACCGCCACATTTGTAGAAGAGCTACAGTTTGTCATTTTAACCCATGCCTGCCCGCCCGCCCTCTGGATCTCTTGTCCCACTTTCATCAGAGGCTCAGTCCCTTGAACTTGAATAAGAAAGGACAGGGACACTATAGAAAGCTGGCCTTGGTTGCCTTTTCCTATTGGCTGAATCAAGGTAAAATTCTGCAAGGCTACCAGTACTCTGGAACCCGCATAGGTAAGCCTCAGTCACTTAAGTTTTCGTTGTGTGTTTCCACAGAAAAATGTATCTGCTGGGTAGAAAAATGTATCTGCCCTCAAAAGAGAATAGGTTTAGAGCAGGGACAAAAAAGGTGACAGGTAAGAAAGAACTCTTCTATTTAATGAAGATAAGTGGGCTAGAGCCCCCCACCATCCCTGAGGAAAGCCATTCAGTCATTGAATCTCTGAGCTTCCTGTCTTCCTGAGAAATCTCTTGACCACATACAAGAAGCTGTGAACCTTCTGATAAACTGGGGCTACCTGGACTTTGTTAGAGACTTCAGGGAAAAACTGATACTTTTGCTATTTAATGGATTTTAAAGTCTGGGCATGTAAGGCAGTAGACCTGAATCTGCAGCCCTCTGACCCAGTTCTCCCCCTGAGGAAGTTTTGTGTGTTCATGTAGTTGAGGCAGGGATAAGCACCAGTCCCTGACCACCTGCAAAGAAAGGTACAGGCTACAAGACGGCTGAGAGGGGATCCACTGGCTTTGGCTGATGATTACACTGACATAGGTCCCGTGTTTGTCTCTTTGGGATATACAGCAAAGCAGAGGGTAGCTCTCTCTAAAATGAAACAGAATGTCAGGTTACAAAAGTACCAGGTAAGCCAGATGATCTAGAGAGGACCAAGAAAAGAGATACAGGATCTAGTGGGAAAATTGCTTCTCTTTGCCGCCAGCTGCTGAGGAATCGATGCCTCCACTTTTCTCCCAAAACAGGCAGGGGAGAGCCAGTACCTATTGATGGTTCTGGGGAAAAGTCCTCAAGATGAGTGGTGAAAGACTGTTACCACCTCTGGAAACCCACCTAACTAGTTCAGGGCTTTCTTCTGTTGAGGAGTGACACCTCAAACTTGAGGCAGTCCTCATGCGTCAGCCTCCTCAGTGCTAGGATTATAGGCTTGTGCCACCACACCCAGCCACCAGTCATTTTAATGAGCAAACATGTAAAACCCCCACTGGTAATAAGGAGTAGTGAGGAAAAGACTGGACATCAGGGTTCTGTGATCTTGTCCTATGCCACCTCTCACTCCCTATCTAAAACACAGTAGCACTGTTGAATGCAAATGATTAGTGACCACCTAAGGAGAATCACCTTGTGCTGCTTTCTGTGTGCAGGGCAGGTGCTAGGCCCCAGAGAGAGGCCCAAAGAGGTCCTGAGCTGGGGGGTAAACCATTCCAATTCAGGACCTGGACAGATGGCAGCTGAGCAGCTTAGCCAGACCTTGTCTCATGGGGGGGCGGCTATAGCTCAGTGCAAAGGGCCTAGGCTCAATTCCCATACGATGAAAAATAACAAAATTCCAGGACCAGTGGCACTGTCAGTAACAGTATTAACTAACTAGCCAGTATATGGGGAAAACCAATACTCAGCCAGCCTACTGCTGTGGTCCTGGTTGGCTTAAGCAGTTGAGCAGCAGCTACCCAGAAAGTTAACAAAAATGGGAAATGAGAGAGCCATAGGGGGTCTTGATAAACTCCATGAATCCACAGAGACTACTTGTGAACCTCTGAGCACAAAAGAAAATAAAAGGGTACCCATCATGACAAAAGCCAGAACCGCCTTTTTTGTTTTTTTGTTTTTTGAGACAGGGTCTCACTATGTCATTGAAACTGACCTGGAACTCACTATGTAGCCCAGGCTGGTTTTGAACTCACAGCGATCCTCCTGCCTCAGCCTCCCGAGTGCTGGGATTACAGGCATGTGCCACCACGCCCGGCCAGAACTGCCCAAGCTTTAACATTCCCACACACACACAAATAGACATCAACAGGAAGTGGAAGCTGTACTGGCTCAGAGCTCACCTGAATCACTAGCCAGACCTTGGGCACAAAGCAACCCGTAAAGCTCAACTTAAAAATAACATTTTTTAAAGGAAAAATTGATTGAAACATTGTGGCCTGTACACCAGATTATATCCAGTCAAATCAAGAAGAAGTAAAAATAACCAACTTTAGCTGGTCGTGATGGCCCACACCTATTTCTCAGTGCTCAAGAGGCTGAGGCAGGAGGATCAGCACAAGTTCAAGGTCAGCCTGAACTACATAGTTGAGACCCTGTCTCAAAATTGAAAAAAAGAATTAACTTTAAGGAAGAAAAAACCCAGAACCTATAACTACTATAATATATTATCAAAATGCCCAGTTTTCAACAACAAAAAAATTAGACATTCAAAGAACAATTATAGGGTCAGGGATTTAGCTCACTGGTTCTACTGCCTGCCTTGCAAGCATGAAGGTTCTAAGTTCTATCCCCAGTACCAAGAATCAAAAAAAAAAAAAAACAAATCAACCAAAGAACAAGTATAACATCCTCAGGAGGAAGAAAAGGTCAACAAACTTTCTGTGGGGTCCAGATGCTGAACTAATACCAGACATACTTCCGAGCACCTGTTCTGTGTATAACCAGGAGCTAGGGGCACACACAGCTCAGTGGTACAGCACACGGTCAACATGTGAGGCCCAGGGTTCAATCCCAGCACCCCCAAGGTGTACATATATATGGTCAAAGAACTAAAGAAAACCACATTAAAAGAAGTACAGGAAACCATGTGGTGACAATTTAACCAGTAGCCTCAATAAGTAATTTTAAAAAGTAAATTCTGAACAAAAGTCTGATATATGCTACAACATGGATGAACCTCAAAGGCATGCTAAGCAGAATAAGCCAGACCCAAAAGGACAAATATTATATGTCCAGTTTCATCAGATAACTGGAATTGTGACATTTACAGATGCAGAAAATAAAACTGATTACTAGGAACAGGGGAAAGAGGAAATGGGAAATCTAACACCAGAGTCCCCAACCCCTAGCTGCCGCCTCAGCTCTACCTGCTGCCTGAATGATGGCCTTCTAGGAGCATGAACCCTAATAAGTACTGCGCAGGTGACAGATCTAGGCTGTGTGCTCCTTATGAGAACCTAATCCCAAAACCACCCTGCTCCAGTCTGGAAAATTTGTCTTCCAGTCCCTGGTGCCAAAAAGGTTTGGGACAATTGATATAATGAGTACAAAGTTTCAGTGCAGAGTGACGAGAAAGTTCTGGAGATGAACAGAGGGAGTGACTACACTACAACACCATTGAAGATACATTTAAAACTTACACTAGTAGGGCCGGGGATTTAGCTCAGCAGTTCTGCTGCCTGCCTCGCAAGCACAAGGACCTGAGTTTGATCCCTTGTACCAAAAAACGAAAACTTAAACTAGTAAAGTTGATGTTACATAAGTTTTGCTTAAATTTTAAAAAAGAATTTTGAAAAGCTGAACTGAACTCAACAGACTTGAGAAGATAGAGTCTGAAAACTTGTAAAAGTATGAAGAACAGAGAGGGAAAAAAAAAAGTGGACAGAGCCTCAGAATCCTGAGCAATATCAGTCAGTGCACCAGTGTGCACATGTAACGGGAGTACTGGAAGACAGGGGAGAGATAAATGGGCAGAAAAACTGGCCAAGAACTTCCCAAGATGATGCAAAACTTTACCAAGATGCTCCACAAACCCCAGGTAGGATAAACACGGATTCATACCCAGATCCATCAGAGCCAAGCTGCTGAAAGATCCAAAGCTAGAAAAACTTGTCACATACAGAGGGACAACAAAAGAACAGCTTTCTTCTCATCAGAAACTACACCAAGAGGCAGTGGGCTTGACGTACACACACACAAAAGTCAAGAATCTTAAACTACCCTTTAAGGATAGCAAAACTATCCCCAAACAGTGAAAGGTATGAGCAAATTCACTGTTAGCAGGCCAGCCCTTACCAGAAATACTCAAGGCAGTCATTCATACTGAGAAGAAACTATGCCAGATAGTAATTAAAATCTACGTGCAAATAAGCAGCACTGGGAAAGGAAAACATGGATAAAAAGAACTATGTGTGTAGTCAGTTGTGGTGGCACCTGGCCTGTCATCTCAGCTACTCAGGAGGCTGAGGCAGGAGGATCACAATTTTAAGCCCATCCTAGACAGCTTAGTGACTTAGTGAGAATTTGTCTCAGAAATGAAGGGCTGGCAATGTGGCTCAGTTCAAAAGTACACTGGGTTCAATCCCTGATACTGCAAAAAAATAAAGAGACACTTCTGTGTTCTTTAACGTCATTAAAAGGCAAAAGTGCATAAGATTAATAATTATACTATGTATGTTTGTATTCCTAGCATGTAATGTAATATATATGATAATCACACAGGAGGAAGAAAAATGGAGCTACATTAGAATAAAGTTTCTAGACTTTGCCAGAATTAATATTAATTTCTAGTAGTTAGATATAACCCCTAGAACCACTAGTAATACAACTTTAAAATATATTGTAGATGGAAATCATACATCTGATAAGGGGTTAATATCTAAAATACATAAGGAACTATAATTCCACAACAAGACCCAATAAATATTTTTAAATGGTTAAAGGCCAGGCATGGTGGCACACACCTGTAATCCCAGCACTCAGATCCTGTGGTAGGAGGATCCCTATGTAGCCTGGGCTACATAGTTCAAAGCCAGCCTCAACTGCACAGTGAGACCCTGTCTCACACACACACACACACACACACACACACACACACACACACACACACACACACACACACTAAAAAAAATGGGCAAATTACTTAAATAGATATGTATACAAAGATACACAAATGGCCAGCAATGATCAGTATCACCAAACATTAAGTCATTACAAATCAAAACCACGAGATATCACTTTGTACACACAAGTACAGCTATTTTAAATAACACAATAACATGCTGTGAGGATATGGAGAAACAAATCTTACGCACTGGTGGGAAGATAAAATAGTCACTATGGAAAAGTTTCTCAAAAAATTACCATACGATCTGGGAATCCCACTCAGGTATATATTGTACAAAAATATAAATATACCTTATTTACTGAATTATACACTTAAAATAATTACATGGTAGATTGTTTTTTAAAAAGTAAAAGCACAGAAAGCCATATATTATGCAAACCATAACATCTGGGGTGGCTATGTTAATATCAGAAAAATATTAACGTAAGGACTACCTGCCTGACATAGTGGATTCGCCCGTAATCCTAGCACTTAGCAGACTAAGGCAGGAGGACCATCTCAAGTTTAAGGCCAATCTCAGCTACATAGTGAGGTCCTCCCTATCTTAAAAAAAAAAAGCATAAGAACTATCACTAGAGACAAAGGGAATTTTTAGTGATAGCAGAGTCATGGAGTTATAATAATTATAAATGTATATCTAGCAACAGGTCCCCAAAAATACATAAAGTAAAAATTGACAATAAAAGAAATAGGTGAACAATGCAAGGTCTGAATATGGATCAATAACGTAAACTTCCAACACTCCTCCAAAAGGGAGAAAAAACAAACCTCAAAGCAAATGAAATGAAGGAAGATTAGGGTAGAAATTAATGCAAAACAGTAAGTGATAGAAAAAAGTCAATAAAAGCAAAGTTAGCTCTAGAAGGTCAAAAACGTTGCTGGGCATGATGGCACATGCCTGTAATCCTGTGGATTTTTTTGTTTTGTTTTGTTACCAGGTATCAAAAGGACCTCATGCTTTCGAGGCAGGTGGGGGAACCACTGAGCTAAATCCCTGGCTACATGCCTGTAATCCCATCACTTGGGACGCTGAGGCAAGAGGACCACCATGAGTTTGAGGTCAGCCTCAGCTACTTACTGAGTTCAAACCCAGCCTGAATTACATAGTGAGACCCTGTCTCAAAAAAAATAGGGGCTGGGTATTTAGCTCAGTGGTTTCCACCACCTGCCTCACAAGCGCAAGTACCTCAGTTTGATCCCTGGTACCAAAAATAAAGATGATCAACAAAGTTAACAAGAAGAAAAAAGCTAGGAATTGTGTATGCCTGTGATCCCAGCTACTTAGGAGGCTGAGGCAGGAGGCTCATGAGTTCAAGCCCAGCCTGGGCAATTTAGCAAGACCTGAGTTCAACACCTAGTACTAAAATACAAGGTTAGGGAGGGGCTCAACCTCCAGTACTGCAAAAACAAACGAGCAAAGTCAATATACAAAAACCTAGCTATATTTATGTATTCTAGGAAGAAATCCAAAATGAAACTAAGCAAATAATTTGACATCATCAAAAACAAAAAAGATTTATGAATAATTTCATGAAATAAATACAAAGATACACACTGACAATTATAAAACACTGCTTAATTTAAAAAATGAAGAGACAAACCATATTCATGGATTGGAAGAGTGAATGCTAAGGTGATAATTCTCTCCCCAAATTAATCTAGATTTAATGTTAACCCTACCAAAATATCAGCACACTTTTTCAAAGTAACTCCCTGCATTCCCCAGTCTGACCCCAAACTTTTGCAATTCTCCTGACAAGCTGGAACACACCACACCTGGCTCAGCAGACATTTTTATAGAAATAAGTCCTAAATCCAGAAGAGGCAAAACAATTTTGATAAAAATTTGGAAGACTTTAGTAACCTAACTTTGAAACATTCACAGATATAAAAATAAGAAAATAGAATGGAACATAATTGAAAGTCTAGAAATAAATCCTTACATTTATAGTCAACTAATTTTTTTCCCCGGTACCCCAGGGATTGAACTCAGGACCTTGCATTTGTGATGCGCAGTGCCACTGAGCTAAATCCCTGGCCCCTCAACTAATTTTTGACAAGAGTCAAGGCAATTCAATACGAGGTAGTCTTTTGTTGTTGTTCCAAGGATTGAACTTGGGTCCTTGTGCTTTCAAGGCAGGCAGTGGCTGGGCAGGGGATTTAGCTCAGTGGTTTCCGCCCCCTGCCTCGCAAGTGCAAGGACCCAAGTTTGATCCCTAGTACCAAATAAAAGAAAAGAAAAAGGCAGGTGGCAGAACCACTGAGCCAAATCCAGTTGGTGCTAAACTGGGCGTGGTGGCACATGCCTGTGATCCCAGCACTTGGGAGGCTGAGGCAGGAGGATCACTGTAAGTTCGAGACCAGCCTGGGCTACATAGTGAGTTCCAGGTCAGTCTCAACTACATAGTGAGACCCTGTCTCAAAAAACAAAAGAACAAACAAAGAAATGGTGCTAAGAAAATTGGATATACCTACACAAAATTATATTCTTAGTCTTTCATATCACAAAAATTAAAACATTATAGACATAAGAGCTAAAGTTATAACACATCTGGAAGAAAACAATTTTTGTAACTGAATTGGACAATTTCTTAGATATGACATCAAAAAAAAGAAAAAGGAATTAAACTTTGTCAAGATTAAAATTTTTGTGCTTCAAAACACACTTTATTAAAAAATTAAAACATAGACCAGGAGGCAATGTTTGCAACTCATATATCTGATAAAGGATTTGTATCCGAATCAGAATTCTTACAATAAGACAACTCAATTAAAAACAAGCAAAAGCTGTGAATAGACATTTCACCAAAGTAGATAGCTGGATGGCTGGAAAACATATGAGCAGGTGCTCAACACCATCAGTCATTAGGGAAATTAAATGGAAGCCACGTTGAGAGTCCGTACTAGAATGGCTGTCACCAGAAGCCACATGTATTGCTGGTGGCAAAAGAAAGTGACATAGGCAATTTGGAAGATTATTTGGCAATTTCTTACAAAGTTAAACTTTGGGGCCAAGGATTTAGTTCAGTGCCTGCCTCGCAAGCACAAGGTCCTGAGTTCACTGTCTGGTAGGGGTGGGGGGTGATGGGGTGACTTCTACTTACAAATCCAGCAATTTCATACCTAAGTATCTGTCCAAGAGAAATGAAAAGATGTCCCACAAAGACTTGTGGGTGTTCATTCAGCTTTATACATAGTAGCCCAAATTAGGAGACAATCCAAATATTTATCAGTAGGTGAGTGGAGTGTAAGTAAAACGTGATGTTAACCATACGCCAATAGTCCACAATAATAAGTAATAAATGCCATAGATGAACTTCCTAGACAAGTTTGATCTAGACAAGAAATACCACACACTTTATGCTTGGGAGGTGGGGGGCTTTGCACTGAGCTACAGCCACAGCCCTTTCTTTTAAGACAGGATCTTGTTCACTTGTCCAGGCTGGGCTTGAATTTGTGATCCTCCTCCCTCAGCCTCCCAGGGTGTTGGCGTCACAGGTGTGCACCACTGCACCCAGTTTTATTTGATTCTTTTAATGTAAACTTTCACAAAAGGTGAATCTATAGCTACAGAAAGCAGATAAATTATCACCTGGGGCTGGGAGCAGGGATTTACTGCAAACTGAGGTGGAGGAACTCACTAGGGCGATGAAAACGTTCCAGGAGTGGAGTGCGTCGATGGTGCACAACCTCACAAATATACTAAACATCACTGCATATACACTTACCGTGGATGAATTCTGTGCTACATAAAATATACATGTAATCAGCAGAGGGTAGGCGCCACCCCAGCAGCCAGCCCGCGCCCCTCCCTCGCCCCAGCTCTCCGGCCCTTGGTTTCTTGTTAGCTCAGGCACGGCCTCCTCCGGCTCCTCAGGTGTCCCCCCCAGTTCCTCTAGAAAAGCTTGTTAAACCAGAAGAGGCGGTGAGTCAAGGGTTCTTTCTGCAGACCCTGGTGAGCCCTCACATGAGAAAAATGAAGCTTAAATTTCTATTCTGCAGCTAGGCATGGAAACTGACCCTGGCACCTATATAAGCTAATCGGGTTACAAAATTAATCCTTTTAGGATCAAATTCATTACACTGGCTGCCCCTATGACCCATTTTTATTATTAACTTTTCTTCAGAATCTGCTCTGGCCTCCACCCTCTGATCTACCCAGCCAAGCCTTGTTTTGAAGACAGCTGTGGGGCCTTGCAGGCTGCCCTGAGGGTGAGGGGCTCCTGGCACCCACAAACCTCCCTGACTGACAACACCTCGCACATTTCATGATAACCAGCACACTGTTTCTGCGCCTTAAGTCCCTTGCCCCTTCCTGCAAGCCACAGCCCTGCCCTAGTCCCTGACTGAGTTCCTTACCGAGGACTCAACAGAACCGTCACCAGTATCGCTGCAGATCCTCCCTCCTGTGCAGAAGGCAGAACTTCAGCTCGGTCCTGGGGAGCTACAACTGCCGTCACCTGGCAGGGAGCACACCTGAGACCTAACCCTCCTCAGGACTGCACAGGTTCAACCCAGTTAGGGGCAGGGCCTCCTGTCAGAAGAGCTTTCTGCACAGTGGCCTGGAGTGGGACCCTGGCCACCAGCCCCTGCACAAGGAGCCCCCCAGAGGGACAGTTCCATCCTTTCAGCCAGGGTCCTGGGCTCTGCCCTGAAATCCTGACCAGAAAGAGTCATCCCTCAGGGCTGCTGAGTGTTTCCTTTGCTGCAGACATGACCTC
>NW_022900925.1:23837967-23846340 GCF_012274545.1 Fukomys damarensis
CACACACACACACACACACACACACACACACACACACACACACACACACACACACACACACACACACACACACACACACGAATGCAGTTTTGGGGAGAGGAGGAAACTATTCAAGCCCAGCAACGAATCTCAACTCTACCCTAAAATATCTGCATATTAAACAACCAAGGACAGTTAAGCTTTCAAAGGGAGATCAAAGTGCTGTCATCTTTTAATTTAATCCTTTTGTTGCATCAGTGGTCTTAAGAGGGATGGGAGAGATGAAAATAAAAATGGAAACAAACTATATCTTCTTGGCTGTTGTGTTTTAGTCTTTTTTTCTTCAGTTTGGGCCATAAAATAGGTCAGCTCCATTACTGATCAGCCTTCCCACAAATATTTAAAACAAATTGAATTGCACACCCAATACCCATCACAATTACACCAGGCACAATAACTAAATTAGCAATTCAACAAAATAATTGGAAATGCGATTCTCTCTATTCTGCCAGTCTCCCTGAGGGTTTAGCCGATCTATGGGGGAAAACTCAGCTTTCCTAATTCTGCAGCTAATTAGAGACACACTTGTAAATGAAGTTGTTTGTCTTAAAGTTGAAATTCTCTTCTGGGGGTGGGGAGAGGCGAGGAGAGATGAGAAAGTCCTTTGCTCCTGAGCCAGTGCGTACACAGGTAGAAAGAACACACGCCTGGGCTCTAATTAGCAGCCACATCCTCAATTAATACAGCACCACTATTTCACCATCACTTATCTGTGACTTCAGAAAACAAGCCTTGCTCACGTCTTCATAAATCAGGAAGTGCACACTTATAAAGGCACTGGAGACCTGCGGTGTGGGCTGCAGGTGCTGCCGTTTTCAGCGAGGGGCCAGCATGTGAGGACCACGGGACCAGTGACAGGCACAAGACATTGTCAGACGCTGCCAAATCCACTTGCACCCCTTGTGTGGGCCAAGAACCAAAAATTCACCCAAAAGGAAGCAAAGCCCTTGTTTCCCATGGGCTGGGCAGAGACCAAACCAGGGCCCTTGTCACTGGGGCTCCCACCAGCCACAGCTGGAAATCTCCCAGGCCCAATTGCTCGGGTCACTTGGAGAAGCAATCTCGAGGCTTCAATTAGGCTGTCCTTGGCCTCTTTTTGTTCCTTCAGGAAGGAAAATCTCAGTTTAATTATATAACCCAGAACTAGGGCTTCCATTTGTCCCCTCACCCTCCTCCTTGAAGATTGGGATATGACCTTAAAATGCAAACTCTTCACAGGTTCCGAGGCTTGGGCTGAGCTCCATAGGCCGGCCTTGCTGTGCCCTGGGCACTCGGCTCACCTGGGGCTCAGCTTCCCACCAAGAACAAAGCGCTGACCCCGCCAGCAAGGTGAGCGGATGAGAGGGCGGCCTGCCACCGGGAGCCAAGAGTTCCCAGATCCTCCAAGAACATCAGAGCTATTGGTGGGGCGCGGAGGGCGGAGGAGCCTGCTAACACACCGATAAGTGGATTCAAAAGCACCTGCCCCTTTCTGCTTATCTCCTCGAACAATATGAACTTGGAGTTATCACATTTACAGTGCTCCCTATTAGCCTTACATTTAGCTCTTAAAGCCAAGTGCAGTGCGCTACAACTTTAAAGGACACAAGAGTCAAACTGGAAAATAATTTTATAGCATCAGGGAGTCAGCTCCTAGCCCAGTCCCAGGGGCGTGGAGCTGGGCCCCCTGAACCACTCTGGGCACAGAGGCAGCAAAAGACCCCTGCCACACCTCCTTCACTGACCCCAGGTCTCCGGGCCAAGAAGTCACACAGCCAGCCACCTGGAGTCTAAAGCAGAACTTGTTACCTGTCTGCTGGGGTGGGCACAGGTGTGGGAGGCCTGGGGCCCCAGGGGCAGCTGGAGCTTCCCCAGTGGTTGACTGTTTATTTCACTTTCAATTTTGCTGTTTGCTCTGACTTTCGAAAGCCATATGGACCTCACCAGCCAGGACAGTAGTGACAAGTGTCCCAAAGCCACACCTGGCTTGACTGCCATATGGGGCAGCACAGAATGACAGGGTCATAATCTTCCTAGTAAACTCTGCTGGACAGCTCTGGTCCAGACACTGCAGGCCACCCCTGGGTTTAGGAGAAGCACCACCTGGACTCCCCACAGGACAGAGGAAAGCACAGGCCACACCAGCAAAAGAACTGAACCCTAGTGCTGCATCCTCCATGAGAGACAGAAACGGCTGAGCGGCTGAGCGGTGGGCTGATTGCTTTGTGCTGGGTCTCAGTGACACCTGCATACTAATGCACCTAATGCTCCCTGCAGCTCTCTCTGAGCAGACCTGAAGCCCCAGGGCTGCTGCTTCCCTGCCAGGCTGAACTCACAGCTGCGGGGAGAACCATGGGAAAGCCCTGCCTGCTGGGGCTGTTAAATTGGGCTTCCAGGGGTACCAGTGAGGATCAACTGTGAAAATCCCAGTGGATGCAATGAATTTGGGCCAGAGCCAAATTAAAGAAGGCAGAATGCTAAGGAAGAGGAGGGCAGGAGAAAGCATCCTAGAGACGGAGTCCTCTGCCAATGGAGCCCCTTGCTAGGCCTCAGCCAGGTCCTGGTCCTTAGTTGGAGGTGGATGAGAATGATATTCTTGCATCTGGGCTAAATCCAAGTCAAAGCTAGGCATGGTGGCGCATGCCTGTAATCCCAGCATTTGGGAGGCTGAGGCAGGAGAATCGCTTCCAGTTTGAAGCCAGGCTGAGTGATATAATGAAACCTTATCTCAAAAAACTACACCAAACAAACAAGCCACAAAAAAACAAATTTAGAGTCTTCCTTTACCTAAAAAAGGCTGCAGAAAAGAAGGTCCTTAGGTACTAGGTTTTCTGACCCTGAAATTATAATGAGGACCCTGAGGTTGACCAATTTCCTCTAGGCAACATGATAGCTGCTAGGGCCTAGCAGGTTTGACTTTCATTCTGGGAGTGTGTGTGTGTGTGTGTGTGTGTGTGTGTGTGTGTGTGTGTACATGTCGGGGGCACTGTGGCTCAAATCCAAGGGTATTCTACCCCTGAGCTCTCTCCAGCCCTTTTACTTCTACTGTTTTTTTTTGAGACAGGGTCTCACTAAGACTGGCCTCGTATTATCCTGCCTCAATCTCCTGAGTAGCAATCTAGGATTCTATCTCTCCACTTTTTGTTCCTAGCTTTCCTTTAAACATCACAGAAGCCCATCCGGGACCAAGTATGAGCCTGTGTTCCTAACAACTATGGCAACTTGCCCCAAGATAAACAGAGAAACTACCTAGCTCGGGAAGGACAGATGGTAGAAAAGAGGGAGCAGGCAGCACCACAGGACCGTGAGCCTGCGGGGTACGAGTCATTTCCAGTCCAGTCATAAAGAGTGGGAAGACAGGGCCGGCGGGGGAGAGTGGGTGCTTGCGCGTTGCTGTCGGGGGACCTTGGATTTTTCTACTCTCTGTGATACGGGGGATTGGCCCCCCTCCCATTCTTTTAAATGTTCTTTCCTGAGAATCCAGTATCCTTGACCTCAACAAATGAACTCTGAGAACTCTGAACCAGGGGAAATAAACCAAGTCAACTTCTCAGGAATATAAATGCTGCTAAAGCAACGGCCCTATGGGGAGACCCCCACCACAGGCAGGAGAGGCCGGATAAAGGAGATCTATGGACACACAAGGAGAACGAAAGTTAGCTGGGGTCTTCACTGGGCACTCGCGGCGTCCTCTCCCCAACCAGGAGCAGGTAATGAGGTCTCCGTCAATAGAGCTGTTGGACAAATTGAATATGTACAACTCATCAGGGTGATATGGATCCCTAGACTGGAGAGAGAATTAGTTAGTGAACTTACCAAATTACTGGCAATTATTTGTGAAATGTTATGAAGAGAGAGACAAGACAAAGTGAAGCAGACAAGCTTAAAAACAAAAAGTCATGTCTGCGAAGGCAAACGATTTCATTCCTTGAACAACTCTGCCGCTGCATACATCACCTTCAAAAGGAAAAGCACAAACGATGACGCAGGAGAGAAGCTTCAACGGCTTTAGAGACAGCCCCGTCGGCACCAGTCCATATTAAGAGCCCCAGGGAGGTAGCAAGAGGCTGGGCACCCCTGGCATCAAATGCTCTCTCTGCACCCACAGCCTCAATGCCCAGCCCTGGGGAGTGGTACGGAGGCTTATAACAAACTTCATGTTTGGATTCATTCTCAGCCTGGACTCAGCTCCCTTTGGCTCAAAGGGTAAGAGGTAAAGAGGCCATCACCTTGGAGAGGCTGTAGTAATGCAGCCTGGAGGAAGAAACTGGGTCTTTGCCTGCTTTTCAGTGACACTGATTTCATTGGTCTTTTCAAAACTGACACATAAAAATCGTACATATTTATGGTTTGTCATGTGATCTTTCAGTACATGTATATATTGTGCCATGTTCAAATCAGGTATATCTGTCTCATTTACTACTTGTGGCAAAACATTCAAAACCCTTTCTTCTAACTTTATTGAAATACACAGTACACTACAGTATCAAGCACAGCTACTCCCAACTAACTGTAACTCGGCACCTGTGACCCCCTTCCCTGTCCCCACCACTGTACCCATTTCATCTCAACTTCTACGAGATCAGCTTTTTTTTTTTTTTTTTTTGGTACTGGGCATTGAACTCAGGTCCTTGTGCCTGCGAGGCAGGTGCTGGAACCACTGAGCTAAATCCCTGGCCCCTAGATCAGTTTTTTATTGTGATTATGTGGGACTTGTCTTTCTGCATCTGGCTTATTACACTTAATGACCTCCAGAGCTAGGCATGATGGAGCATGCCTGTAATCCCAGAACTTCAGAGGCTGAGGCAAGAGGATCTCCATGGGTTCAAGGCCACCCTGGGTTACACAGTGAGTTTGAGACCAGCCTGAACTACAAAGGGAGTCTGTGTCTCAAAGAACCAAACCAAACGAAACCAAAATGACCTGCAGCTTCATTCACGTGTTCAGAAATAACAGGATTTTGTCCTCTTTTAAGGGCTCAGTAGTATTCCATGGTGCATATGGACCATATATACAGATATATTTTGGGGGTGGTACCAGGGATGGAACTCAGGACCTTGCACTTTCGAAGCAGGTGTGGCACCATTGGGCTAAATCCCAGCCCTGGACCTTATTTCTTTATCCATTCCTCAGCTGATAAGACACTGCTGACTCCCTGTGTTGCTGCTGTGAATGATACTATGGTAAACGGGAGTGCAGATGGCGTGGTGCGCTGTTCCACACCCTTTGTGTGTTCGCTCAGAGGTGAAACTGCTGGAACATATGGCTGTTCCTTTTCTTTTAGTACTAGGGACTCAAAGCCAGGACCTTACACATACTAGGCAAGTGCTGTACCACTGAGCTACACCCCCAGCCCTCTAACTTCCTTCAGGGCTCTCCATGTCTTCCCAACAGCTCTGATTTACATTCCCTTTAGGTAAGGAGGGTTTCCCTTTCTCCACATCCTGGCCAGAACCTGGTTTCTTTTGCTTTTTAACAGGTCTTCTAACCAGCGGGGTCTCATTGTGGCTTTGATCTGCATTTCCCAGATGATTAGTGATACTGAACATTTTTCAAAAGACTTGCTGGCCATTGGTGTTTCTGGAGAAACCTCGGTTTAAGTCTTAACTCCCACCCCTTGGTGCTGGGGACTGAACCCAGAGCCTTGAACACAGCCCCTGCCTACTGGCCATTTAAATCTATTACTATTGCTACTGAGTTCCTTATATATTGTGGATATCAACCCCTTATGAGACGCACCATTAGCAAATATTTTTTCCCACTCTGTGTCTCTGTTTTCTTTTCCTATGCAGACTCTTTTAAATTGGATAGAAACCACTTGTCTATTTTCACTTGTTTCCTGCATTTTGGGGGTCTTATCCCAAATTTCCAGTGTTCGAAGGTATTCCTCTACGCTTTTTTCTAGTAGGAAAACTGCTTTCCTAAACTGGAGACCCGCAGCCTGCTGGGCTGGGTGGAGCTGGCTTTCCCTGGTGGCTCCCTGAACACTCAGCGCTGCCAGATGATGCTCAGGACCGTGTTTGTGGGCAGAAATGCCAACACACCCAACAAGGTACAGAGCGGTCCCACAAGGTGAAGGAGAACGGCCAGGAGATACCCAGGATGAAGGGACAGAAAGCAGCATGAGTGGAAACCAGAGGTCGGGACAGGGGAAAGCAAATTACAGGCAATCTAGCAGCCAGAAGCAAAGTATGGGGCTGAGGGGGAAATGACAGCGTCACTCTCTATCCATCCTCGCCTTTCAGTGGAGCGTCTCAGAGCACATTATAGGCAGCTCTTTAATCCCCCCACAGGAGGACGCTGATTTGAAGGGTTCCCTGGGGAGCAAGAAATAAACCCCAGGATCAAACCCCAGGCCAATCTCTCTGCTTCCCATTTCGCTTTGTTGCAGAAGGCTCAGCCGAGACAAGTGTGGAGATGTGGACAAGGGCCTGAAAATCGGTGTGGTGATGTGGACCAAGAGCTGTAAAAATATTTACACCCTTTGCCTGGTTCACTGTACTCCTAAGAATACGCGCCGAGAAAGAGTTTCAAATGCAAACTTTATGCACAAATGTTTCCCTGTAGCATTATTTGCAACAGCAAATTCCAGAAACAATTTAAATGTCCAACAAGAGGATTTAAATACTGATGATATATGAAATTATTAGTTAGCGGGCCAGGGATTTAGCTCAGTGGTGCTGCCGCCTACCTCACAAGCACAAGGCCCGAGTTCGATCCCTGGTACAAAAAAAGAAAAGTTTGCAATTAAAATATTCTATCTTTGAAGGGGCCTGGATAGGAAGATTGTGATTTTGAGGCAAGTCTGGATTTCATAGCAAGACACAGTAGCCAAAACAAGCCAACCAATAAGCTAACAGGAAGATGGCTGTACACTGGTGATAAAATGCAGAAAGCCAAGCACCCCTGGTTCCTACCTGGTGGTTCCCATGTGTGGTGCCTGAGGAGAGATGGGACACAGCCGTGTAGGTATTCTGCTTTTATAATTTTTAAATTTTTTTTCCAGTGCTAGAAGTTAAACCCAGGGCCTCATGCATACGAGGCACACAATCTACCACAAATCCACACCCCCCAGCTCTAGAAATTTGGCTTTTATTGTTTTTAAAAGGGTAAATAAAAAAATGTCAAACTATTCAAAAGTAAAAACCAAGTCTTGGAGATGTTGTGTAGCTCAGTGAGAGTAAGGCCCTAGATTTACCCCCAGCACCAAAAACAACACAGAATTGTACGTCTTTGCAGCCAGGTGTACAGGTGCACACCTGTAACCTGAGCATGAGTTTGAGCCCAGCCTAGGCCATTTAGCAACTTAGTGAGAACTTGTTCTCTAAAAATAAAAAACAAAAAGCTGCACAACAAAACCACCCCCCAGTGTAGAGAAGCCCTAAAGAGAAGTGGTTATTCTGGGGTGATGGGATTACAGCTGAGTCTTGCTTTTGCTTATTCCCTTTTACATTTCTGTAATTTTTAAGATGCAAATAAAATAGGGAGGGATGAATGGAGGGGTTGGAGGGAGGGTAGGGGAATGGGGAAAAAATAAGAACCAAGATGGATTATATGAAGGTGCAAACTTCCAATGATGAATGTCATTACATTGTATACATTAAATGTACCCATTAAAAAAACAAAAGCAGGAAACCAGCCTTACCATCTCATCTCTCGGGCAGAGCAGCCCCAAGCCTCATGGCTCCATCCGTGGGCCAGACCCAGCTGGGCTGGGCAGGAGGCTGCCCTGTGACTGGCTCACTGCCTCACTGGCCCAGAAGATCTCCAAGGTCAATGGGTTGAGTGTGGTGAGCGAAAAAGTCAGGTGGGCAAAAATAAAATCAGCAAACTCCACACAAAAGAGAGGGCTGCTTCAGCCAACACTGAAAAAGGGCTCAGGATTGGAACTCTTGATAACTGCTCTCAACTCATTTAAAAATCAGCATTAGCTACCAAAATGTAAAGTATTAGTTTTATTAAAATGCAAATCAATCAACTAATCTGTCTTTCTAGTAACAGTTGAATTGCAGTATCCGTGTCAATTAAAATAGTTTCCAATTTATTCTTGGCTGGAAGGAGGGTGGTCTTCTGCATTTTAAAATGCAAGCCTCCCTTTAGTGAAAATTCTGCCGGTTCCTTCTTTTCCATTTCTCCTATTTTTAACTGATTTTAATTAAATCTGCTGGACTCCATTTTTGAAGCACTTGTTTAAACCTTTCCCTTCACCAAATAGTGGCTTCTCTTTCAGAATATGTGTGAGCTGAGGCTCATAGAAAGTTCTACAGGAGACCAGGGATTTAGCTCAGGGGTGCCACACCTGCCTCCTAAGCACAAGGTCCTGAGTTCAATCCCCAGAACAAAAGAAAAAAAAAA
>NW_022900925.1:23846509-23855693 GCF_012274545.1 Fukomys damarensis
TTTTTTTTTTTTTTTTTTTTTTTTGAGACAGGATCTCACTATGTAGTGAGACTGACCTGTAACTCACTATGTAGCTCAGGCTGGTCTCAAACTCACAGTGATCCTCCTGCCTTAGCTTCCCAAGTGCTGGGATTACAGGCATGTGCTACCATGCCCGGCCAGGCTCTGTATTTTCAAAAGTGGTGAATTTCAAAAGGGGTGAATGTGGGGGACTCAGATTTCTGCTGATCTTCTGGGTAACAGAGGACAAGCTGGAGATTAAGCACTTCCTTGACAGTCAAGTCCAAGAGGCAACTGCTGAGACAAGAAAAACCACCACCGCGCGTGAGCACCACCAATTAACAGAAGCTAGGAAACCCTCTGCCCTATTTGCCCCATCCTGAGCTCAGCAGACACACTTCTGTAAAAACTGATGCAGATTTCACTCAGGACTCATTTGCTTTGGGGTGCAGCCTTTAGGCACCACGGGGCAATCTCCAACGTGAGGCAGTCCCCACTGACACTGAGTCGGCGGCACAGGATTTCTGTGCATGGAAATCTGTCACTCAGTTCTAATATTATTTAAAAAAAAATCAAAACCTGACTCTACAACTGCATTTAGTTGCCTGGATTCAACATTTCTCCTCTCGAAGTAAAAAATTTGGGCAAAGGAGCTGTAAGATATCAGTGGTGGAACACAGGTCACCCATGCACACATTACTTATGCAAGATAATCTCCACTGCATATTGACCACAGCAGGCCAATAAATCCCCCTTATGGGGATTTAATTTCCAGCTTTTGACCTCTGGATGAAAAACAAGTGAATCATCTCCTCCTGCTAGATTTACACCAGAGCTCATCTCAATAAAGTGATTTAGGAATGGAGAGAGTAGGAAAGGACCCTGGGCAAACCTCTGTGAAAGAAGAGATAAAAGAGTCGGAGACCTGTGTTTAGTGGGCAAATAGGCAAATACCACTGAGTTACAGTCCCCTGGGCCAGCTTACAGGTTTTTGCAGATCATCCGAGCTATGACAACACCCACTGAGAGCAGCATCCTGCCCAGAATCACTTCTTTTGGTATTTAAAAGTTAGTATTAGCTGAGTGTGGTGGCACATGTCTGTAATCCAAGTTAGGAGGATGAGGCAGGAAGATTCCAAGTTTGAGGCTAGCCCAGGTAATTTAGCAAGATGTGTCTCAAAATATGAAAAGCTGGGGATGCAGCTTAGTGGTAGAGCGCTTGCCTACTATGTGTGAGGCCCTGGGTTCAATCCCCAGGACTACTAAAAAAGAACCAAAAATAGGGCTGGGAGATCATGTGCTCAGCACCCGTGAGGTACAACTCACACAAAGTAAAATCAGCAAACTCCATGTAAAAGTGCCCCACACATATGATGCAGCAATCCTCTTCTGGGTGTGTTCTGACCCAATGGAAATCCGTACGCACGAGGAAATGCGGCACTGCAACACTGTTCCCAACAGCCCAGTGTGGAAACAACCTAAGCACCGGTTAACGGATGGAGGCATAAACAAAACACAGAGTTTAATACAGCACGAGGCCATTCATTTAACTCTAAAATAGCCCTCCCAACAAATGAGCCACTACTGAGCTCTGAATCAGACTTACTCTCAGAAAAATCACACAAGAAATCACACGTGGGGATGGCAGTGACGATACTCTTTATTTGTGATGGGGAAAGGACACAGGAGGTGGCGGTGTCAGCACACGTACGAGGCACTGATTCCCCATCAGGTCGGGGCTGCCTCCGTTGGGTTGGGACGGTCGGTGTCAGAGTCCTGTGGCAGGGGAACAGGCAACGTCACTCCCCAGGGCTTGTGGCAGGAGGGTTGAGCTGCCCAAAAAGAGATCGATACAACTCTGTCCTGGAGGACAAATGAAGCAAATTGGTTAACTTTTCAAGGTTAAAAAGAAGCTGGGAAATACCCTCATCTATTTCTTCAATTGAAAACACAGCCATGTAATTAAAAAATGCATCTCACAGCTCTTATTCACAAATCCAACAGAAGGAAGAGACCCAGAAGCAGCCAATCAAATAGAGTAAAATATGTAAACAGTCCAGTGGGGCTGGATACCCTGTCTCCAGGGAATGAGTCTTCTGTAGTTTGCCCTTTGCAGACAGGCTCTTCAAGGAAGAAAACAAGACTGAATATTTTAATAGAATGTATGAGACCGCCACACGACGAGGACGATTCAATCACACACGGGATGCAGGGGATATAATTTAGTTTCCATACATTTTCTTGGTCTTGGCAGTACTTGAAAAACAATGAAAATGACCCAGCAACAAGATTCCAATGACGATCCTATGTGCAGCAGTTCAGGAGTAGAACCAAGGTTCTTCACTCCCCGCCCCCTCCTGGGTCTCAGTCGAACAAATTTGATTGGCTAATTTATTTCTAAAGTTGGATTCTGACCTTTAAAACAATTCAAACATGCTAGTATCGTTTTGGGTTTCTGAAAATTGAGTAAATTATCACTTCCAACCTCTCCTTGTTATTAAGTGTAACAATACAACACTGATCTGGCATCTGCCAAGACCTGGGGCCCTTCCGTGCAGGCCGCTCCATAACACTTTCCCCTGCGGGGATCAAGTGGGCAGGCAGTGGGCTGAGGTGATGGGCTGGGGAGCTGGAACCCTAGAAGAAAACTACACCAGCTCTGGTATTTCCAGATCTAACCAAGAATAGACTCTGCCATCTTGTTAAAACATTCTTCCCAAAGTGTTCTCAGTCTGAGAACTTTACAAAAAACCAAAAAACCCAAATAGTTTCTCAGGTGTGAACAAACTATACTAGTACACAAGATCCTATGAGATAAATGACAATGTGAAATAGGAAGAAAAGGACTAAAGGTGTAGGGGAAGTGGGAAGGGTAGGGGAAAGGGAATAAGGGAAAGAAAAAAATAGAAAATGAAAAAATGGAAATAAAGTGTTTGTAAATGGGGAGGGGAGGAGGGGGTGAAGGGAGGGCAGGGACAAGGGGAAAAGATGAGAACCAAGACCTGTCAGGTAAAGGTACAAGATCCCAATGATGAATGTAACTGTGCTGTATACCTAAAATGTACCAATAAACTCAATGAGGACCCCCCCCAAAAAAAACAATCTTCCAAACACATATTTTAGTTTAGTAAGACTTCAACACAAAAAGCTTGCTAGTCTTTCTCAGAGATCACTGTGCTTTGGTTTGGAGAGGAACAGAGGTACAAAAATGAGAAAACTTGGCAATAGCAATAGCATGCCAAAGCTTTTAAAAAAGCAGAAAGTGAAAATCTTGAAGAAGAAACCACAGAAGCCAAAATGTGAACTAGCCTTGTCATGTTGAGGACAGGCAGGGAAAGTGTGGACCAAAAAACACTGGGTCTCCAATTTAATTACGGAAATTCTGCTGTAAGAACTTGATGGCACCTCCTCCTGAACTACCAACCAGCCCAGAGGCCTCTGGACAAAAGGACTCTGGCTCCTCTGTCTCTGTCCTCGGTCTCTGTTCCCTGCTGTCCACATCTGTCGGCCTCGCCCTCCAAAGCCCAGAGCCCAGACAGGAGGCCTGGCCGCAGTGTAAGTGAGCACAGCCTCCCTTCCCAATCACCAGGACAGCAGCAGCCAGGCCCTCACTTCACACTGCGCCTGCCCATTTGCCAAGAAGCACAAGTCTCTCTGGACATTTCAACAACAACAAAATAAATGGCCTGAAGGAGAGAGGGGCCATGACTAAAAGGACAGCATGACTTTAAGACGGCACTGCTGAGGAGAGGGCTATGCCAGGCTCGGCGCCATTCAGCCTTGCTCACCGCGCCAGACCCCGTCATTACCCCGAGCAAACAGAGCAAATGCTTCACTCGGCCGGTGATGCAGCGGTGATGCAGCGCCTGGGCCAAAGGCAGCAGTTCCCGTCTGCAGCGGGGTCCGTGAGTCGGGAGCAGAGAGGGAAATACTGAACCCGTGTTTTGATCGGGCATCATTTCACACTCAGATGTGCAAAGCTGACAAACGCACGCAGCTGCTCCCAGCAAAGCAACTGGGTTTGGTGGGGGAGACTGAAGACATGGATAAGGAAAGGACCGTTCCCAAGCTGCCCTCCTCGCCCAGCACCCAGCGGCTGCTGTGTGCGCCTGCAGAGCACCCCAGCCACCCTGCGCCACCCCTCAGCGACCGGCTGGCATCAGCTCCCCGCTCCCCGCCCTCAGTTGCAGCTCCAGGACAGCTGGGTGACTCTCCTTGGGCCCACAATGCCCGCAGCACGGCCCGCCCCACTGTGCAGGGCGCCAGTGCTGCTGGGCTCTGGCATGGCCGGAAACAGGCTCACAAAACCCTCACTTGTCCCCTCACGCGTATTAGGATGCCGTGTTGTTTTTCAGAGTAAGTTTAAACTGTCACAAGGATATAATTATCAGAATGTTGTGAATATTAACTTTGAAAATAAAAGCCTTATATCCCATTTCTAATGCACCCAATGGAATTGCTATGCACACTCATTTGCCACCCACCATCATTCGCTCAGACAGACACTCTTTAACTTGGAAATCGTACAGCAGTTTTCCTTATAAACTCGTATTTCCATCTGACTTTTCCCTACAGATTTTTGTTCTAATGTAATTGTTTTATGCTTGAAAGTCTTTTATTGATCACTATATTATATTTCTTGGCCACAAAAATAGGTATGTAAATAGAATATTCCTGAAATTTTTGAAATTTAAAAATGGGAATGCAAACATTTTAATTTCTTGAGACAATAACTCTCTTAAGTGATTAAAATGTTTCTTCTGGATTGCATTATCATTATAACTATTTTAGGATGCAAATATAGACAATAATCGTGTTTTATAACTTCAGTAAAAGTGTACTATAAATTTGTAAAATGTTATTAGAAATGCACCTAGTTATATAGATAAAGCTTTTCTTCCATTTGCTCATGGGTCTGTCTATGCATATTACTTATTAGCAGAACGAAAAGGGTTCAGCAGCAATTCTATCTGGTTTTTTGTATTTTGGGGCATAGCTGTATGTACTGCAAAGTCCTGTCATAAGAGAAAGGAGATAAGGATAGGAGTTTTGTCATAAGAATGTCACTTGATTCTTCTCATTCTTTCTGAGTTACTGTATATAGCAATTCCCTCCCCAAAACCCCACACAGTGACCTTCCACTGAAAATTGCTTTTAATCATCTACCAGCTCACAACCAACATTCTCCTGCAATTTGGTTAAAGATAAAGACCTGGGGCCCGGGAGTTAGCTCAGTGGTGCCACCACCTGCTCTTGCAAGCACAAGGTCCCAAGTTCAATCCCCAGTACCAAAACATAAAAATAAAAGACCTAGAGCCCATCTGACCTCCAAGGGAGACCTCTCACCCAGTCCTTGGGTGTTTCTTAGCCCCCTTACTCATCCCAATGCCCTATGCTTGTGTCCTAGCTCACCCTGCCCAGGGCCGGGCCACCTGCTGCTCACCTGGACAGCGACTCCATGGCTACTTTCTCCTGGGAAAGTGTTTGTGCACTGGGACCAAGACGGCGTCCTGATGGGGCCACAGAGCTTTCCCCAGGCACTAGACCTGGGGTCAGCGCTGAGGGAAAGACCAAAACATCTGAGAATAAACAAACTGGGTCCAAAGCCCTTATGCCATCCCAAGGAAAACAAAATGGAAACTAGGCAACCAAAAGGGGCACCAGGCCGGGCTGGCTGCTTCTAGGGCAGGCACAGTTCCCCTCTGGTGCCTACCTGACTGGGCCTGGCTGTGCAGAGGGGCTGCACCATCCATCCCTCAGGTTAACCCTGTCTCCATCCGATTCACCAGGCCAAGAGCAGAGTTTAAGGCTTCGGGCCCCCTTAAGGCTATGCATAATGAACTTGGGCTTCTTAACAAAAAAATACACAACTCCTGCTCCGATCACATTAGGACTCCCGGCTCTGGAGCACTGGTCTTAAATGCTTTGTTCCCCTTCCCCTTACACTCGAGCTCTCTGTGGCCAGTGGGAACGTCCACTGTGGAAAGTACATTAATGTTGGTATCATAGAGGAGAATAAGCGACAGTGTAATTAACAGGATGTGCACCTAAGGTAGAAGGTCGATAGAGGGGTTCTTCCTTGAATTAAAATTTAACTCACCCTTTATTGCAACCTACAAAAGCAAGTAATGAGCACTAACATTTTTATTTCTTTTAAACTGTCATTTAGGCTGTAGAGGGGATAATTACCTATCTCTAGTATAGTAAGGTTTTATAACCCTTAGTGAGGCATTTTCTAATTTAATATTTTTACTATATTATCATAAAACCTGTTTCTGGGAAAAAAAATGATCATGGATTAGCAGCCATCTTCCATAAAGACAAGATGTGTGTGTGTAAGCGTGTTAGGATCTGGCTTATTTATTGTGTGATTCTTCCGAAGAGACTCAGGTTAGGCACCGTGTAGCTGGCTGGGAGCTGCAATTGCTTCCGTGGTGGGAGGTTTTACACGGCCCTAAATAAAATGGGGCTGCACGTGTATAATAACGCGGTCCCCAGACAGAGGCGCGCACCCAGTTATGTTCCCTCCGTTCCACACGTGCGCTCCTCGCAGGACTGCAACACAGATCATTGTCTTTCATGATGTTATTTGGGCAAACAGCACAGAGGAGCATATTAAACCTGCAAATGATCTGTGTGGGACTTTCAATTTGCTAGGTCAGTAGCTTGCGGCATCGGGGACTCTGAAGGAATTCTACCGTCTGCTCCGGAAGAGAACTCTACTCCTGCGTGGGCCTGGGAGCCCCGGAGTTCAAGACAGCGCTGAGCTGCCACACCTGCGCTGTCTGTGGCCAAGGCAGGCAGACAGCGCAAAGCCAGTGGCCACTGTGTGGCTCCCTAAGGAAGCCCGTGCGGCCTCCTGTGTGCCCTACGGCCCCTGAGCAAGCACGACACCCAGTCCTCTAAACGTGTCAGGGGAGACAAAAATGTTGCTCTCCTAGGTGAAATTACACACGTAACTTGCCTTTAGTAAATCTGAAATTGTTCATCTGTTGCTGTAGGGAGAGAGAGGTGTCCCTAAGTACCTAGAAGACACCCAGCTTGCAACTGGCCTCCTTTCCCCTCCAACCCTCCACCGCTCCTGTGTGCTGCAGGACACACCCTGCGGTACAGTAGCATTTGTTTCTGCCTCGACTCAGTCCCCTCCATACACAGAAGGCAACAAAGCACACGGAGAGGAAGTCAGAGTAGCGGTTCCGGTTCGCCCAGTGTCTGTGTCGAACCTGAGGTGAGGGGCGACAGCGCAGACAGGGTCTTTGTGGAACCAGCCTGGTGTGGTCACTGAAGGCACATGTGTGCTCCCCAAAATTACCAGTGGCGTTAGGCTGTTTTCCTTGTGTTTGTATTGTAATACCTTAAGACCTACAGAAGCTTAAAAATAGATATTTATAGTTCTTGGCCTCAAAGGACAACACACAGAAGTGATAAATTAATAAAACATATGAATGCTTACTTGGACTTTGTTAGCTGTCACGGAGGATTACAGATACCAAAGGCGTAGCCGAGGACAGGCTGGGGAGCTGCGTGTCCCTAGTAAACCTGTCTGGGACGACACACTCCACTGGGAAAGCCACACCAGACCGGACCTACTGTTCTGTTCCTCACCTTGATGGGTCCTTGTCCCTCAGAACCAGGACAGCGCCAAGACTGCTACTTGATGTCTTCTCCTAACTGTGTCTATCCTTTCTGGGTGAACTGGCCTCAGACCCTCCACTGCTCCCAGGAAAGTCTTCCTGCCAGCCCGACGAACCCCTCAGAGTCCTCCAGTTCACTAAAGCCCCGCAGTAAGGCCCTCAGAGCCCCTGTGCCTTTCTCAGCAACACTGGCTGCCCACACAGCTCAGAGCCGGCAGAGGCCTCACTGCTTCCTATATCGTTTTCTTTCCTTCCTTCATCTTTTCTTATTAGCGGTAATAGGTATCCAGGCTCTACCACTGAGCCACCTGCCAGGCCTGCCTCCCATGTTCTGCATGTGTACTTCTGTCGGCTTTCATATAACTCCTCTCTCTTCTGTCTCCAGTCTGCCCAGGCACCCAAGTATCCACTGAGGTGTCATGCCAATTATCACAGGGCAACGGGACCCTCTTCCAGGAAAACACATTCCTGTACCCTAAATGCTTGAGACCAAAGTGGGCCAAAGGACAAAGGCTGTATGCTGCTCTATTTCCCCTTAGCAACGCCTTGAGACTGTGGACAACAACTTTTTTTTGTTATATACTCAATCCAACAGGAAAAGCAAGTTTACTAACAGCAAACAAATCATTTTTACGTGGCAATAGAGCATAGCATATAATGAATGCGCAGGGGCTGTACTCTGGAAACAGTGCTGGCTCTGGTTCTGGTGCAGATCCTTCCCAGACCCGTGACTGAGGTAAACTGCCACCACCATCCTGAGCACCCTGGCCAGCAGGATGGCGACTGCACCTCCTAAAATACACTGTGTTTGGGGCACTAAGTAAAGCCCCCACTGCGTAAGGGGCACGATCATCAGTGATGATGACAAGGGACAGGCACAGCAGCCAAACGCTGGAGCCCAGGTCGTACTGGTTGGCTCCCAACTGACAGGAGACGGGACAGCACCTTCCTGTACCTTTCGTTCCTTCTGCTTGTCTGACCCAAATCCACTGCTCTGTATCAGTGACTTTACAAGTGAGAGAGAGCAAGGTGTTGAGAACATCTCCATGATCTACGAGGGGAAAGATGCTGATCCAGACAGAAGCCAGTGTCCTGTGATGTCACAAGAACGAGACCACAGGCGGGGACACATCAACGCAGATTCTCACGAAGCACGGACATTAGTGGGAAGGCCATCCCCAAGTGCACAATTAGGGTTTTTTTCCCCTTTCTGTTTTGCAGTATTGTGGACTTGACCCAGATCCTTCCCACTGAACTATATGCTCAGTCCTTGTTTTTTCAAGTTTTTTGTTAATTAATAAACACAGTCTCACTAAGATGTTAAATTCACCAAGCTGGGCTCAAATTTGCAATACTCCTGCCTCAGCCTCCCAGACTGCTGGGATTAGAGGTGAGCACCACCACTCCCAGCCCAGACATAGCTCTTATAAGGAGTGAATGCTGGGCAAGATCTGTTATGTAAAGGTACAAGATCCCAATGATAAACGTAATTATACTGTATACTTAAAAAGTACCAATAAACTCAGTGAGAGAAAAAAAAAAAAAAAAAA
>NW_022900925.1:23855784-23862079 GCF_012274545.1 Fukomys damarensis
GGAAAAAAAAAAAAAAAAAAAAAAAAGAGTGAATGTTGGGCCAGGGATTTAGCTCAGTCGTTCTGGCACCTGCCTTGCAAGCACAAGGTCCCAATTTCGATTCCCCGTACCCCCCTCAAAAAATGTGAGTATCATCTAGAATGCTAGCAAGGTCACAACAACAGAAAGCCTAAGATTCCTGAATGCAGCCAAGGAAGGTCAGCACAGATCTCTCTTCTTCTCCCAACATCTCCAACAAGTAAATTTCAGGCTTCTTTCCTGAAATCTCACCACATCCCACTTCAAAACCACACTCAAACCAAACAATAACCCCCCAACACACAGAAAACAAAAGAATAAATGAAAACCCCACAACAAAATAAAACAAAACACAAGAGGTAAAAGGAAACAAAAGCAACTTTCTCTCATCTAAGACCTCTTTCTTAACAGGACCAAGTTAGCAAAGCAGCAATGGACTCAGAGAATCTCCTCTGTGTCCTTCATTCCATAAATCTGGAAGCAAGGAAATGATCTCCAATTAGCTCCACTCTTCAGATGCTCCAAGACAGAAAACCGCAGCTGCCCACATCCGCCACAAGATGGCAGTACACGACCCATTTCTAAGGGGGCTGGGCGCACAAGCTCTGCCTACGCAGCCCATAAATTACCCAGCGTGTCTGCTCTCATCACCATTCTCCCAGGGCTTGAAGGAGACTTGAGAAGGTCTGTTCCAATGTGCTCTTTTGGTCAGGTCAAAACTAGGTCCTTCAAACCTCTGCAAATGCTTTTAGTCCTACAGCTTTAAATTACAGATGGTGACATGTGGCCTCTGGCCTGTCTCCTAAAGATCGGACAGACTCAAGATTTATAAATGTTCAAAGAAGCAGGTTCAGGCCCCAAACAAAAGAAATGAAAGGATGGTGAGAAGGAAGGAGAGGGAAGAGGGACAAAGGAGTGGGAAGGAAATTAGGGTTAAATTTTAACAGTACTCTCATTCATCGGTAACAAATCCTCTCCTTTAACAAAGGAAGAAAACTAACTCGAAACTTCCACTGTTTCTACAACTAGCTTCTTTCATATTCTTAAAGAAAAGTAATTTTACCTTACTGGACTTGCATGCGGGGGATGTGGGGGGAGAACACAGCTTTTCAGACAAAAGGGACACTGCTCTTTCCTGGGCATTAATATTCCATATTCCTGGGATGATTTCCACTTTCACAGTTTGACTGTTTTATAACAGATTTGATGCGAGAGAAGACAAATGGCCTTACAAAGGAAAGACGACAAATCACCTCACTGTTTTTAGCAGAGTTTTCTCTTTATTTTTATTTATTTTTATTCTGGAGCCAGGCTGCCGAGCTCTCTGCCTTGCTGGAGATGTTAATATTAACGTCAAGCCACTGCGATTCTGGTAACAGAGTTGGCTGGCATTGTGTTTACGGTTTTGTGACTGCTGGCTTCAGGAAGATGAAGCTCCTTGTTCAAACAGCAGCCCCTCTAACAGCTCCTGTTAAAGCCGGGGATGCTTCACTGCTTAGACGTGAATCACCCCTACTGCAGGGAAGGTGAGGTTGACATCCGCTTACATGTGTATTTGCGCCAGGACTGCTGCCCGAGCACAGGATGCCTTGCTTGCTCCACTCTAACCTAAAGTTGTGTGGGGTCAAAAACGGCAGCGATCAGCAGAGGGGTTCGTGCTCGGCCACACAGCTTCAGCAAGGCACTCTGCTCCCACTCTTGGTAATGAGTTGCTTAAAAACTCATGACTACACCGAAGGCGAAAGCAGTACTGACAATTTGGCGACACCGAGGGACACGCTGCAGGGCTGCAGGACCCCAAGAGCTAACTGTCCACCTGCTCGGGGCCAGTGTTTGCCTGGCACCCCTGGTCCTTCCAGCTCCCTCGTCCCACACTGGCTCTTAGCCCTCCTTCCCTCAGCAGCCGCCTGATGAGCCTGGGCCTGCTCTGGGCTCTAACAGGTGCTTCTGTGGGCAGGAGGCCTGCAGCCTGAGCCCTGCCTTGCACCCCCAGAGCCACTCCCACCCTACAGAACAGCTGAGCCACCTGCAAGGCTTTTCTGTCACCCAAACTACCGCTGCTGTTCATAATGGCCGCAAATTCTTTGTCATTCCACACCTAACTGTTCAATGACCGTAAGCTACAACACAAAACTACAGCTATCTGTACCATATTTTATAATTAAAAAATAAAATCCAATCAGGGATAGGGCTGTTTGGACAGCTTATCCGCATATTAATTTTTATTATTTATTGGTATCGGGGATCAAACTCAGGAGCTTATATTAATTTTTTAAAATGCAAACTGCTGCTTCCGCCTTTTTTTGGTTTCTAACAGATCCTACAAAGAACTTCCCTCCTCTGCAAGAAAGAGAATGACCTGGAAAAAGGGAGGTCCAGGCCAGACACCCGCCAGGTAAATGTTCTGCAGGGCCACCCCAGGACTCCTCAGCTTGTGAACACGGGCAAGAGGACCACCTCTCCCCTGGCCCCACCACCCAGCCCCGGTGGGTCGCAGTCTGATAGCCTCAGCCAGTGATATGACTGGCTTTAAAAAGCACGACTGCCCAGTGCAAAATGAGTAGTCTGCACTCTTTGCCCTGAAAGCAGGGTGGGGTGGGGGTGTCTGTTTCGGTGCACACTCTGTGCCTCCCCTGCAGGAGCGAGCTGTAGGAGGGGAGGCGGAGTGCTGCCGAGTGTGTGGACGAGAAAATGTGTATCGATTTCTTCTTTCTTATAAAGGAGCACAAAGCACTGAAGAACAAGCGCCCGTCTTTGCAGCATTTCACATCCCACACAAGGGACAAAAGGCCCAGCCCCCACCAGCCTCACAGAAGTGGAAAGGAGAAACGCACAGGAAGCAGCTCTCAGGCCACACTGCTGGGACCCCGCACACCAGGACCTCGGCGCCTCACCCGCCTCTGACCAAGTAATCTCCCTCTCCAGCTGATGTTTCCTCAGCTATATTGGAGAGGAAAGAGCCTTCAGTCTTATTTACCTTTTAAGTGGAGGCACCCAGAGGGTAAAAGAGTTAATGTTTATAAAGTGCTCTGCTCTCCAGAGGGAGACAATGGCCAGAAGACAAGGTGTGGTCATGGCTCACTCGAGACCTCATTTTCCAGGGCATTAGTAAGCTTCTCAGGACTCAGGACGGGACTCAGCACAACAGGCAATCCCTTCTTGACTTGACAATACCAACATTCAAAGTAACAGAAGGTAACCAGGTTTTCTCACGCCTTGTTAGTGCACACACAGAATCAATTTCAGAATTGTTTTCTTATTAAAACAAATTGTGAAAGCAGTCCAAAAAACTGACCTAAAGCCATAACTGGACATCAGAGGCCTATCAGTCCTCTCTGGTCCTGTTTCCATAGTAACCAATACTTTGCAAGAGAGCCACCAGAAACCAAACCTGGTATAAATAACACAGCTAAGATGGCCAGGAGAAAACCTAGGGTAGAATACAAAGTTACAAGTTACACTCTTGGAAGTGATGAAATAAGAGTGTTCTTGAAAGCCTTTTTCCCACAGTTCATACTAAGTAAAAATGACCTTCAAAACCCTCTAATCAAAGAGCTGGGAATGAGAAGTCCCAGAGTTGGATCTTTTATTTCTGGGGCTTTTCCAGCATGGCCATGAGCCGTGAACAAAATAAGGAGCTGGCCCTCCAGCCATGCAACAGTCTAGAATGGAGACATTCACCACAAATAATTAGGAGGCAACCTGTGGGGAGCACTATATATAACATGGACGCATACAGAGTGCCATGGGAACAGAGGACAGTATATCAAAGGAGCTGGATGATTTGGAGAGATTGCAGCAAGAGGCAAGAAACTCTTCTTCATCCATTTTATAGGAATGTGTGCAAAAATAATCTTACCAGCAACTGTACAGACTTGTAAGCTGAAGGCCTTCAAAGGCATCTCAGACAGGAAGCCTGTGATCAATTGTTTTTAGGTTTGCTATGAATGGGTCTCTGTCCATGTTGCAGGCAAAGGGACAGTGGCAGAATCTACACATACTGTGCATGAAAGCACAAATTTTATTTATTTTTAATGGTATCAGGGATCAAACTTGGGACCTTGCGCTTACGAAGCAGGCAGGCACCAATGAGCTAAATCAAATAATTGCCTGTAATGATTACATTTAAAACAGCCCCCAGAAAGAAGAAATTATAAAGAGAATTTCATCCTCAAGAACCTAATGAACAAGAAGGACTATTTTTACATTATAAGAAAAGAAAAGACACGGAGAAGACGTTTCAGCATCATATTGCATGTCAGCACTAGGGTGCACGGTGTATTCTCCTGCCTAGAGACGGCTGACAGCAACTGGAGAAAGCCCCTAAGCAATACCTGTGCTGCAAAATGCTATATAAGGCAAGATACTGTTGGAAGTTAAAATACATTATCCCAAATGTGTTAGTGTAAAACCTCGATGACATTAAACCCTAGATTTCAGAAAACATGACCACTTCCTTAACTTAAGAGGTTTAACATTCTTGGCAAACCCCTTTTAAGCACTTCTGTGAACTGTTAACAAATACTGTTAAAGAGGAACAAATAAAACAGGTTCAAAGGAGAATGCCACCTGCTTGGTGGGGGTTGGGGGACACCTGTGTCTCAAGGACAGAGCAGGCTGGGGCTGGAACAGCTCCAGGTTAAGGGAGCAGGACGAAGACATGGCGGAGGGACAGGGAGTGTGCTCCTGGGACAGTAGCAGCCACCTTGGATGGCCCAAGTGCGTGCTGCTGAAGCAGGTGGCAAGGAGAGAAAAGTCACAGCAAGGTGATGAGTAACTAAAGGCCTCCAGCACAGGCTTGAGAGTGTGGTTTATTCCACAGGCAAAGAAGAGCAGGTAAGATCTGCACGGTACGTGAAGGTGTATGTGGAGATCCACCGGGCTGAGGAGATCAGAGAAGTGCTTAAGAGACTGTTAGTCTGATGGTTTAAGTGCTAAGTGTAAACTTAAAAAGACAAAGACCTGGAGCTGGGGTTGTAGCTCAGCGTAAAGCACTTGCCTAGCACATGAGCATGTGCAAGGCTCTGGGCTCCATCCCGAGCAACAGGGTAAGGAAAGGTAGGGGTGGCCGGGAAGGGGAGGGAGAGGGAGAAATTTAGATTCAAATTGGGCAGTAGAAATGGAAGGTGGAGACCACTGAGCAATATACTATATTTTTAAAAAAGTAAGAAAAGAAATCAGATGAAACTAAGTGAAAAACCAACCCCAGGACACAGGAAGCATTGCCTAAACATAAAAACAACGGATTATATATTTTATTAAAAATCAAATTTGTATGGGACCTGTAAGAATCAACATCAACAGGCAAGCAAAATGGCAAAAATTTACAAAAAATATTAGTATGGTAGATAATTGTAATACACAGAATTAATAAAAATTGCAAAGAAAAACTGGAGTGCAAAGAGAAAAATGCACAAAGGATAAAACACAGACAAGAAGGTTGCTTGTGGTGGTGTACACCTGTAATCCCAGCACTTGGGAGGCCAAAGCATGAGGATCGCCTTGAGTTTGATGCCAGCCTGAATTACACAGCAAGACCCTGTCTCAAAAGCAAATAAACCAACAAACCAAAAAATCCACAGACACTTGACACAAAAATATAAAGTATAAATAAATATATTTTAGCCTAGCACAATGTAAGGCATTGTCTGCTATGAATTTGTAAGTAAGAGTGAGAACACAGCATATCAAAATTGAAAATACTTCTAAAAGGTAACGTCCTATTAGCAAAGGTGCAATGACATAAGCCTCAGAGGGCAGGAAAGGAGACATGTGAATTAAAACAATCCATCAAGATTCATTACAAGAGAGCCAGGATGTAGCTCAGTGGCATAGTGCTTGCCTGGCAAATGGGAGGTCCTGAGTTCAATGCCTGGTACCAAAAATAAATAAGTAAATAATAAAGATTCATTACAAGACATACTCAGGAATTTTTTAAAAACCTATTCTAAGACATAACTAAAACCTACAAACATAGGTGTCTGCATAAATATGCTCACTGCAGCATTACTGAAAGTGAAAGAAAAACCTAAATGTCTCACAATATAAATATTCCATAATGTTATTTATTTAAGTATCAGAGACTGAATCCAGGGTTCTTGCACTGAGCTATGTTCTTTTTCCTTTTTATAATCTATTTTGACACAGGATTTTGCTGTCCAGACTGGACTCAAGCTTGTGATTCTCCTGCCTCAGCCTTACAGTGTGTACAGTATTATTAGGACTCTTTAATTAATGGCATATATATATACATATGTATATATGTATATATGTAAAT
>NW_022900925.1:23862426-23934636 GCF_012274545.1 Fukomys damarensis
GAAAAAAAAAAAAAAAAAAAGCAGGGCGATAGATGACGTTTTGTTTGTCCTTTCTATAGTTTCCAAATTTTCTTCTACAAGCATGTACTGTTTTTATTACAAAGGAAAAGATTGTTGTGTCTAAGGAAGAAGTGACAGGTGCCTTCCCACTGAGCTACATATTCAGCCTTTTGTAATTTTTTATATTGAGACAGTCTCACTAAGTCACTAAGTTGCCCTGGCTGTGCTTCAACTTGGGATCCTCCTGCCTCAGCCAACCAGAGTGCTGGGATTACAGGCATGTGGGTGCCACCAGGCCAAAAGCATGTCAATGCTTTACATTTTCGAAATTAATTGACATAGCTTGTCATAGTGGTGTATGCCTATAATCTCAGCTGAGACATGAGGATAATTCAAGCCTAGCATGGGCAACTTGGCAAGACCTTGTTTCAAAATAAAAAATCAAAACAAGGGCTGGGGGGTGCAGCTCAGTGCTGTAGCTCAGTGTGAAGGCCCTGGGCTCATTTCCCAGTTTCACCAAAGGGAAAAAAAAAGGCTGGTGGGAGGGCATTTGCCTTTGGCATATTATTCCTATTTCTAAAATCTGGTTATTTCCCAGAAACAGCAATAGGGGGAAGGAGCTGTACTCCTACATGCATATACTGGTTCTGCTACTTGCTGTCCAAATTGGGTGAGTTACTCCCCAGCTCTGTACCTTAGCGGTATCATAACATGCAGATGTCAACCACTGTACTAGTTTTTTATGCAAACTGAAAATGTACGCAAGAGGCTTAGTGCAAGGTCTAAGACACAGCAAATGCTCAGTAAGTGGAAGTAATGTTCGCCTATGCCATTTATGTTATTTCACTGTCAATCAGAAGTAGGTGACAGACTTAGGATGGATAAATCTCGGCAACCGAATGTTGGCTCTGTGATCACGTGCGAAATAATAATACACATGAATAACTAACGTAGAGTAAGACAAAAACTTAGCTACTGCTTATCCATTTGCAAGTTATTTGTGATTAATATAAAATTTGTAAGATATAGTATTTTTAGAAAGCCAATAATAATATAAGAACTTTAAAACAAATCCTTAAGAGAAACATTTCTACTCACTTTAAAGAATGTGAAATATTCCTTTGGAAATGAAAAGAGAATTTACAATTCTTTGATGAAATGCTGAGAAATGGGGTCAAGAAGCCCCATTTTGAAGAAGGATTTATCTGTTCAGCTTCTGCAATCTTTCAAGATGTGCTTTTATCACTCTACCTCCTGCTTGGAACCAAGGCTTCAATTTGACAATGCAAATTCTCTAGAATAAAAGGCTGGACAAGTTGGGTATGGTGGCACATGCTTGTAATCCCTGCAGTTTGGGAGGTGGAGGATTCTAAGTTTGAGTCCAGCCTGGCCAACATATCTCAAAATAAAAAATAAAAGAGCTGGGGCAGCAATTCGTGGAGAGGCCCTGGGTTTAATCCCCAGTTGTATGCATGTGCGATATGCCTGAACAGTAGCAAATCAAGAAAAAGAGAAGAAACAAAGTAGGTGTTTTCTTTTCAATCTAGTTTTTTAAGACTCTGGCCTCTCAGGCTTGAACTTGAGAGTGTTTCCTTTGTCCTCTCTGACTTTCCCAGAGGGAAGCCCCAGGCTTCTGGCTCTGGATGGACTGCACACCATCTTTAATGATGATGCATGGGGGTCCTTTCCCCTTGGCACTGCTGGAGGGGTTAAACGTGACACCACCCGCCTGAGTAGCAACAAGCGAATTATAAACTGTGTCAATCCGAGTTAATGCAAAGCTGTAATCCTCTTTAACAAGAGATCAAATCACCGCTATGAGTTATGTTCATTCTGTAATCTGATAAGGAAGAGAGGGAGCCACTAATAAAAGAGTAATGGGAGCCTTTAATGATGCTGGGAAAAGGTAGCACCGTTAAAACATTGCTCTTGTTCCTGCTGATTAGATCAATGTTGCATATTTGCTTGGACTTGTTTCACCTGTCAGAATAACCTGTGTCCTTTTAGGAGATAAGAAGCCTCAGAGAAAACAACTGTATTTTAAAGATTCTTGCCTGTGAGTTTTTAACCAAGAGAAAATGATCTATGGAGGGTATTTCTGGGGTTATTAGAAGATGTGTTCTCAAACGCTGAGCAAGCCACACCAGAATATTTCACCATGATCAGTGTATATTTCTATCAAAGACAGAGGTAAAGCAGGCAAGGAGTACAAGATGGTTAGGGTAACCTCTGAGTTACAGTGGGGAAAGGGATACCATCAGTAGGGAGGCGGGATATGCCCATTTTTAGGGTGCAGACCCATACACAGAAAAGGCAAGCTGAAGATAAATTGCCTGTGTGAATTCTATTACACTATGGCACCTCCCGGACAACGTGGTGAGGATGTTGACAAAGCACTTATAAGATGAAATTACATTTGTGCATTTCTTTTCCAAAACCTCAGGTATAAAACAATGCATTTGGTGCTTAGTACTTCTCAGCAGAGGATACTCTCCTTGTCCTTTTTTAAAGCCAGAAGCTTTATAAAGGAGTGGGAAGGGTGGTTTTTAATTTTGGGGGAGAATGGGTGCTGAAACTGAAACCCTTCCTTTCCTACTGAGAATTTAAGTACTTTGCAAAGAAATGGAGTATCTCTAGAATGTCAATGCTGCTGCCATTTTTGGAGTAAGAAAAAAAAGCTACGCAGAAAAATACAATAACCTACACATTGAACGAATAGTACTAGAATGAAATTTATCTGATAATCCCTCTTTAAAGCAGCAGCCGTGCAAGGCAAACCCGATCTGCTCTGGCTCACATCCAGCTGTCACTTGGACCTTTCCTTGCTGACAGCCCAAACCACACCACCCAAGCGGGCAGCTGCCAGGACCCCTTTCCCCAGCCTGCCTCAGTGGCTGGCACAGCAACACCATCTACCTACCTCTCTCAGCCCTGCTTTTCCCAAGTCACATGGGCATTTGCCCCTGACTTCCATCCACACAACAAATGATGAAGACTCAGAAAAGTCTGCCTAAAACACACACAAAGCAGTTAAGTATTTCAGTGAGGCCGGAACTCTACTCTGTCTGAATCACAGTACAAGATCCTTCACTTTTTCACAGCAAACTCCCGCTGGTCTACCAGAACCCTGGGGTTTTATACCATGTAAAGTAAGCTCTGTTTCTAAGATGTCCTCCAGGAGCTTAGGTAACTTCAACATAGGAGCCAGTAGCAACCCTGTAAATCACACAAGTACCTAGTGACCTGCTGCTCTTCAGTGCAACAAGGTGCTCAGCAGGAAGACCTACCAGTGAGATGTCAACCCTCCTCTCTGCTCACTAACACAATCGCAGGATTCCCTGCCTGGCAGCCAGCAGCCAAGATGACTGAAGGGCAGACAGTGGTTCCCTGGGAGCTGCCCATGAAGAGAATCGAGGGTTCAGCAAAGCCAGTGTCACAGCCAGTGTCACATTTAGGCTCACAGTAACCTCCTCCCTTCCATGCAAATGCATAATAGAAGACAGAAGAGGAATTTCAGTGCTGAGAATGTTCACCAGGCACACAAGAGAATCCATGCTTCACGATGCAGAGGAGTACAGCTCTACTGGGCCAGTGCTCACAGAGAATCAGGGGTTACATTAGACTTCACTAACAAGAGAGGCCTGAAGGCAGTGGAGCCACTATCCCAAGTATACCTAGAAAGATATGTTCCCAAGGGGAAATTTGGTAACACAAGGACTCAGCTGAGCTACTTTGCATTTAAAAAGGTTTAAAAAAAATCACTTGAAGAGAAAAATTCCAAGCATGAGAAAAAAAAAAAATTTTTTTTTTCTTTGAGACAGGGTCTCGCTGTATAATAGTGCAGGCTGGCCTTGCATTCACTAAGTAGCCCAGATTGGCTTCAAAGTCCTGGTGATCCTCCTGCCTCAGAGGCCTCCTGAGTGGTAGGATTTCAGGTGTGCACTACCAGTAGCCTGGCAGAAAACAATCTGTGCCAGAAAAAACTAAATAACACTACATGTCATATCATAGGAGGAAAAATATAGATACTACTACCTTTTAGAGAAAACACTTTTTTCTCTTCTTCTTGCCCTTAATGACAGCCTGTGATTCAGTTTCAATTAAGTCCAACCAACTGTGCTTTTACTGAGCTCAACATGGGCAGAATATGGGAGACTCAAGGACAAGAACTCAGACCTCACCACTGAGAATTAATCCAATTTAGCTGTATCTGTGGTCTCAGGAACAAATGAGGACTAGAGAGGGCTCCCTCCACAGAACGGGTAAGCCAGGAACCACAGGGGAGCTGCCCTGGCAACAAAGGGTCAGATGGATGGGGCATTTCAGGGTACCTGTGTTTTGCCATGGGGGATGATGCTTAAAAAGGAGCATTAAAAGTTTGTGCAGAAACACGGGGTGAGAGATCTTTTATTTCTATACTTCAATAGAGAAATAATCAGAACTTTCCAGCTGCCTATTTTGCACATGTAATTTTCAAAATGAAAATATCTTTTTTGTTTGTACAAATATCAGTTTACTGTTAAAGATTCAAACATTACTGAAACATGTACAACAGGAAGTTAAAACATGTCTTTCACTTCATTCCACCCAACAGTAGTTTGGTGTTAATGCTTCAGTTTATTTTTTCACAGGAACTAAAATGAATACATGCCCATGGCAAAGATTAGAGAAACAGAAATATAAAAATAAAAATATTCCAAGTCTGTCTTCATCCCCTTCATCCCATCTTACAGGTAAACAAAAAAAATTTTTTTTGGTACAAGGGATCGAACTCAGGATCTTGTGCTTGTGAAGCAGGTGGTGGCACCACTGAGCTAACTCCCCCCACCCCCAATTTTGCAGTACTGGGATAAAACCTAGGGCCTTTACACGGTACTAAGTGCTTTGTATGTAACCTATGCACATTCTCTAGGTCAGTCATGGTGAACCTTTTAGACCTTTCAATGATAACAAACAGCCGGATGGGGCATGCGGGCCATAGGTTCGCCACCAAAGCCTATGTTAAGTCATGTCTGGATTACTCCTAATGCCTCTACAATGTAGTGCTACATAAACAGCTGTCTGCTGTACTGTTTAGGGAATGATGAGGGGAAAAGTCTGTAAACGTTCATCACACACACACTTTTTCCCTTGAGTATTTTCAATTTGCTGCTGGCTAAATCCATGAATGTAGAACCCATGGACAGAGAGGGCTGCCTATAGTAGATTATTTCCACTTTAGTTTTTCTACTAAAATAAAACAAAGCAGGGCAAGTTTCTACTGTCGAGATACAACTGACCCTGGAAGTCTCCTGCTAGAAGCAGAGAGAGAGATAACACGCAGTTACCATACTCAGCTAACCTGGCCTATTTGAACTATGAAGCAGGAGCACTGATATGGACACACACTTGCTGTCCTCAGGAAACACTCAGAATGGAAATGCACTTATGAATCCCTTGTTAGGTGGTTAAACCAGCTGGAGAACAATAACAATTTAACAATCATTCCAAAAAGAGCAGCCCTTTCACCCCATTATACAGAATGTCACAGACCGTACCCAACACACACACTCCCACAAACCCCCTCCCTCGCTTGCTTTACTTGAGGTGCCAATGTAACACAGATGTGGCATATGAAGTACAAGGAAAAGGTGGTTGGCACGGGGAGTACTGGTCAGTGGTACATCATTTATCTCATGTACACAAGGCCCTGGATTCCACACCTAGCATTGCAAAAAAAGAAAAGAAAAAAAAAAAAAAGATGAACAAAGAAACCATACATATGGCTGGCACCGTGCTTTTTTCTTCTTCCCACCTTAGAAGAAAGATACTTCACACTACTACATATGTTTGGTGGCTGAAGCTGCAGCAGCCATCTTGGGACTATAGGGCAAGATCAAGAGATGCTGATCCTAATATCAACAAGAAGGGTAAGTCCTTGTCAACAAGTGTCTAACTCTGCTAGAATGAGTGTATCAGAAAAATAAACTTGCATTTATGTATGCCACTATATAATCAGACTGTTTCTTATAGATCAATCTCAAAATAATGATACGGTACAGTCATTTTCAAATAAATTTTTTATTTTGAGACAGGGTCTAAGTAGTTCAGGCTGGCCTTGAACTCACGGTGCTCCTCCTGCCCCAACCTCTGAATGCTAGGATTATAGACATGTGCCACTATACTTGGCTCAAATAATTTTTATGTCTAAATGAACCTTCAAAATGATGAGTAAATATAAAATTCTGAATATCTCTAGGGTATCAGGTAATGTAAGAAAAAGCTCAACTAAGAATGACAGAATCTTGATCTAAATGATTTAGAGGTACTATATTAAAAAGATGCCACTAGCTGGGGATTTAGCTCAGCGGTTCGGTGGCCTGCCTTGCAAGCGCAAGGACCCGAGTTCAATCCCCGGTACCAAAAAAAAAAAAAAGATGCCACTAATATTTTTTAAAATAGCTTACATGAAAGGCTGCCTTTATTTATTTTCTTTTCTTTCTTTTTCCTCCTGATACTAGGGATCAAACTCAGGACCTTGTGCTTGCCAGATAGGCAAAGCACCACTGAGTTGCATTCCCAACCCAGATGTCACTAATATTTAAGCCAGGGTTCACTTTAACCAGAAAGGTTTTGGTGTTGTTTTAAACATCTAGTTTCTTCTCTTATTGATGTAAAATTTTCATGCCATTCCGACAGGGAATCTAGTATGCGCTTATTGTACCCTGACTCCTACAAGACCAGACAGACCCACCCAGCATGGTGGCACATTCCTTAATCCCAGCTATTTGGGTGTGAGGCAGGAGAATCACAAGTTTGAGGCCAGCTTGGGCAATCCAGCAGGACTGTGTCTCAGAATGAAAAATAAAAAGGGATGGAGATAAAAAAAAAAAAGGCATTCACTTTCGAAGCACAGAATATATGGGATCATCAAAGCCAATGTAAATGTATTCAAGTCCACGCATGTTTCGTACTCAAAGCACTGAATGCCTCAAATGAAAAAAGAACAGCTGTGTTTCCCTAAACCCGAAGACCTACCACTTTTCAGGCAAGTAGAATAAAAATATGATAAGGCACCACAGCAAACTATTTTCAAGTAAAAAAGTGAAGGATAAGCTGGCAAAACCCCCATGTGTCTATATTATAACCAGTAATTTCGCTTTGTAAATATTTATGGTTAAGGGCCGGGGACTTAGCTCAGTGGTTCTACCATCTGCCTTGCAAGCTCAAAGACCCGAGTTCGATCCCCGGTATCCCCCTGCAAAAGTTTAAAAATGTCTATCATGGCATTTTTACAGTAACAATTTATAATAAATATCTCATAGTCAGTATTTAAATAAGTATTATAAAAATACTGTATAGACATTTAAATTTTTTGATTTTTTTAATCTTTTTTTTTTGTGTGTGGTGCTGGGGCTGAAACCCAGGACCTTGGGCATGCTAGGCAAGTGCTCTACCACTGAACCACATCCCTCCAACCAACAAATGTTTGCATATTTTTAATGGCATGAAAATGCTTATATTAAATAAAATACAGTAGGCTATAATTTCAGTTACTTAGAAAAAGGAAAACAAGCACATACTGAAAGAGAATCCCCAGGCCCGGGAGGAAGCACTATGAGATGCTAACCGTGGCCACCCTCTAAGCCCATGTATAGTCACACCTTGCCATGTTCACATGCTGAGAGAGCCTGAAAATCATGAGAGTACCACAGAGCCCAGATCTTGGCTTCTAAAGATCACCCACCTCAAAGAACAAGGACTCCTTCAAGAGAGACTGACTTTGGAGCTTGCACTGGGAAGGTATAAGATAAGCTTGGAATATCCTGTTGTACCAGAGAGTAAAGAAATACTCAAAGATCGACTGGGGACACTTCAAAAGATACAAGCCAGTTTGAAGAGGCTTCCATTAATTTGGGACAACAAACATCAAAACAAAAACAACCCACTGAATAAAATACGAACACATGAGTCCATATCACTAAATATAAATCAGTGAGTAGTAAATAAATGCAGAAAGAGGAAACCAATAGCAGGATGCCAATTACTAAACACAGAAGAACCCACCCCCGTCCTGGAGGTTAAAGCAAGGACCTCACACATGCTACGAAAGTGTTCCACCACTGAGCTACATTCCCAGTCCTAGTTATAATATCTTTTTTTTTGTTTTTTGAGACAGGCTCTCACTATGTAGTTGAGACTAACCTGGAACTCACTATGTAGCGAGGCGGGTCTCGAACTCACAGCGATGCTCCTTCCTCAGCCTCACGAGTGCTGGGATTACAGGCATGCACCACCACGCCCAGCTTCTAGTTATAGTATCTTTAAAAATAGGTTACTCATTATAATAGGAGTATCCATTTTTTTGTGTGTGTATATTTCTACCATTTCAGCTTTATAAAATGAGCACATTCTGTACTTCTTTTGTAAAAATGCTCAAAATCCTCCATGGCAGCCCCAACAAATACAACGTATGTGTAGCTCTGCCTCAACCTCTACAGCCACCCTAAGGAAGTATATGCATAAGGCCCAATGCAAACGGCATGCACATGTGCCATCCTGACCCACTGTCCTAGAGAGGAGCTCAGATGTCCCAGAGTCCTACACTACAGCTGAAAACAAAATAGCAAAAACAAACCAACCACCAGAGGCAGCATTGAGATTCATGGAAATTTTTGATTTGGCTTTGCAGTAATTATGGGAGTAAAAAGATGTGACAAAGACCTTGCTATGATGCTGATGACAAATGGTTAACTGATAAGAAGAAACAAGGGGGCGACAGGCTGTAGAACAGGTCAATATCAGGCTGTCATGAAGCCATTTGAGACATATAATTAATCTATTACTCACCTGGCATCATCATTCATTGTAGTATGGTCAATAGGTGCCATGAAGCTCAGGAGCTTGCTAAGGACATGAAACCTAAACAAAGCAGGAAACAATCAGACACTGACATTAGTAACTATTAACCTAGCAAAGGAAATGTATTCTGTGAGTTAACACACTCCAGAGCTGATCACAAGGATGTCTGGCTCCAGAGTAGAACAGAGAAAAATTCATAGATGCTTACCACACACATGCACCTTCCCTTTTTTCCCTTAATGCTATAGGGAAAAAAATCTGATAACAGTACATTGTAAATGACAATAGTTCAACACAGATCCATTTGTATCACTGCTCAAAAAATGAGTAGATACACTTGTGCCTTTGAGCAATATACAAACCCTTGAACATTATTCCAGACAAAAACTCAATGACGACCCGACTACCTCATCTGATCCACTGCAGACATCTTAACCATTTTTCAGTGTCACTAACGCTACCTACTGGCAAGAGCACACACAGCAGTGTAACACTTGCATGCAATGCCTCACCAGCACTACCACTCACGGGCAGTGGCACCAGGTGAGAAAGGGCTCCCACGATGCCACATCACATCTGTGCAGCAGTCCCAGTGGGGCTCCCCTTTCCCAGTCTTTTTTTTTGGGGGGGTGTACCAGGGATCGAACTCAGTTCCTTGTGCTTGTGAGGCAGCTTTGTATTTCTTCCCAGTACCGGGGATTGAACTCGGGTCCTTGCGCTTGCAAGGCAGGCCACTGAACCGCTGAACTAAATCCCCAGCCCTGAGTCCAAGATCTTTAGCTGAGGTGTTACAGGGCTGTCAATAGAAATATAAGTTAAGAGTACCTACATTTCCAACCAATAGAAAAAGGGTACTTTGTAAAAAGTGCATTGAGATTCTCTGGTAACAGGGCTCAACAAATATATAACCTTATTTAGACCAAATTATACCAGAACGAACTCAATGGGGTATATGGAAGAGCAAAACACTATGAAAAATTTATTTTTCATGTGTACAATATTTTAGTTTTAGAAACATTTTTACATGTATCAAACAATTAAGCCTCCTAAATTTCATTCTGTTCTCAACAGATTAATTTTACAAGAATAACAGCTATTACATTTTATTCAATAGAAAAACTATAAATTCATAGGAGAGAATTTGGAAAAGAAAGCCTACACAAAAATGCAATTTTTCTACCTATAATTTGTTCTACATAGTGATGTTTATATACACACATGCATACCTCTATATCTTTTTTTCACTTAGTATTGTTCCCTAAACAATTATCTTATTGGGTACATATAATTCCAAGAGTTGAAATACTATAATATATTTTCTTTGAAGATTTTTTTGGGGGCACCAGGGATTGAACTCAGGACCTTGCGCTTACAAGGCAGGCAGTGGAACCTCTGAGCTACATCCCCAGCCCTTATTTTCATATTTTTAATCATATACATTGCTTCCAATTTTTACTCTAAGACAGGGCTAAAATAAAAAACTTATCATATCTAAAATATCTGTTTGCCACCCACTAGTTATAGTTAATAATTGTTATACAAAGAATCCAAGTAAAGTAATGTACAGAGAACTGAAAAGTTCCCTGTATTCCTATTCTCCAGAAACAATCACAGTTAATTAAAAGTGTTCATTTGGTTGTAGCATTTTCCATGTACACACAATATATTTTAATATAAAAACAGGATGACTACACACAGTCACGCACTGCATAAAAACAATCTCATCAGTGATGGTCACACGTACAACAGCATACCACGAGCCTGGGTGTGCAGTATAGCACAGTACCTAGGTTTGTGAGAGTACACCACTGCTGTACTGGTGGCAAACTTCTGGCACACTTGTTGCCATTATAACTGAAAGCTCTACAAGGTTTGCCCTCGGTGCTGTGATGTTCACACAATGGCGAGGTCCCCTAACAAACACCTTTCTCAATACGTATCCTGCCCGCTCAGCTATGAATGGCTACACTCTACTTTTGGCCTTATGCCCCCCACAAATGAACCCCATGTGCTATGTGTTTTTCACAGTTCAGATTATTTCACTGTGTTAATATAATTTATTTAACCTCTTATTGGTAGTGTCCTCTTTTAAAAATGTATTAAACAATGCCAAAATGAAGATGCTCATACATAAATGAGTGTTTCTTCACATTTTTCTATGGGATCAATTTTGAGATGTGAAACTGCTGAATTAAAACAGATACATAGATGAAATTGAAAGACTGAAGCAAAATGCCCTCCTCCCAAAGGCTGTCAAGGTAAAGACCACAGATATTGGTATCTTTTTACACTTGATCTTAGCCAAAAGGCCAAGAAGCGATTGATATCTTTTTATTTAAATATAAAAGACAAGCACTGTAATCAAATAAAATGTAAAATCAGCTGGGTGCAGTGGCCTGCGCCTGTGGCCTCAGCTATTAGGAGGCTGAAGTGAGATCAGTGGAGGTCAGGGGCTCAAGCCCAGCCTGGGCACCACAGAGAGACTGTCAAGAAAATATGTTCAAGACAAAACGAAACACCATCCCTAAAAATACTCATATAAAAGGACTAGGGTAGAGTTCAGTGGTAGAACACCTGCCTAGCATGCACAAGGCACTAGGTACCATATCCCCAGCACTGCAAAAAAATATTTTAAAAAATTGAACTGTCTTTAGAATTGACCACACTTTGGTGCCCATGTCAAAAAATGAATACTGTTCTTGCCTCTGTCCAAAGACAGGTTAAATTCATTTTCTGGACAAAGATCGTGAACTTATATCCTATGGTTGTATTATCTAATACTGTATTTAGCAACTGAACTGCAGCAAATCTGAACCAAGATATACTGTAATTATAAGACAAATGCCAGATTTTAAAGACTTCAGAAAATAAATGTAATAAGTGTAATGTTTAAAATCATAAAATGAAGTCATATTTTTGATATTTAAATGGAATATAGTTTTAAGATTCAGTTCATCTTTTTCCTTTTTAAATGTGGATACTAAAACATTTGAGATTAGAGAGTAATACATATTTTCATTGGGTGGCACTACTCCATAGACTACTTTTACACTTAATACAACATATACCAGAACTTTAACTCTGATGACAGATGATGTTAAGAGGTAATCAGATTAAAGACTGAGTAATGTGTACTTAATGCAGTGTATTTCATATGCTCCTCGTGTTGCAAAGGATGTGTGTACATTTTTTTTTTGTTTGTTTGTTTGTTTTTGGTACCAGGGATTGAACTCAGGACCTTGTACTTGCAAGGCAGGTGGCAGAACTACTGAGCCACATCCTTGGGCCGAAGGATGTGTGTACATTTTAATATTGGAAGACCTTTCACCAACCATACTAAGAAAAGATAAGTGCAACTTTATTGTGGAAGAAGAAACCAACACAGTAAAACTTCTTTCTTCCCTTTTCTTGGGTGTGGTGTTGGGGATGGAACCCATGGACTGCTCTACTTTTGAGCTGCACTCCATGCCTTGACATATCATTATCAAAGCCTCAAAGTTTAATTCACTTGCATTACTACTTATAGTTAATTCCACCTGTGTATAATCAATGTTCAGCAAAAATACTAACAATCAATAACTATTATTTCCAAACCCCAAATATTTCACTTTTTTTTTTTTTTTTGGTTCTGGGGAACTCAGGACCTTGAGCTTGTGAGGCAGGATGTGGCACCACTGAGCTAAATCCCTGGCCCTTCACTTGTTTTTCCAGACAAAATCTCACTAAGTAATTTAGGTTGGCCTTGAACTCATGGCAATCCTCCTGCCTCAGCCTCTTGAGTGCTAGTGTGCCAGACCCAGTTTCACTTTTTAAATAAATTGTTTTCTAGAACCCAGCTAGCAAGTACCATGCCCAGTGTGCCTAGGCTATCATTTATAATACCCTTCTGCTGTTTAAAGTGTTTCCACTAGATAACAGTAATCTGGAAATTTTACATCTTTCCAACCTCATCACAAAGAGCAAAAGCTGTTTAATGGTGGGACCTGCTGTCAGTGAGAACAGCTGGCACACCCTACCATTCTTGAAATCTAAAGAAAATTATTTATAACACAGTAGTACCTTGGTACTGGTTGGTAATTGGTTCTGGGAGATGTGATGAGTACTAAAGATGGTAAGAACCTAATAAATTGTTTTTGCTGGAAAGGGTTGTGTGAGTCACAAGGCAATCAACATTTATAAGTTTTGCTTAAATATCCAGTGCTGAACAAACAAACAAACAAACACTAGGACAAAATTTTCTCAACAAAATGTTTCAAGAAATAATCAGATGAGTTTCAAAGAGTCAAGCACCTGGTATGACCGCATTCTCTAGCCTGGCCCACTTAATCTAATCCTTTAGGACAGGGTGCCCATGTAGCCAAGATGTTATTCTGGTGCCTACACAGGCCAGTTGGTCCTCCTGCCTGTGGAACAACTCAATAACCAGAGGTTAGAAGCATAGGCTCTGGGATCAGACCAATTAGTTCAAATCCCAGTTTGCTACTTACGAGCTCTGTAACGCCGGGTAAGTTACTTATCTTCTCTAAGCACTTTACATGAATTAGCTCATTTAATCTGCATAACAACCCGATGAGATGTGACTTCAATTATTATATTCACTTCATAGACGAGGAAATTGAAGCACAGAGATGAAAAGTAACTTTCTCAAGGTCTCAAGGCCAAAAAAATGGAATGGAAGAGTCAGATTTCAAATCTAGACAGCCTAGCTCTTGAGTCTGTGCTCTTTTGCTCACCAGCACCAGACTGTTGAGAGTTCCAAACATGTTAGCTAGATGCTATTAGTGAAGCTTCCTCTCTGATTCTGACCATATAGCCTTCACCTTTACAGTCAAAAGGAAGTGAGCACTGGTGACAAAAAAAAAAAAAAAAAAATAAAAAAAAAAAAAAAAAAAAAAAAAAAAAAAAAATCCAATATACACGACATTATTACTCTTCCTTTTGCTTTGTAATAATTTCACTCGTAGAAAAGTTGTAAAAACAGTATGAGCTCATATATACCCCCACCCAGCTCCCCATAATTAAGGGTAACAACTTACATACATATAGCATGATTATCAAAATCAGGAAATTAACATTAGAATAGTATTAATAACTACACTACATTATTTAAATTTTACCAATTTTAACAGTAGTATCCTTTTCCAAGATTCCACATGTCTGCTTAGTCATTGCCAATCTGTGACAATTCTTCTTTTTATTACTTTTAACATACATACATACATACATTTATTTATTTATTTTGAGACAGGGTCTCACTATGTAGTTGAGACGGACCTGGAACTCACTATGTAGCCCAGGCTGGTCTCAAACTCATAGCAGTCCTCCTGCCTCAGCCTCCTGAGTGCTGGGATTACAGGCGTGCGCCACCACACCCATCCAACATTTTTATTTTTTTCTACCGGGGATCAAACTCAACTTTTAACACTTTTGAAGTGTACTGGTTCAATTATTTTGTAGAATGTCTCACAATTTGGATTTATATAATGTTTTATTATAACAAAGCTGAGAGTGGGCATTTTTGGCAATGCTGTACCTTCTACTGAAGGTGGGGGGGTAGGGGTGGGGGGACACTATTACTGGTGGTGTTGATCTTGAACTTGGTTTAGGTGATATCTGCTATTTTTTTCTACTGAAAAGTTACTATTTATTCTTTTGTAACTGATAACATCTTGGGAGAGCTACTTGAAGACTTTGCAAAATATATCATTTCTCTTCACATTTTTGCCCAGTGATTTGACCATTTATTGGTGGATCTAGCCTGAAAAAAAACAGTTACTGTAGTGTTTGCCTAGAGTAGACCCCTGACTTACAACTCATTTCATTAGCAAGAGCTGGTTGTAACTCAAGCTGGTTGTAAATTGAGACTATTTTTCCCTTAAAAAATCAGGGAAATATCCATAATGCATTCTGAACTTTTCAAAGCACCCCTTAACAAATCTTTTCTAATAAAAATGGGTTGTAGGGCTGGGGATTTAGCTCAGCGGTTTGGTGGCCTGCTTTGCAAGCACAAAGACCCAGGTTCAATCCCCGGTACCAAAAAAAAAAAAAAAAGGGTTGTATACTGTAATTTACCAGAAACACCATAATTTTCTTACTCTGTTCACCAAAAAATTATAAAATGTGCCTTGTTTACCAGAAACAACAATTTCATTCTGTACCCACCATACAAGCTGACATCTTTGGCTTGCAGGAAGGGAGGATGAAGTGGAAGGCGGTTACTGTTTGGAAGGAGAGTCCCCTTCCATAAGAACATCAGGAATCTGGCTCTCTGGTCCTTCTCCCCTTCGGAGAGTCTGTAGCCCACTGGGACCTGCTTCTGGCTCACTAGGTCTCAACCTTTTCAGAATTAAAAAGTGGTCTCGGGTTGTCGTTTCTGTCTCTTCTTTAACACTGCTCTGTAGTATGACGTGACACTGCCATCAAGCAAGTGAAGGCAACGATTGGCTTTTTCTGTCTGGGTGGGTCTTCTCTACACATTTGTAGCTCTCTCCATTTTTTCGGGATGTCCTGTATTTCAGAACAACTTTGCGGCACTGATTGTTGATATTCCCCCTCCTCTTCAGAAAGCTCCCCAGCTGACATTCTCTGCCGCTCATCCAGAAGCTGCTGAAGCTCCTCGGCAGACAATTCCTAAGTGTCCTCCACCAGTTCCTCAGCATCACCACCTTCTATCTGCAGCCTGTGGACTCTGCTATAGCGACAGTGTCATCAACCGCAGGGTCAACTGATGGCTCAGGCTCCTCTACACAGTCTGCAAAGTCTCTCTCCTGTATAATTTTAGGCCACACTTTCTTCCAGGTAGATCTCAGTGGCTACAGAGACAATGGCCTGGGATTTCTCAATTAACCCACACAGGTAAGGCTGGCATTCAGGCTGTAACTCAAAACTTTGGTTCTAAGTTAAAACCAAAATTCCATTTCTAACCCAAGTTGTTCGTATGTGAGGCCAGTCTTAACTCGAGGGTCCACTGTACTAAGTGGTATTAGGCAGAGTCTATTTTTTCTTTTTTCTTTTTTTGGTACTGGGAATTGGTCTCAGGACCTTGTGCCTGCAAGGCAGGCATCATGCTGCTGAGCTAAATCCCTGGCCCTAGTCATAGTCTTTTGATGGCAATCGGTGGGTACCCAAAAGTCTTTTATAAAATAAATCCATCAAAACAGTAGATGTTAATGCAAAAATTCTATAGGCTTTTCAGTTTTGGAAAGTCCTTAGGTTTGTGGTTCCATGGTAGCTAAGAGAACCTCCGCAGGAGAAGTATGATCACAAAAGAAACGTCCCTACCCTACTTGCCTTCTGTGAGGCATCAGGCACTCCTGTCCCTTATTCAACATACTCCTGCTTTCACTGCTTTCTCTTACTCTCTCCTGGCCCCAGGGACCACTCTGCCTCAGCATCCTTTATGGGTTCTTTCTGTCTTCTTCTGTCCGCTGTATGCTGACATTCCTCAGGGGTTTATTACTGTCATGACAGACTGTGTCATATTACACCCCTTAGAAAACAGCAAACTGCTCCCCCACTGTAAATATGCATGTCTCCCTCCCCCCTAGTAGAGACTGAATCCAGGGTCCTCCTGCTGAGCTACACCGCAGGGTTTTGCTAAATTGAGAAGTTGCCCAGGCCAGGTTCAAACGGGTAATCCTTTGGATGCAGCCTCCCACAGCACTGGATTTCAGGGGTATACCATTTTGTCACTGAGATTCAATACCCGACACCCACAACTTAAAGGAAGAACGGCTTCTTTTGCTCAGTTTGCAGGGGTTTCAGTCTATAGTCAGTTGGCTCCAAAGAGGAAGGCAGGACAGGGGGATATATGGACAGGAAACAGAGTGAAGAGAGGAAACAGGGAGGGAGGTAAAACTTTTCCAGGCCACAGTCCCAGGGACTGCTTCTTCCAATCAGTCCCCACCTCTTCCAACCCTAATTCAGTAACCTTCCAAAAGCCCTGCCTATGAGGCTTTTGGGGGACTTCTAGCTTTAATCTGTAACAGCCACCATTCTCCTTTCAACTCAAAAATTTACCTCTAGGTAGGATGTAGCTCAGTGGTGCAAGCAGTTGCCTAGCATGTGGAAGGGCCCTGTGTTTAATCCTCAACACTACATAGAAAGAAACTAAAAACCTCAAGACTTGGACTTCTCAGGATTGCATCAAATTCAACATATTCTAAAGCTGAATCTACTCTCTCCCTCGAAAAACAAAACATTGACTTCCTCCTTACACCATATACATATCAATAATACCATAATCTATGGAGAACCTTCTGAAATTTTAGGAATTATTCTTACCTTCTCACTTTCTCTTAACTCTTCACATGTACTCTTAAATGCAAACTACTAACCTGTGTTAATGTCTCTCAAACCATCATCTCCTATTCCTCCCAGCTCTTGCCCTCATGAATTTCTATTCCATATTTATAAAACTTTAGAACTATCTTTCTAAAACTCAAATGTGGTAACATTCCTCCGCTCAAAAATTCTCTCACTGGAACCCACAGAAAAAAGCCCAAAAGTCTTAGCATGGCCACGACCTAGCACTCACCTGACCCTACAGCCTCATAACCTGCTGCTCACCCATATCCTTTAGGTCTCTACCAAAAAGTATTCTTAAAAATCAGCACATGGGTGCAGTACATGGTGACACTCCCTGTGTGCAATTGGTACATGTACATAACACATCTTAATTCCTTTTTTCATACCCTTTCCCTCCCTTCTCTTCTCCCTCCATCTCTTGACCCCTTTTTCCCATTTATGAAAGATCTGTATCCCCAAGACGGGTCCCCGACACTCTCAAGCCTGTAAATGTTCTTGCAAATATTCTTTGTGCCTGTGGCTGGACTTTTAGTAGTAGTCTGTGATGTCTCACTGTGCATAATGGATCTAAAAGTTTGTGTGCCTTCACGGGTGGGTGAGGTTATTTACACTGCAGCCCCTGCCACCATCACCACTGCTTGCACCCATCTGTATCCTTATAGGTGAAAACCTCTTCAGTTCCTATTTCATGACTGACACTAAAGCCACTTCTTTACACCCTAATGTTTAACCTTGTTTAAGTGGAACGTCTGTCTCTTGACTCGTGTCAGAATAAGATTTTAACGTCTCTGGATACATGGGGATGTGGGGATTTAAACCACTACCAAAATGTTACAAGAACAAAGTTACGTAATTCATTGACACATTCCTCTACCAAACAGTTTAGTGAGGTTAAATTTCATAAATTAATATAATAGCCGGGCGTGGTGGTGCATGCCTTTAATCCCAGCACTCAGGAAGCTGAGACAGGAGGATCGCTATGAGTTCGAGACCAGCCTGGGCTACATAGTGAGTTCCAGGTCAGTCTCAACTACATAGTGAGACCCTGTCTCAAAACAAAAAAACAAACAAACAAACACCCAATCATAAATTAATATAATAAAGCAATTTTTTCTAAAGCAAAATCCTGGCTTTTTTCAGCTTGATACATAAGTATTTTCATTAATGTATTTTGATTTTACAAACAACAGAGTTATGTTCTCCTATTCTGTCTGCCATACCAGAGATGTACTAGCTTCCCCAACACTCATGCCTATCCCTCTTCTTTTTTATAGTGCAGGGAGTTGAACCCAGGGCTAAACATGTGCTCCACCACTGAGCACCGTTGGAACAGACTGACTGACTGGCTGATTGATTTTTTTTTTTTTTTTTAAAGAAGCATAAAGAGGTACATTAGGCAGAATTTTTAACACTTTTATTTACTTTTATTTTTAAAAATTTTTTTGGCTCTGGGGATTGAACTCCGGACCTTGCACTTGTGAGGCAGGTGGCAGAACCACTGAGCTAAATCCCCAGCCCCAGAATTTAAAGTACACACTCAAAGAATTAGAGTATGGGCCCTCGACAGAGAGGCATACTATCTATCACCTGGAGCTGGGGAGCTATGGGGTACTATCTATAGAATTAGTGAATCTACAGACAGTTTTCAGCCCAGATTTCTTAATCTATTAAGTTTATAGTTATAATCATATCTTATTACCTGATGAGTAATTTAATTTTACTATCATAATCAAAACACATTTTCTCACTAACATCTAAAAGGCACTATAGTGAATAATAAAGCTGGAATTGTCTTAAAAAAGATAAGACAGCACAATCCTTTACCTCCAAGGGTAGCTACAGCTATTTGTCCCAATAATTTAAAAATTCATAATACAATCATGTAGAAAAGGCATTTTTCCTCTAAATTCTTTTGAAAAGTTTATTTGTAAGCTAAATGCCAATAAACAACACAGCAACCAAAGAAACTAGCATCTGAATGCCTACTGTGTACCAGGCATTTACACTTTATTTAATTTTCACACCAAATCTATAATTATCTCCACTTAGTAAATGAAAACACAATACAGCTCAGAAATAAAGAACAACCAAAATCATACAGCCATGCAGAACTGTGATTCAAACCCAAGTCTCTCAATTCAGAATCCTCAGCTTTCCCGTTGAGAGACCATTTATAACCTCATCAGGCTAATTTTTTATTTCTAAAGTTTTTTTTTTTTTTTTTTCATGGTGTTGGGGATCGAACCCTAGGCCTTGAGCATGCCAGGCAAATGCTCTAAATCTCAGTTCTATTATGAGCTGAAGGCTATGGAGTTTTTTGGTTTTTTTTTTTTTTTTTTAGATAATTTTGCTTTGTATTACAGATCAGCTTTGAACTTGCTATATAATGCAGGCTGGCCACGAACTCATGATGATCTTCCTGCCTCAGCCTCCTCAGTGCTGGGGTTGTGAGGAGGTGCACCATGCCTGATTATAAAAGCAGAGCACTGGAGGAAAAAAAACCTCATTTCAATAGTAAATAATAAGGCATCCAGCATTCTTCCTTGGAGGGGGAGAAGGAAGATATAGGTATAGAAGAGGTATATGTGTGAGCAAATAAACTTTAGGGTAGGAGACTAACCCAACCTGGACTAATGACAGCAGTAATAATAAAAATGACAAACAGTCAAGAAATCCTGTTTTGAGGGAGGCGGAGCAAAACAGCAGCTGGGAGGATTCTTCGGTAATTGTCTCCCCACAGTTACACCAAGCTGAGCAGCTGTTCACCACCCAACTAACTTCACAAGAGATACAGAAATCAGGTGAATGACCACAATGCCTGCTTTTAATATAACAAAATCTCACAGCAGACCCATAAGGCCAGTTCTGTATTTTACCATCCTTCTCACATAGGTACAAACTAGCATGGAGAGTTTAAGGGTCCTGCCCAAAGTAAATACTAATTCCTGACAAAGCAGGGACCACACTCAGGCAGTCTGCCTCTGGAGTACATACTCTGAACCACCACACGAATGAAGTACCCAGAGAAGCATGAAGAACTGGAAATCTCAACATATCCGTTTTTAACTTGATATTTAAGAAAAGTAATTCTAAGTTAACAGATGATGAAAAGTGACTTTGCACTTTTGACAAGTTAAAGAAAAATAAGCATTTCCTGATGCATTTTGTTAAATGCTGAAAGAAGTTAAAAGTGGCTTCAAAATCTGTTTTTCTGAAAACCTTTAAAAATAGATCTTCCTAAGTTTGTTCTGTTCTGTTTTCTGGAGTCAAGATCTTCTATGTAGTTCAGGCTGGCCTAGAACTTACTAAGTAGTCTAGGCTGGTCTCAAATTCATGATGATCCTACCTTAGCCACTCAGGTGCTGGGATTATAGGTGTCTCCCACCATGCCCAGCTAAAGGGAATTTAGTCAGGGAGGCTCTCTAATAAGGATGTGGGATTAGTTATTAGCCTAAACTGTCCTAATGCAACAAGCCTAAGATATTTTTCAGTGTGCATCTAACTCACAAGTGGTCTTTTCGGCTCTGAGGTTTGTGTGATAATACTGTATTACATACACACATTTATGCACTTGCACTCACACACATACAGGGCCACCAGAGATATAAGTGTGTAAGTACAGGAATATCAGTTCTTACTCTTGTTCCTTCTTTAGTGTGTATCCTTATTAAAAGCCTTAACTCTTGCCAGGTGTGGTGGCTCACTCCTGTAATCCCAGCACTTGAGAGGCTGAGGCAGGAGGATCACTGTGAGTTCGAGACCAGCTTGGGCTACATAGTGAGTTTCAGGTCAGTCTCAACTAGATAGTGAGACCCTGTCTCAAAAAACCAAAAAAAAAAAGCCTTAATCACAACAGAGCCATAATTTGTATGTCTTGCTGCAAGATAGCTTGAACAACCAGTAATACAAGCATGACTGTCCCATCAGGAGGCTTGTACCACTGACAGTACAAATGGATCTAATCTCTTTTATCAGTTTTTTTTCACTAATCAAGTTAATAAAAAGCTGCCTGATGGGACATTCATGCATGGACCACCGGTGGTTCAAGCAGTGGGAACATGTTAAAGGGCTCACAGTGAATGGGCCAGGGATTTAGCTCAGTGTCACTGCCGCCTGCCTAAGAGCAAAGTCGTGAGCTCGATCACTGATACCCCCCTAAAGAAACAAGAGGTCACAGGGTAGAGGGTTTTCCTAGTTTCAGAACTCTTCTGCTTTCTCATAAAAATTAGGTGGAGAGAGGAAAGAGGAAGTAAAAAGAATTTAAATGTACTGTATACATGTACCAACTCCCTGTGATGAATGCAAACACTATGTAATACAAACATGTACTAATAAAAAAATTTTATGAGACAGTAACTCGCTATGTAGTTCAGGCTAGGCTTGAACTCTCTATGTAGTCCAGGTGGCCTCAAACTCACACTAATCCTCCTGCCTCAGATTTTCAAGTGCTGAGATCAACAGGTGTGCACCACCATACCCAGCTAAAAATAACAATTTTTTAAATTATATTTCTAATCTCACTTATGTACACTGTTAACATTCTCTGGAGTCCTTCATTTATATCATCTTAAAAGCAAAGTAATTTCAACTTCTTGCCTTTATTACATCCATCCACAACCGAACAAAAAGTGAATGAAACTATATTTTCATTCTAGAGTAAAAAATACAGTCACAAAAAAACTCAAGTATCATTTATTATTATTTTTGGATTCTTTAAAACAGAATCACCAGAAGAAAGAGAAAAATCTAACTGCTAAGATACAAGAGAAGAGATAAATTATGTTTAAATTTTTTCCAAGCATCAACTTACCGAAGTTTCCTTCCTTTGCTGGCTTTCCTATCTACTTTCTTGTGGATTTTGCTTCGTAGCTTCTGGATTACAAGCCACTGCCTGGGAAATTCACAAGCAATGTTATGCATCATCACTAACAGAAACAGTTATATACATTGACAAATTGGAATTTTTCTCACTAACAACCCTGCAGAAATAAGTAATCAAACCCCTCAAGATGGTCTCAGGCCAAAGTGACTAATCAATTGGAGAGGATTTGTGCAAAGGTAAAACACAAATGGCAGCTGGGAAATTCTACAGCAAATTTGGTTAACAATGCTTCTTAGAATCTGGAGTTGCTGTGACAAGCACTAATCTACCAGTCTGCAGAAAAACCCGTCAGCTGAGTGTAGCCGGGTGGATTTTCTTCCATTGGCGATGGCTCAGTTGCGCGGCATGTTCTTTAATGGCAACTGCTGGTTGGAAAAAACATGACAGTTCTCTAAATCTTATTTTTCCTTTGCTAAAACTTAAGTGCTTTTGCCTTGTGCTTTCTAATTTCTGCTCATTTTCAATAATTATCCACTACTAACAGTAGTCTTATGGTCATTTATTTTTTATTTCATCTATAAATATTTCAGTATATGTTGATAAAAGATGAGACTCCTCCCTCAACATAATCTCAATACCATTATCACACCTACAAAAATAATTCTTTATTATCAAATATTCAGTTCGTTTTCAAATTTCTCAGACTGTCTCAATTTTACAGTTGGTTTGTTTGGATAAGGATCCACACAAGATTCATATATTCTGCAATCATTTTAGATAAGAAGAAATTAATTTTTCAAATAAGGGATACTGGGCTAAAAAAATCTTCACAAATTGTTCGTGTGAACAAACGTGAAAGAGGAGGAGGAAAAACAGCAGCCACAGCAGCAGCCAGTCGTCGTACCTGATTTATATAACGAAAACTCGACATCAGAAGAAAAAAATCTAGGGAAATCCAATTACTGTAATCTTAATATAATCTTAATTACCATAATCTATTTTATTGTAAAGTCAGATAAATGTACAATATAATCATCACTTAAATGTAATTTGCTCTATCACATTAAATTTATGGAGAACAGCCCTCTACAATGTTCCTGAGATACACAAAATATCAACAACACCCTACCCTAAAATTCAAATAATATTCTGCTCAAATAAAATTATTTCATCAACACAAATTTTTTACTGCTTTCTCAAAAATGCTGCTCTGCCCAGAATCCCATTCTGGCACTTACAGCTTTTGTTTCCTTTCATGCTTTTGCAAATTATGGCTCAGGGCTATTTAAATGTACACTATTCATTAGGTAGCACTCTAAATGCCCTTTTTATTTTCCAACCACAGGATGAAGCATACACACAAGAGCCTTCCTTCACTACTTTATATTCTATCCTGACATCTGGGTAATGCTGCCACGTTCCATTTCTAATTGTGCTGAAGCTTTTACTGCAGGGGGGAGGTCGAAATTAGGGCAACTAACAAAGCAGATTGGACTCCAAGCAAGGAACCTGTTGTACACAGTGCTACATTTTGACAGCTGAGAGCACAAGTTGGGGTGGCTTTTTGTCCACTGATCAGAAGACTGATACCGATACAATCACAACCCAAACCGGAAACCGGAGAGCAGAGAGCATTAGGAAGACTTTAAAAACAAACCTAATATAATACAGGGTTTTCATAATCGCTTTTCATATCATACTTAAGGCAATACAGGCTAAACAGTTAGTCACTCTGTCTTTCTAGTTCTTATTACCTTGCTTAACTTTGATAATTATAGGGCCAATCACTGCCTTGGAGGCAGAATTAAGAGGCTCAAATGGAGAAATTATTGTATGATCAACTTGCATGAGTAGAAAACTACTGAAATTACCTTCCCATGGCCACCTGATCATTGGGATCCAAGGAGCTGGTCTTCCGTTCTATGAGTTCTCGAAGGAGCTGGGAGGAGGGGGGAGAAAAGCAACTGTATTTATTTATCATCTCCTAGCACCAACTGACTTTAAAGGGACACAAAAAGAATTCTGAATGGCAAGCTGATAGGTCTAAAACTACAATCAATAAAGGACAACCCAGTGGCAAGAGCATAACTGAATTCCCATTAACCCTTTCATATTTATATATCTTTAAAAGGAAGCTATAGCAAAAGCTGAGAACAGAAGTCCATTTGAAAGACTTATTGTACTGCAGTTCATTTCAAATGGATCAATGAGTGTGCAACATTCCCTTCATTGTTTTTATGATTAGTTCTGTCCAAACCATCGATACCAATGGAGAATCTTTAAAAGGTCAGGTAGGAAGGGCTGTGTGGGAAAAAGGAAAATACATTGGCGTCCCAATAGGACAAATGGAGGGTTAACTTCTGGTCTACAACTTCCCACTTCAGGCAGATATTTGTCAGGAGAAGGACTTGACTGTAGATAATTAAGAGGGTAGATAATACTCTTGCTTTTCATAGCTACTACTTTACTACGCAGGGAATCAAGTGACTTAACCAGACAAGACACCAACACATTCATAGTCACAAAAATTTTAAGAAGGATCCAAAAGAAAGTAATTTACATACACTACAAGTACAACACATGTGCCAATTTCTCAAACAATTAATTCAAGAGGAACACAGACTTAAGAATATACATGGAAACTTAAAAGTCCTGAGTGAAGAGAAGCAATGGATTTTGAAGTTTAACATTAAAGCACACTTTTAAGTTACAACCATGAATCTAGGTATCATCTCTCCTATGTAAGTGCTACATAAGAAACAGAAAGAGATTAAAATTCCAAACAATCTGAGAAAAACCAAACAGATGGTGTCAAAACAACAAGTTCCTGCTTATCATTCATCAGTAACACAGGTTGGACTTTTAACATTTGGTCCCTAAAAAAAAAAAAAAGAGGTAGGTAAGTTGTGGTAGCCATAGCTATTTCACCAAGTTGAACAGCTACAGACTGTGGGAGGATGGAAAGAAAAAATAAATTCCTGTGAAAGCAGTTCACTTTCTAGTTTTCATTTCTTTATAAAAATAGGCAGTGGAAGAAGTAAAACAAATTTATAAAAATACTTCTTTAAGATGAATCTTTATTGCAAAAGGGAACAGGGTATCTTAGTCACAATTAAAAAACCTCCTGTGATTTTTTTCATTTGCTTATTTTCGATATTATTACCATAGCAATTACATTTAAAAATGCGAGGAGCAGAGGCCACTGGTTTATTATCACTAGAAAACAGCAAGCTATTTCTCTAACCCTGTTTATCAGATTGATTCCCAACATCTTGCTGGCAGCCAATCTATCAGTTTATCTCTCCTACTTCATCACAGTCACTTCTGGCAGCTAAATACAAGATCCAAATCCAGTGTTACACAGACACACGCCACAGTAAACCTGTGTGACACTGCTACAGTGCAAATGCCTGCCCCAAAGGCTGAGGAAAAGTGGGCTTTGGGTTCCTAGTCAATATACTTGGAAAAGCAAGAGAGGGAATAGGCAGCCAGGGTGAGGTTAGTAATAATAAAAGGGAGGAAAATAATGGAATAACTGCATTTTATTGCCTAATTTACCTTGTTTCAGCCTCATGAAATTATAACCACCATACCTAGCTTTCCTAATCATACCTGATCCCCTGAGACTGGGGCAGTTACAGCCACAAAGTAGCAAGGACTCATGGAAGGCCACCCCAGCACTGGGGCAAACTCATCCGGAAGAGAGCCCCACATGGAATTGAGGAAGGCTGGAATGTGGAGCTGAACAACTGCAGATCTATGGCACTTGCAGTGGGCTCTGTGATTCACATGCCAAGTCGGTGCACCATTTAATTCCAAGCACTGTCACCCAGAGTCCAGGATGCATTTTTACTCCCCAAGTACGTCATTCATGATTGAGAAGATGTTCTTGGTCTATCTAGCTAAGTTTAACTTTATTCAGTCTAAAATTTTCAAGGGTGTTGTGTCCAAAGTAGAAATGAGAAAACGAGAGGAAAAAAAAAACTATTCCCATAGCCATTACTATTTCCCATATCTATCATTATCACTGGAGTTAAATTTAATTAGGAAAGCAGCTTTCAAAAAGGCTGCTGAAAAATAAAGCTTTAGGGCTACAGACTGAAGAATTTTAACTTGCTTCTGAGGTAGATTGTTTTGTTTTGCGGTGTTAGGGATTGAACCCAAGGCCTCCTGCTGGCCTGAGGTGTTTTCTTTCTTTTCTTTTCTTTTTCTTTTTTTTTTTTTTTTGGTACTGGGGATATAACATTCAGGGCCTTCACACTGAGCTACACCCTCAGCATTTTTTATTTTGAAAAGGGTCTCACAAAATGGCCCAGTTGGGCTCAAACTTTTGATTCCCCTGCCTCAGTTTCCCAGAGTACTAGGATTATAGGCACTGCCACCATGTCCAGCCTTAAATTCATTTTTTATAGTTTTACTGTATGAACACACTTTTCCACTAAAATTCAAGTTCCTAGTACACTTACTAGATCTTATCATTCCAATCAAGATGACACAATATTTAGTAATTTTCTATGAGACTTGGAAAGTGGAGAAGTGTATGAAATTTTTTTGTTCTAAATTTTTTGCTCCAATTCCTCCAGAGTAAACTGAAAAGGCCTTGATTGTATCTCTAGAGGAAAATCACAGATGAAGTTAGGTTTCCAGGTCAGCCCACAAAACCTAATTAACCCATAACAGCAGAGATGAGAAATGACACTGACAGTACTATTTGAGCAACTAATCAACATTTATGACATTTTTTACTTCTTATTTATTCTCTAGTACTGGGATTGAACCCAGGGAACACTGAGCTATATACCCAGTCCTTTTTTAACATTTTTTTTGAGACAAGATGTCACTAAACTTTCCAGGCTGGCCTCCAACTTGTGATCCTTTTGCCTCAGCCTCCAAGAAATGAAGATTATAGGTATGCCACAGCAACTGGCAACATTTATGATACTTGGACTAAAAAACATGGATGCCATGGTCAGTTTAAAAATAGAAGCTTAAACATATTTGACTATCTCTTCTCCCTTCTCAACTCCTTTGAAAGACAGCAGAGAAATAAAATATATTAACTCATATGAAAGAGAGAAAGGGAGGCATAATGAGAGCACATTTCCATAAAATCCCCCCAGGCTGCCTGGGAGGATCAGTTCTCAGAGTGGCACTGCCAGGGAAGGTGGGAGGAGGCAGCAGGACAAAGCCACTTGGGTTTTTCCATTACCCCATGTTTACCACATGCTAACCACATGCACTGTTCTCAGAGAAAAGGCAAAAAACAAAAAAACAAAACTGAATGGTAACAGTCCCAGAGTGAAGTACAACATGTGGGTAAAGTACAAGTGTAAAGTTTTATGCTAATTTTGGGGACCTTCTGAGGCTTCCCTGCTCCCACTTACAGAATGCTAGTGCTCAGTTGTATAATTTTCTAGGTGGGGGAGCAAAGAAGTATTTTCTGGAAAAGCTGAATAATTTTCCCCTTTTCCAAAAAGATTTCTAAGTAGCTCTAGTGTGATTGTGTCCCTCTAAATTCATGTGTGGGAACCTTAATCTCTAGTATAACCACACTGGGAGGAGTGGTCTTTGGGAGGTAATAGGATCAGGTACTCAGATAAAAGAGTTTAGTGAAGGAATCTTTCCTTTTGTCCTTCCACCTCCTGCCACATAAGGATACAGCATGCCACCTGTCTGGAGAATCATCTTGGAAGCAGATAGCAGGCTTCACCAGACAATTAACCTGCTGGTGTCTTCATCTGGGCTTCCCAGCCTCCAGAATATGAGAAAATAAACTGCTGTCCTTTATAAACTTCCTAGTCTCTGGTATTTTGTTATAGCAGCACAAACGAGCCAAGATACAAGTTCTACATTTAAGAATAGTCAAACCTGGGCCAGGGATTTAGCTCAGTACTTCTGCCGTTGCTCAAAGCTCGCAAGCTCAAAGTCCCAAGTTCGATCCATAGTTCCAAAAAAATAAAAAAGAGTAGTCAAACCTAGAGGTTAGTTTATAGCACAAAGCCAAAGAGTTCTGTTCAGGCTTTGGAGATTCCAAATAACCATTTTAATGCCTCACTCTTAAATATAAATAAAAAATAACCAGCATCAAAGAAAGCCTGCTGAGCAGACCAAATAGAGGGGGGAAAAAAGACAGAGAGAAAGAAAGAAAAGAAAAGTCAAGACAATCAGGCAAGACTTAAGGGAGAAATGTAGAAAATGGAAGGAAAGAAGGAAAAAAGAAAAGGGGAGATGAAAAGAACAGAGAAAAGGAAAAAAGGAAGAAGGAAGGCAGCGGGGAACGGAGGAGAAGGAGGGAGGGAGAGAGGAAGGAGGAAACTTACACAAGATATCCTCAGAGAAAAGTACACTTCTATAAGAATAAGAAAAGACTAAAACAAGAAAACAGAAAATGGAAAAAATTAAAAATTCAATATAGGTGGAAGATAAGTATTGAAAAAATTTCAGATACAAAACTAAAAGGTAACACCTCCTTGCTTATTTGTAAGAGAAGAAAAAAATTTAGGAGACAACTCAGAAAGCTAAACATTTGACTTACAAAGGCTGGGAAAAGGTTTTAATGAAATAGTTATGAAAAAAATCAAGGAACAGAAACAAGTATGCAAAGACCTAGTATAACGTAGAAGTCAAAAGAGTCTTTGCCAGCATATATCAGGATGACACGGCACATACCAAAGCAGAAAGGATTCCCAACAGTTAAAAGAAAAGACAGGTCATAGATACAGAAGGTAACAACAGGCTCTTGTTTACCCAAGAGAGCTCTGGTTTATGCCTGTTGTCCTAATATTTTGTCAGGCTAGCATGTGGTTTTGGCATCTAACTGTATGGCTATCATTTATATTAAGAGATGGAAATAAAAACATAGGACATTTCAGTAGTAATTGCATATACCAGAGGACAGCAAAGGAAAAGTTTCAAAATTCTGAGGAAATGATTTCCAATCTCAAATTCTATACATAGCCAAACCACTAAGCAAATTACGGGAAGGCTCACCAATTTGCTTTCCAGACACTCTTTCACAGAAAAACGTGCTTCAGCAAATAAGTGAAGATGTCAAGAAACACAGGTCTAACTCAGGAAAGAAGCATGGGTATGTCCCAGAATACAGACCACTGCAGAAGGGCAGAGAACCAATACCTCTGAGGAGGAAGGCCAGTGTGTGGAGAACAGGAGACTATCATGTACATCTGAAGCATTTACAGTATGTGGGAGACACATAGAAAACTCAAGAAATATTTTTAAAGCAGGCATTTTAAGTTTTAGAAACAAATATACAAGAAAACACAACCATAGTACATTACTTGTGAACAATTAGTCAGTAATATAAATGCTGACTTATAGCCATCCTAAGAGGTGTGAAGTGAATCTCAGTATGGTTTTGATTTGTGTTTCCCTGCTTACTGGTTGGCTGTACAACTTCTCAGGAGAAATATCTACTCAGAGCTAACACCCATTGTAGAATTGGATTGTCTTCTTGGTATCAAGTCATACAAGTTCTTTATGTATTCTGCAGTCAAATGCTCTACCCTAGCTATGCCCCCATCTTTATGTATTCTGGATAACAGTTCCTTATCAACCTCTATTCTGTGGTGTCTTTTCAACTTCTTGATAGCATCATTTACTGCAAAGTTTTTAACTTTGATGTAGTTCAATGTTTTCTTAACCCAAAGTCATGAAGATATACTCCTATGCTTTCTTCTATGAATTTTATGTATTTTAGCCTATAACCCATTTTGAATTAATTGTGTGCAGCGTAAGGTTGGGAGCCATCTTTTATATGTGGATATCCAAGTATACCACTTACTAAAAAGTCTGTTTTTTGGCTGTTCGGTTGGTTTGTTACCGACAGGCTCTCACTATATTGCCCAGGCTGGCCTTGAACTCCTGGATTCAAGCAACCTTCGGCCTTAGCCTCCAAAGTAGCTGGGACTCCAGGTGTGCATGATTTTTTTCTCCCACTGAACTGTCTAGATATTCTTACTGACAAGTCAAGTAACTTTTAAAGGATGTGGTTTAATGGCCACATAGTCTTTAGCTCTTTCTGCATTTGTGAGCTAGAGTTACTCACAGATAATCCCTAAACCCCACTTGGGGCAAATTAATTTAACACCTATGCAAAAAAAAAAAAAAAAAAAAAAAAAAAAAAATTTTACTGCTGTCAACAATAACAAATACAATAATTCAATTTTGTTTCTACAGATTTCCAAATAAGATGTGAATATTCAACATTTGCAAGAACAAATGCATTAAAAGAAGAATAACAGCTAGGCATGACAGCGTGTGCTTATAATTCCAGCAATCTGGGAGACTGAGGCAAGAAGACTCTTAAGTTTGAGCCCAGCCTGGGAAACTAAAAAATTATGTCAAAAAAAGGACTGGGGATGTAGCTTAGTGTGAAGGCAAAGGCAATGAATTCAATCTCCAGACTGCAAAGGGAGGCATATGAAAAGAGGAGGAGGAAGAGGAGATACAGACGATAGAGAAGAACAGAAGGAAATGAGAATGAGTTTAAAGTCCAAGAAGGAGCTTAACACTAGAATTATAATATAACTCACTTTGATTACTAACGTGAGAGAATATATAGTGAGAAGCTATCACTGAGCCTAATTGTGCCTCCTGGTCTTTAAGGAACCAATTAGCTTTTCTACCTGTTGTGTTTGTACGTGTAGTACTGGGGACTGAGCCCAGGATCACCTCACACATGCAAGCATTACTATACCCCAGACCAAACTCACTGGGACTACAGGCATGTGCCTTTACACTCAGCTCAGCACTTTACAATTTGGCTCAGTGTTGCATCATTCTTGCACTCTGGAGCGAATACTAAGGCTTGGGATTTTGGGAGGATAAAATTCACTCACTGAATAAAGTAACACAGCTTTCTCAGCATAAATTCTAAAATATTTCAAAGGCAACAATATTTCCCTAATTTTGGCCATCTGGGTTCAATAGCCAAAACAAAAACTTTCTCATCAGGTCCTACATATTCTATTAGGCCTGACATAATGTCTCCCCATACCTACTTATTAATTAGCAGTTTAAGTTAACCACTACCAGTATTAGGCCCCGTCATGTGATGACAACGTAGTAAGCAGTATAAATGCTAATGAATGTTTTACCAATTTGCTTTTCTTTTCCTACAAATAAAATAATTTTACAATAACCAAGTGACTGTACTAAGTCACTCTTTCTAATTTATACTAAAAGTAACAACATATGGAAGGTACTACTTTCCAGGAGTTTTTTAAGAATCTCCATTTTGCCAGGGATTTAGCTCAGTGGTGCTTCACCTGCCAGGCAAGGGCAAGGTACTGAGTTTGATTCCCAGTACCAAAAAAAAAAAAAAAAAAAATCCACATTTTAACTAGACATAGATCTTGGTGTGTACTCCCCACCCCCATCTATAATCAAGGCAGGGAGAGGGTTTATATATCCTTTGGGCCACCAGCTCAATTTCTAGCTATTTCTGAATAATTGTTGGCAATGTTTCCTTTAATGGTACTACACAACATATCATTTGCATTGAAAGAATAAGAAATCATTCAGAACTAAAGGACTCACAAGAAAGCTGGAAAGACAGTACTAACTTGTATTCTGCAATTATGTCCTTTAAGAATTACAATCTCTGATGAAACAAATTCTCCCTACCTTTCCAGCATTCTCCCTCTCCATTCAGTTGCCAATAATTCTGCAGCCCTACCAGGACCAATAATCCATTGATCCCACCACCTACTCTCCACAGGTACTCACTTTTCCCTTTACCAGGTAGATGAGATTCCTGGTAGATGAGGCCCTCAGGATCATTGCTCCTGGCATACATCCTCAGCTCCCTTGTAGCAGGTCCCCTTGTCATACAGATCCATAATCGCTTAGGAATGGATGTGTCTTGGGATTCAAAATTTTCAGAACTTTAGGAAGGAAATACTGTGGATACGTGCTCCAGTAGAGTTTGGGACAGCAATCCAAAAGTCAAACACAGTAACACTGCAGCAAAATACAAGCATATTTCCCCTAAGTAAGACATACAAAGCCTATGAGCAGCTTCACAATCATTCAATTCAGGCATTGCCACAACAGTCTGCCAAGTTTACCAGACCAAAAAATGTCTTGAGTTTTCAAAACATTTTTTATTTCAGAATTGCAGATAGGGTTTTTGTACAAGTACTTCCTTGGCAAAACTCCAAACCAAGTTACACCTCTGTACTTGCACCTATGTGGCTGAATGCGGCCAAACAAAAAGAACCATGCATACTGGTCTCACTCACCCTAAAATCATTAGCATTAACACCATGTGTGTCTTCAGTGCTACCTGGCAGTTTTACATTTTCCTAGTTCTTTCATTCTTCCACTGTCACAGATAATTTTCCACCCTTCTCAAGCCTCCAGATCCTCCTATATCTCACTGTTGGCTTCCTAAATTGTGAGAATAAAATAAAAGACTCAGATAAGAACTACATGCTTTAACCCTTATCTATTCGAAATCACACACGGTCTGCCTTCCCTCTAGTCTACCAGACCAGCTCCTCTCTCCCTATCTTACAGCTCTCACCAGCAATTTCCACATCTCTTTTCTGCAACATCAGGTTCCCCAGCTCTACCGGGTCATTTCCATCAATGTACAAAAGGCATCTTAAAACAAAACTCACTCTACAATCTCACTTCCCCTTCCAGCTGTTGACCCATTTCTCCATTCCCTTTGTAGCAAGACTCTTTATATGCTGTCTACACTCACTGTCACCCACACATCTCTTTCTACTCCCTCTTGAACCAGCTCTACCACTCTGTCACAAATACTTTTGGTCAAAATAACCAATGTCTGACATTGCTAAAACCAAGGCCTCTCTCAGTCCTCATCCCCCCGCCCCCGGACCAGGGATGGAACTCAGGACCTTGAGCTTGTGCTTGCAAGGCAGGCACAACAACACTGAGCTAAATCCGTGGCCCTTAAAATGATTTTTTAAAAGTTTTATTCAGATACAGCAGGGTGTGGTGGTGCATGCCTGTAATCCCAGCACCCAGGAGGCTGAGGCAGGAGGATCACTGTGAGTTCAAGACCAGCCTGGGCTGCACAGTGAGTTCCAGGTCGTCTCAACTTACATAGTGAGACCCTGTCTCAAAACAACAACAACAAAAAGTTTTATTCAGATATAATTTACTTGCCATACAATTCATCCATTTAAGTTATATAATTCAGTAATTCTACAGCTGGGGACTTAGCTCCATGGCACCATACCTGCCTCACAAGCACAAGGTCCTGAATTTGATCCCTGGTACCCCCCCCAACAAATGAGTGGTTCTATATATTCACAGGGTTATGCAATCGTTGCCACATTTAAATTTAGACTAACCATCACCCCCAAAATAAATTTATTGCTCATTAGTTCTCACTCCCCAACACCCCCAACCCTAGACAACTAATAACCCATTTTATCTTTATTTTTTTTTGAAGAGTAGGAAAAGTTTATTGGGGGAAAGAAAGCTTCTAAGAGAGACAGAAAGGGGATTGGAAAGTGGGTTGCCCCCAACCCACTTTTTAAAATTTTTTCCTGCTGCACAGGGATTTAGCTCAGTGGAATTGCACCTGCCTTACAAGTGCAAGGACCTGAGTTTGATCCCTGGTACCAAAAAAAAAAAAAAGGAATAAAAATTTTCCCAATAGGCCTATTCTAGACATTTCATATAAAGAAAATCATAGTATATGGTCTTTAATGACTTGCTTCTTTCATTTACAATGGAGATTTCCACATACATTCATGTATCATTTAATTCTTTTATGGAAAAATGATATTAAATAAAATACATAAATCACGTTTTGTTTATTTGCTTACCAACTGGAAAACATTTATGTTATTTCTTTTGTGACCATTATGAATAATACTGTGAACATTCATGTACAAGCTTTGGGGTAATGTATTGTTTGGTATACACCTCAGATATCTGTCAATCATAGAGTAACTATGTTTAACACTTCCGAGGCACACCAATTTATATTCCTAGCAGCAAAGTATGTGGGTTCCAAATTCTCTGTTGCCAACATTTGTGATCTTTTTTAATTACAACTATTCCAGCATGAGTGAAGTGGCAGTCACTGTGGGCAGTTCTGAAATTCAGATATTGGTATTTTTCCTGTGCTCACAGGTCATTTAAAGATTTTCTTTGAGGAAATATCTACTTAAATCCTTTGCCAACTTTTATCAATGGGTTTTAAGAGCTCTTCATTTAATCTGGATATCAGTCTCATCAGATATATGACTTGCAAATGATTCTCCCCATTTGTGGGTTATCTGTTTACTGATGGTACCGTTTGCCCCATTTTATCACTTGTGCTTTGAAGAACTAAGAACAATCCCCCCACTTTTTATCTTTTGAGACAGGGTCTCACCCTGTAATTCAGGTGGACTTGAACTCATTATGTAGCCCAGGCTGGCCTCAAACCCGCAACAATCCTCCTGCCTCCGCTTCCTGAGTGCTGGGGTTACAGGTGTGCACAATGGCATCCAGCAGAACAACCCCTTTCTTAACCATATGTCATAAAGATTTACACCTTTATTCCTATGTTTTCTTGTAAAGGCTTTATAGTTTTCACTCTTACGTTTTGGTGTACAATATTATGGGTTAATTTCTGTATAGGTATGAGGGGAAGACTATCTTCATTTTTTATATCCAGTTGTCCTAGCATCATTTGTTGAAAAGACTCTTTTCTCCACTGCATCGTCTTGGTACCCCTGCTAAAAATCAACTGACCAGGCTGGGAGTGCAGCTCAGGGGCAAAATACATGCTTGGCACGTGCAAAACTCCAGCTGTTCAATCCTCAAGTTTCCTTGCCCCCACACCAAAAAAGAAAAATATTGAGTCCATTTTCTTCCTTCAAGTTCCCATAAATATAAGGGTTTATTTCTGGTTTCTCAATTGTATTCCATTGATCTATATGCCCAGCTCTATACCAATGCCACTATGTCTTGATTACTATAGCTTTGCAGTAAGTTTTGAAATTGGGAAGCGTGAGTCTTTGTATTAGTCAATGCTTACTACAATCAATCAATTAACCACCACAGCCTTCTTTGTCCTTCTTTTTAAAGGCTGTTTTGGCTATTCTGGGTCTTTACATTTCCATATGAATTTTAGGATCCTCTTATCAATTTCTGCTTGAAAAAAAAAAACAAATAGGATTTTATAGGGATTGTATGGAATCTTTGTATTTTATTCTTTTGGATGCTATTGTAAATGGAATTGTTATCTTAGTTCCCTTTACAAATTACTCACTGCTGGTGTACAGAAACAAAACTGATTTTCATATATTCATTTTGTGTCTTGCAACACTGCTAGATTTATTAGTTCCAGTTGTCATTTTGGTAGCTTCTTTGGTATTTTGTTTATATAAAACCATGTCCTCTGCAAATAAATGACAGTTTCACTTCCTCCTTTCCTTACAATTAATAGGTCTTTTATTTCCTTTTCTTGCCCCAATTGCCCTGGCTCCACAATGTTGAATAAAGTGGCAAGAGCAGATGCTCTTGTCTTGTTCCTAATCTTAGGGGAAACTGTTCAGTCCTTGAATGTTACTTGTGGGTTTTCACAGATATTCCAATGCCCTTCTATCCCTAGTTAAGTGTTTTATCATGAAAGGATGTGAAATACTATTTCTGCACATAGAGTGAGATAATAGCGTTATTTTTTTCATTCCATGGACATAGTACAGTAATTGATTTTTTGATGTTACACTAACCTTGCACTACTGGGCTAAAACCTATTTGGTCACTGTGTGTAATTTTTTTTTTTATTGCAGGATTGTGTTTACTGACATTTGTCTTTGTAGTGCTAGGGATTGAATCTAGGGCCTTGGCAGTGCCAGGCAAGCAACCTACCACTAAGCTATATACCCATTCCCAGGTTTGCTGATTTTTGTATCAATATTCATATGAAATACTTGTCTGTAATTTTCTATCTCTGTAATTTTTTTGTCTGGTTTTAGTATCAGGATGATACGATTCCCTTTCATGTGACATGGGAAAAATCACTCTTCCTTTATTCTCTTTCACTTTATCCTTTTTAATCACCTTTGCTGGTCCTTTCCCATCTGCCCAACCTGTAACTACCTGAAACATCCAGGACTCAGGCTCTACATCACTTTACTTTTTTCTTGCTACCTTTTTTTCCTAGGTGATCTTATTCAATCTCATGGCATTTAACACATCTCTATGCTGAGGCTCTCAAATTTATCCCTTGAAGATAGGCCTTCCCATGAACTCCAAAATCCAACCCAGCTATCTATCTGCTACCTACCTATCTCAACAACTCTACATGAATGTGGCAGAGGTAAATTTAATATACCTTACTTGAAATCAAAATTTTCTTTCCATAGGAAAAGAAAAATCAAAGCCAAACAAAAGAACCCTTAATATAGTATTAACCAAAGCTAATTTCTTCGTGACTATTAATCCTGATATATCAACTTGACTGATTTAAGAGGCAACTAGCAGTAGTGATGCACACTTCTAAGGATCTCTGCATGGGATATGGAGGTGTGACTTTGGGTACTGTATGACTATGATAAAAAAAATAAGTGAATGTTTACATCTTAAAGATTACAGTAAAAGTTACATTGCCAGTAGCCTCCTCCCATTAGTGTCTGTCACTTCAAACACACTTATCACATCATTCTTGCCACTTTCTGAAGCAGTTCTGGAAGTCCTCTTTCGTAAGTATCCTTATTTGTGCTGTTGTGGCTGCCTCAACGTCCTGAATCGATTCAGAACATTTACTTTTCAAGATCATTTTGAGTTTAGGGAAGAACCACAAGTCTCATGGAATCATACCCAGCAAATAAGACAGATGAGGACACACTAGAACGTTTTTATAAGCCAAATTTTCTATTGGTTGGCACTCAACAGCCACATTCACCATATTTTATCACACCTTGTTAGAGATCTTACAAAAGACTTTCAGAACTGCTTCAGAAAGTGGTAAAAATGATGAGATAACTGTGTTTGAAGTGACAGAGTATCTGGAGGGAAATTTATGGCAATGTGTCTTTTTTTTTTTTTTTTTTTTTGGTACCAGGGATCAAACTCGGGTCTTTGCGCTTGTGAGGCAAGCAGTGGCACCACTGAGCTAAATCCCCAGCCCCGCAATATGTCTTTTACAATAATTTTTTTTTTTAATTTAAATGTTCATTGTGTTATGTTAATCCTACCTTGCATACACGGTCAGTGGTCCCTCCTCTCTGGCACTGTTCCCCTGCTTGCTTCGTGGCTGCTGTGCACTGAGCATCTTTGCCCCACCAAGCCCTCCCAACATGATGTTTCTGCTTTGGAGTCAGTTTACTATAAACTGAAGCCCCTGAAACCATAAGCTATATAAACTCTGGATAATAACACCCATCACTAACCTGAAATAAGTTTCAGTAGATACTGGCATCTCAATTTGGCTTCCAACAAGGACTACATTTTTGGAAAACTGAGAATTTGTATTATCCAAAGTTTGTATGAAAGAGCATCTCTTAAGGCTTTTACACATTACAGAGGAATTAATTTAGATCAGATGTATTTTGAAGGATAAGTCAGTGTGCTAATGAATGTTTGGGGCATATCTGTGATAAGACAACTGTCTTCATGACATTAGAACTACATGTATGTTTTTAAGTCGAGGACCTGACTGCCCCCTTTTATCATTTATTTTCTCCACATATTTTAGAAAAGTCACACTGTGAAGAGGAGCCACATTGATTACACAAAATTAGAGATCCTCATTCCTATTAGATAATACAAAATTCCTGAGAAAGGTATTTTGTCATTTTAGCCTTTATTAACATCTGGCGTGGTGTTAAATGAAGTTTATAACTGCACAAGTGATTGCATGTGAATTATCAGTGCAAACAGACCTCCGATAAACATATACATCTGAAACAGAAATTTTCAAATGGATCTCCAAACTTGTCCATCAAAGGCAGTAAAATGTGCTAGAAAGAAAATCAAATTGGAAGCAAGAACACCTGAGTTCCAATGTCCTAACTCACTAAGTGGGGTGATCTTATAAAATTACAAGTCTCTTGTAGGCTCCAGTCTCCTCACGTGTGAAAAGTTTGGACCCAATGGGGTCTTAAAGTGCTATCCAAATTTAAAATAACTATTCTCTACTCTAGATCCATAATATATATATAATGCATTTTTAAAGATGCTTATTACTTTTTTTTTTTGCTAAATCATTTTCCCTATGAATTACTTTGAAAGAAAATACAGTAAATACAATTTAATACTATAACATTCCTAACTTAATGGAGAGATAGTGCTCCCAAATTTTTTGAGGAGTATTAAATTCTTCACTTGAGGCTACTAAAAACTGCTGGACTCCTGTCTTTCATATACATTCATGCACCTAGCTAATACTGGGATGATTAGCACAAAAAAGGCAATTCTGGCCACATATTTTCCTAGTAAACTCTCAAGGTACCACTTGAGTTTGAAAAACTATCTTTAAGAGTTTTAAGTAAACTCTTACCTATTGTGTAGCTAGTCCCATAAAAAATACTGGTTGAGGATTTGTTCTGAGGTTTTACCTGCTTAATCAAAGTAGCAGTACTGACATTGTGCTCTGATTTGCGGTAGGGGACAGTGCTGGGAATCAAACCCAGGGTCTCAAGCAAGGCTTACTTTGTTCTACCCTAAGCTACATGCACAGCCTCCTTTGATGTTTTTTAAAGCAAAGAACTGAAAGAAAATGAGGACAAGTCATGTATCCCTTCCCTTGCTGCTGCTGTCTGATTAACCTTCTAGAAATTGCATTTTTTTCATAATTATACTCATTTATTTAAAAGAATAAAAGTAGGTGTATTTTTTCTCTTAAATTCTTTTATGGTACATTTTAGGTATAATACATTTACATTCATCATTGGGAAGTGTACAAAGTTTTTTTTTTTTTTTTTTTTTTAGAACTTGCATTTAAAATGTGACTTTTCGTCCTACTCTTTCATGTAATCTCCACTAGTAAGCCAAAGTGCAATCAAATTCCAGTAATGAAACCATATTTGGGCCTCAAGACTGACAGATATACAATGGCAGCATTATCACTACGTATATCTAAATGATAGTACAGAAACTACCACATATTTCAAGTGACACTCTTATTCATGTTACATAAAATAATCTTCTAATTATTAAAATTAGAGTTTAACTAGACATTGGTATTTAGTTTGGATTTTAAAAACATCATTACTATACTCTAAGACCTGATTAATTCCTTGCTTATACTGTCAGCCAGAATTTCAATTTGCAAATTTATGTACTTCATAAACATATTCTCTCTAAACTCACACGGAGGTCTATGCATAATAAATTTCACTGAACTTTTAAGAAACATTATCCAGATCTTAAATAGCAGAAACATTTAAAAATAAAATTTAAAATGAAAGCTCCAAACAAAAGGTATTTGTTTTCCAATAACTCACTAGCAGGAGCAGGTTCAAATCAAACTTGGAACATGTTACTAGCCATCAGTTGGCCCACTGGAAAGACCAACAGTAAGAATACTGTGCTGCGGTTAACCATGAGGAGGTCTTGAGGCACCTCCTGTTCACACTAAAATCCAAAAGCACGGACTGAGTGAGAGTCACCACATCAACTGTCCATATTAATCACTCACCAATTTAATTAAAGAAAACCATCTTGTCAGACAGCCTGCTTCTTCTCTATTTCTCAACATTATCGACTTTTAATAGTTCACAAAATTAGTAATTACCTGTTTATGGCATTATGAAATGTCTTGGGTATAAGAGTCCAGCATGTGGCAAGGTCAATTATAGACATGTCTTGATGGCAAATGAAAGGAGAAATTTAACCCATCAAAGTGGTCACCAAAAGAGCAAAACCTATTATGCGTTCCTCTAGGCCCTCCTGGCTAGATTCAAAGTGACAGGACAAACCAGATCAAAAATAAACAGAGCTGGAGGCAAGATACAAAATCCTAATGAACCCTTAGAAAACCAGGTATCGATTTGTCAACATGTAAGCTCAATTAGTCCTTTTGGAACAAAATACTTCATAAGATGACAAGAAACTAGTTAGGGGCCTGGGTATGAAAAGAAATAAAACCAATCACTTTATATAGCTTATTGCTAGGTGCAATCATGTCACAAAATAGGGTTTTATGAGAATTAAATAAAGATGCATGTCTAATACCTATCTACTTAGTCCAGGAGCTGGTTTGTAACTAGTATTCAGCAAATGTTGGTTCTTCCCCAATTCTCTAAGAACTCAGGCTTAGAAAGTCAAAGATTATCTGGTTTGAAAAAGCAAAATAAAAGAAAAATCTTAAATTGCAGTATATACATCTTAAAAGAACTTAGTGCTGGGCCGGGGATTTGGCTCAGTGGTTCTGCTGCCTGCCTCACCAAGTGCAAGGTCCCAAGTCTGATCCCCAGTGCCAAAAAAAACAAGTCATAAAGCAGCCGATAGGATCATGAAAATGAAAAACATACAGAAAATATTTCTGAATGGCCCATCCTACATGGTCATTTACAACTTTCACGTTTTGTGAAGTTATCTTTAGGGATGAGCTTTGGCAAGAAATAGGCCAAGTAATTCCACTTAAAACCAATTCCATTTAAAAATAAATCCCTACATGCTTTTCTGTGGCAGGTGAATGGGTCCTATCATAAAACTTTCACCACTGGCAAGCTTCTGGCAATTCTAGTTTCCAAACAAATCAGTAGCAAAATTATAAAAGCTAATTTTTTTCAATAGAATTGTTAAGTAACAGGAGCTCAATAAATCATTTGCTTTCTAAGGAAAAAAATTACTTTCTAACAACATAATATTTCTTCCAGTTCTAAGAAAATGAACCTTATTTATTTGCAAACTGCAAACTGTAATACTATAGTGAAATCTTTTTATGGCTCAAGAATGATCTGTTGAAAAAATAAAGGTATACAAAAAGAACAAAAGCTGAGAATGGTAGAGCACAGCTGCAATCCCAGTTACTGGGGAGGCTGAGGCAGGAGGATAATGAGTTTGAAGATAGCCTGGGCTACATAGTGAAGAGGGAGAGGAAGAGAGAACAAGACTTGATTTAAGCGTCTTCAGATCAAGTACTAGTGTTGCCACTACTGTTTGCTGTATAACTTCAGAAAATGACTTCTATCTGATACTGTCTTCAGTTCCTCATATATATACACCACACATTTGCATCCAAGTGTGTGTGTGTGTGTGTGTGTGTGTGTGTATGCACATATAGCCTACACTTTAGTAATAAAAATGTATTTCTAAAATTTAATGACTTAAGCCCCATTAAGAGACAGAGAACTAAAGTGAGAATGGACATGTGTGTATGTGTGTAGAAGGTTTTGACCCCACACATTATTCTCAGTAGTTAGGGCATTTAACCAGCCTCATGACACCTACATTAACGAAATAAGCCTTTAAACCCTTACAATGAGACATTAAAATTCAACGTGGCTATAATCTCTTCCTTCAAAACATGGGCCCAAAGAATCTCGTTTCAAGTAGTGTTTAAAAAAAAAAAAAAAGGCAAAAGGTATTATTTTCAGCACCCAGATCTTCCATATGACCACATTTAAAAGACACACACACACACACACACACACACACACACAAATGAAAACTCAGAGGCCCACTGAAATACATTGTACCACTTCTGAATGCAACACTTAGCTCAGGCTTACTATCCTGACAAATAAAGGAAAGCACTTTATGAAGCCAATTTAATTGGGAGGTGACAGAAAACATACAGCCATTTTCTTTAGCCTTATCATTGAATTGGCTTCAGCTCCAATCTCTGGCAAATCCCACTCAACAGAAGAAATTAACCAGGTCAGCAGAACAGGTGCTACGTTGTGTCTGTCAAGGGCCTGGCATCACCACAATTACTTGCACACAATGAAGCAGTAATCTTTACAGATCATCTCTCCCAAGGAGCATATTGGGGAGGGGGAGGAAAACGGAAGGGAGGTGGGAGCGAGGGGGAATGGGAAGAAGAGGAGGAACAGGAAGCAAAGAGAAAAGGCAAGCAAAGAAAATAAATGCGCAGCTGCCTAGGAGCTCAGCAGATGTCAGGATGTGATGTACGAGGCTAGGATAAGCTGTCGTAGCCTGCTGCCAAAAAGGGGTAAGTGATTAAAGCCTGCACAGTCTAAGTACCATATTTAGAATCTGCGGGGTTTCAAGGCTTGCACCCATTCCTTGCTGGGCTGCCAGATGTTGGCAACTGGTCCAGTTCCTACTGACTGCGCATGGATGGCAGCAGTTGGTACAGCAGCAAAGCAGTCTGGAGTACTTCCGGAGATGCTGCACATTAACAAGTGTCACCCATCATTCACCTTTACAGAAGGCTGAAACAACTCCAATTGGCTGCCACTTCCCTCAAGGGAAACGGCCAAGATAAAGTTGTGCCTGGCAGCCCCATTTGTTTCACTCAGGTGTTTCAGCTGCCTTGCTGACCTCTATTAGTTTAAGTTTTAATTTAGATTAACCCCAGCACCCCAATTAACCAGCAAGGGGAAAAGCTAAGATGTGACTAGTCATAACTCTGAAATCACAATTTATCGAAGTTAAAATTATTAATTGGGAAGAAGGGCCAATCAAGTAATGCTATTTCTTTTAAAACAGATTTTTCTTCTAGCCTCCCTCTCCCCAAAAAAGAAAAAAAACTTTCAATCTAAGGCTTGCCAGTAGAAACAACAACTCCCCGGTAATTTCAGTTTATTTTATTAAGCCTGTTTAATTTATGATGCACTTTCCATAAAACAATGCACACTTCAATTAATGAGAACTGGAACATTTTTGATCGTTTCCTGTGATCTCACACAATTATACAGCACTAATATCCCATATCATATTCTTCCTTAGACATTCCAGAACAAAACAGAGTTCCCTACTCTTCTGACAAATGGACATTAAGAGAAAAAGGGGAAAACAATTGGGATCCTGACTAGGAACAGCTGAGGCCACACCAATCCTCTTTCCTGTGTCCTCTAATCATTATTTTTCAGACTCACTTATGGCATTAACTTTATTAAATATTACAGAATGAATAAAAAAATGAACAAAAAGTCTCTTTCTCCTTTTAAGGCAAGATAAGAGGTATTCCCAGGATACAATCATCATTTCTGGTTATACATGTAATTTTCTAAGAAATTTCTTCATTCATACTCATATAGGGTGACCAAAATATAAAACTGTTTAAATATTAAAAACTTACTATTATAATAAAAGACACATTGCCATTAACCTCCCTCAAAATATTACCCCTTGCTTCAAACACACTCATCCCATCTTTCTTGCCACTTTTTGAATCAGTTCTGGAAGTCCTCTTTCATGAATGTCTTTATGAGATGTGATCAAAAATATGTTGAATGCTGCTGCCGAGGGCCAACAAAGTCATGGCTCATAAAAACATTACTGTGTGTCCTCATCCACCTTTTCACCAGATCTGACACCATGTGACTTCCTTCTGGCTCTTCCCAAAGTCAAGATGACTACGAAAAGTAAATATCTTCAATCTATCCAGGACACTAAGGCTTCCATCATGTCTTTAGTGCAACTAAAGATAGCCACAGAAGAGGATTTCCAGAACTGTTTTAGAAAGTGCCAAGAGGAATGGGATAAGTGTATTCAGGGCGTGCATTGTGAGGTGGATTAATGGCAAAGTGTCTTTTACTGTAATGTGTTTTTTTTTTTTTGGTTTTTTTGTTTTGTTTTGTTTTTTGAGACAGGGTCTCACTATGTAGTTGAGACTGACCTGGAACTCATTATGTTGCCCAGGCTGGTCTCAATCTCACAGGGATCCTCCTTCCTCAGCCTGTGCCACCACACCCAGCTACTGTAATGATTTTTAAAAATATAAATACACATGAACTGTATTTTTTTATCACACCATGTACAAAGTATAGCCATTGTGGCTAAACCTTCAAACAGTTCCAAATTCTTTAACAAAAATTAACACACTCAAGCGTCAGCAGAGGAAAAAATTTTACCTTGATACACCGGGTGTATCACTTCTGAACAGTATCCTCAGCTGCCAATGAATACTAAAGGGTAAGCCTAAAGCATGTTTCATTAGTAAGTACAGTATAACTTATCAAGAGACTCAGGTATACAGAAAGTTACTTTAGCTCAAATATGCCATGCATAGTGGCATATGTCTGTAATCCCAGCACTTTGGGAGGCTGAAGAATCCAAGTTCAAGAACAATTTTGGCAATTTAGCAAGAATCTGTCTTAGAATAAAAAAGGGCTGGTGATGCAGCTCAGTGCGAAGTTCCTGGGTTCAATCCCCAGTCCCCCACACTCACAAAGCCCAAAACGGGATCATGCCAGTTAATGATGTCAAGCAAAGAACTAGGGGGACATTTGTGGAGAGATACTGAGAAGTGGACTATATTTCAGCGTCTATCAAATCTGTCTTTAAAGCATTTTTATAATAATTAACAGTAGTAGCCACTCTCAATACAGACTCGAATGATTTGAACAGGCACAAAAACATTAAAAAGAAGAGACTTAATAGATTATACAACCAGAGGTGTAATTCTAGAATTCTGGAATCCTGGCCCTTTAGCACCAAGTCCTCTACTCTGACAGTAATGAAACAAGACAGGTGTGATGGTGTAATCCCCACACTTAAGAGGATGAGGCAGGAGGATTGCATGAGTTTGAGGCCAGCCTGTGCATAAGTGAGTTCAAGATCAGTGTGATCTACACAGCGAGACTGTTTCAAAAAATAAACATATAAACATTAATGGCGGGCCAGGGACTTAGCTCAGTGGTTCTGCCGCCTGCCTCGCAAGCGCGAGGACCTGAGTTCGATCTCTGGTACCAAAAAAAAAAAAAAAAAAAGGTAATGGAGCAAGAAACCAAATAACCAACACCATGTCCCGTATTAACATTATCAAAAATGGTTATCCGATAAAGAAAAAGTCACATGACTCAGAGAAGCTGAAAATGTCTTAAAGATAATTTACACTCCAGCAACATGCCATAGCCATAACTGTTTTCATTTCAAAAGGAAAACATGGGCAGGGATTTAGCTCAGTGGTTCTGCTGCCTACCTTTCAAGTGCAAGGACCTGAGTTTGATCCCTGGTACCACACCCACGCCAAAAGAAAACATAAAATAGAACAAAAGCAATGATCCAGAATAACACTGTAAGACAATTCTGAACGTAGGAATTCTAACTCCTTCTCAATCTTCCAAAATAAGCCATCTATCTTTTTCTCAGAGCACTCTATCAGCTATTTTAAAATACTAAAAATCTAACTGTAACAGAACAAGACTATTAAAAATCACACCTGATGGTAAAAGTCATCATCATCAAAGATTTCTTCATCCAAGTCTTTCAAGTGAGCATTGGCAGGGACTTGCGGAAGGATCTCCTAAATCAGTGAGAAGCAAAGAACGAATCTCAGTAAGCAGCACAGCTACTTTATCAAAGTAACATAGCGACTTTAAATAGTACATCTAACAGTGAAAGCACAATTTCTAAGAGCTCTTAGAAATAAAAGCTGGGCATGAGGGCACATACCTATGATCCCAGCATGAGAGAAACTGAGGCAGGAGAATTGCATTTGAATCTTGCCTAGACAACTGAGAGAGAGAATGTCTCAAAAAAAGGCTAAGAATGTAGCTCAGTGGTACAGCACACCTGGGTTCAATCCACATGTTCAGCCTTACTATAATTAAATCCATGCAAAGTAAGATGAGAAAATATACCTTTTCACCTCTAAAACTGGTGACACTGTACTCAGGACTAGATATTACAGCTAGAGGGATTATAAATTAATGCAGCCTTTTGGGGGGGCAACAACTGCTAGGATTTAGCATATTTTCTTTGATTTAACATTTTTAGTTTAAGAAATCTATCCATGTGTTCATAAAAACACACAATTATAAATGTTCAGCAATGTTTTCTATGGTGTTATTTCTTAAAATGGGATGGAGACAATCTATCCAGTGTTTAAATAAACTACAGTATCCATCCATCCTCTGCAGGCATTTAGAAAAATGAGGTGGATCTCATGGTAGTGTTATGGAAATATCATACACTTACTTAAGTAAGTCCTAAGATTTTAAAAAAAGCTCTAATATTTTATATATTTATATATACACACCTCTATAGTTGTTCTATTTAGTAAAAAGAAAAGAGAACCACATTTTGGTTTAAGTATATGTTATGGGCATAAAGCCTGTCACAACTATTATCATCTGAGGGGCAGAATTTTCAGAAAAGGAGGAATTTTATTTTAAATTCTTATGAACTCAAAAGGAATTAAGTATACATTTCTGTAAACAGCAAACATTAAGCCAAAATACATACTTGCTTTACTACTAACATTCCTAAGAGTAGCTATAAAACTAAAGCTTAGCCAGATCTTATGGCACAGGCCTATATCTTTGCAGTTAGGAGGCTGAGGGAGGAGGGTTGCTGTGAATTCAAGGCCAACCTGGGTTACACAGAGTTCAAGGCCAGCCTGAACCACCTAACGAGACCCTGTCTCAAAAAACCAAAACAAGCAAACAAACAAATAAACCTCAAAAGAAACAAAACCAAAAACTGAATCTTAAGGGCTGGGAGTGCAGATCAGATTAGAGTGCTTGCCTGGCATGAGGAAACCCTTGAGCCTGATCTCTACCACAAAACCAAAAAAATTAAAAAAATTAAATCTTAAAAAGTGAATTACAAATGTTTCCCCTACCAGACTCTTGTATCACACAAGACTAAAACAACATAAACAATAAAGCTCTATTTTAAAAAAAATCCCCCTACACATACTCTTAGTTTCTTAACAATCCAGTAAAACAGTATTCACATTTTCCTTGTTTGTTAACATCTCATACCAAGAGGTAATGCCTACAGGTTCTTCATTTAATTAGTCTGAAAGAAACTGCTCCCCACACTCGCCACGCATCTCAGCATTCTTACGGGTTCTCCTGGTAAACTCTCTGGGATAGGTGGAGCTGCTGGTTCAGGTTTGCCAAGAACTTGGTAGACAGAGCGCTTGGTCTGTGTCCTTCGAAGTAATCTTTCTTTGTCCATCAAAATGTGATCAATCTGAGTCAAGATTGAACGTTCAAAGGCACCAAAACCCTGCAACATTAACCAGTGTCAGATAATACAGCAAGTCAACACGGAAGGCAGCTACACTGGCTTCTCTTTCTTTGTCAGCAGAGAAACATCATCTTTTCAGAAGGGACTTTCTGCTAAGGACTGAGCTTGTTAAGTGGCTGTAATTGTTCTCATGGAAAAAAAATTGGATCTTAAGCAGGTCGTATCACATTCTATACCTACAGATTAAATTCTGGTCCTTTAATGATAATTGTTTTAAAATCTATTTCTTTAAAGTATTTTATATTTTTAGCAGTTAAATGCTCACAAATCTACAGTATTTCAAGAATAAAACATTCTTTCTAATAAACTTAAAAATCCCAAGTCTGAACAGCATGATTTTTTGTTTTTTGGTACAGGGGATTGAACTCGGGTCCTTGCGCTTGTGAGGCAGGCAGCAGAACCACTGAGCTAAATCCCTAGCCCCAAAAGTCCCAAGTCTGAATAATACGACCCAAATGCTAAAGGTTCTGTAAATTTTGGGACAGAAATGACTGATCACTATTCCACCACAGTAACATCCCTATAAATGAGCTACAGCTCCAATTTCTCAATTTCTTACAACTACTCCAGGTTGCTATAACCTGCACATGCGCGCGCGTGTACATCCCTATAAATGAGCTACAGCTCCAATTTCTCAATTTCTTACAACTACTCCAGGTTGCTATAACCTGCACATGTGCGCGCGCGTGCACACACACACACACACACACACACACACACGCACGCACGTGCCTTGCCCAGCTTTCCCGAAGCCAGTTTGGTTTTATCATGCCACTTCTGCAGCGTGCGGTTCCTATAGACAGTAAAGTCAGCAAAGCGCTTTGCCATGAAGCTAGGGTAGGCATCCATCTCCAGCTTCCTCTTTGGTGGCACTCTCCTCTTCTGCTTTTTGTCCACTGGTTCATCATCTTCACTAGAAATCTCCTCACTAGAAAACCAGTAAGAACACCAGGTCCAATGTAAGCAAACACCTGGATAAAAACTACTCTCACAGGAAGTGTTTAGGCCTTATCTATTTAATCTACATTTTAAATAACACCACAGATAGAAGGGTGGCTTGGGGGAGGGGTAAAAACGTTCATGAAGTCAATCAAAAAACTCATGTAACTTTTCAAATAAATTTGAAAAGCACTTGAATTTCAAAATACTTTTTAAAAGGTAAGCAAACTAAAAATAAATGAGGTTGTAAAAACATTATTAGAAATGCCTATGAACCAAGCCTCCACTGTTACAGGAGGGTCTTTAAAAATTAAACACATAATCATATTTCTATGACCTTAATCCACAAATCAATAAGAGAAATGTGTCTCTGTAGCAACTATTCACAAAAGGTGAATATTATCAGCTGCGCCAAAGGAAGAGAAGCTGAATGTGAAGAAAATTCAAAGGGGTAGGCATCCAAATCAGCACTCAATGGCAATACAATAATAGCACTCTGAATCCACAGAGTCATCAACTGTGGATCAAAAATATTCAGGAAAAAAACTGTGTCTGCACTAAACATGTTTTAAACACATTTTTTTCTTGCCATTTTTCCCTAAACCATGTAATATAACAACTATTTATATAACATTTATATCATGTCAGGTACTATAAGCAATCTAGAGATGATTTAAAATATATGAGAAGATATGTGTGGCTATATACAAATACTATACTATTTTACATAAGAGACTTGGTAGCATGCATGAGGCTCTAGGTGTCAACCCTAGCACTGCGTAGGGGGCAGGCAGACAGACAGACAATGGCTTGAGTATTTGTAGATTCTGGTATCCATGCAGGGTCCTGAAATTAATTTCCATGGATACCTAGGGATGGCTATACATGTAACTGCCATGAGAATATAACACAACCCCAGCTATACAGCAAGTTGTACTCATTGGATTACTGAGCCAACATACAGTACACACATACTCAATAAATGTAAGCTTCCTTTTTGTCCTTCCAACTAGTTCAGTAGAAAACAACCAAGCATGGGCCGGGGATTTAGCCTGCTTGCAAGTGCAAGGACCTGAGTACAATTCTCGGTACCAAAACAAACAAACAAACAAAGTACAACCAACCAACTAAAAGACAAAACCAGAGGGGGAAAAAAAGGAAGCAGGTGCCATACAAAAAGCAGGCTAAAATGAAAAGGGAGAACCTTGATCAAATGCAGTAACTTCAGGAAAGAAAGAAATTATTTTGCCATTGTTTTCTGAAATCTTTCTACCCTTCAAAACAACTCCCTCCTTCATTGAAGAAGATGGTATGACCAGAGATCCCATGGTATGAACACAAAGCACTTCATACACATTAAGCACTAACATTCAAAATGTGTTTCTTATCTCCAAATTTCAACAGTCCTAAGAGAAGACAAATCTTTTTCCTAAGTCCACAAAGAGAATCAGGCACAACTAAAGACAAAAATCCAAAATCAGGGCTGGGGATTTAGCTCAGTGGTTCCGCCACCTGTTTTGCAAGCACAAGGTCCCAAGTTCAATCCTTGGTAGCAAAAACAAAAACAAACAAACAAACAAAAAAACAAAATCAAAGTGCCTCTTGACTGCTACTTAATTGTAAGAGACTTTTTTTTTTTAGGGGGCAGGAGGTGGTACTAGGGATTGAAACCAGGTCCTTGCACATGCTAGGCAAGCACTCTACCACTAAATTACATCCCCATCTCCTTCCAAATTTTTGAGATCAGGCCTCACTACATCGCCCAGGCTGGTTTTGAGGATTTGTGACCTTCCTGCCTTAGCCTTCCAAGTACCTGGAATAACAGACATGTGCCACCATGTTTACCTATGAGACTCTATTTTACTAAAATCAAGTCTGAGAAAGACAACTTTCATATAAGAGATGGGAAACTATCTAGATGAAAAGAAAAGCAACTCTCCAGTTCCATGCCATCCTTACCTTTCCTCTTTTGGTTTCGTTGCATCTACTAGATATCTAGTGTCTGGGTACTGGAAAAGCAACTCTTCCTGAAGATCTACCAATGACCTCAACAATGCTTTAAGTGCCTTGTGACCTGGGAAAGAAATAAGATCCAGAGAAGAGAAAATTAATCACCTATAATTCTCCAAAGCAGATGATGCCTGTAACTCGTGTCTCCTGAGCAGTTCTTGGCAGCAGAGAGTACATGGGGAGACGACATAGGGCACACTCAGAACTCTCTGAAATATATAATTCCCAATGGAAATAATAACAGTGCCTACCCCATACGGTTGCTGCAAGAAACAAGCATGATAATATGTGAAAGGTGCTTTGAAAAGTGTCTGCAAAGAGTAAAACTTCAATAAACTGTCAGTTCTTAAATTTGTGACAAACTCCCTCCTCCCTGTCATCATAATGTTATAAACATTTCTACTGGCTACCCACTGATCTCTTGGATTTGGCTAATTGCTTAGGCAATTCCTCTTCTCCTAAAGAGCTTGGATTTCTCCCTCTTCCTCTCTTTCCCCCAGATCTTATTCTGACATGAGCTGCTGATCATTTGTTCAATCTCTCACACACTTCTTAAGGCAAGTTCTGGTTCACATGAGAAAATCCAAGTTAATGGTTTTCTATAGTATATGGATACATATTAATTCATATTAATATATGAACTTCATATAAAAATGTGTACTTGGAGACCATGCTTTCACTTGCTTCTCATAGCCAACAGGCCCCATTTGCAATATAGCTGGTCAGGATTAGATATACAGTCGATGGCTAAGAACTTTCAGAATAAAAACTGATCCTGTGAGAACTGAACTCCTGAATTCTCTATCAGAATAATCCTACTAAAGAGGTTAACCAGACATTGATAATCATCATTTATGAATTGAGAGTACTCAGACTCCTCACCCATTTCACGCGACTGCCAGAAAATCTTCAGATGGATGCTCTATCATACCTTCAAGCACACCATGTCAGAAACAGAAAAGTTTCTTCCTACTTAATACTTTTGCCTTGTCTGAATTTGTGTTATGCTTAATATGTTTTCATAGGAGGCTACTGACATTTGGATGCTTTTACCCCACACATTTAACTGTTGCTGAACTGTTTTTATTCATACTATTACTAATAATTGTTCATTTATCTCTGGCCATGCCTCTATCACTTCTTCCCTCCTTAAGGAGCTATAATTTCACAAGCACCCCTTACATCTAACAAACTTGACATTCATTTTTATTTTTCATACTAACTTTAGCCTGCACTAGCCTCATCCCACACAAAACCTTTTAAAATGATTTGTAAGTCTTCTTTTTACCATTTCTGCTTCTACCCTGCCCACCCTGAGCAGCCCCATTCTTGGGGCACCAACATGAGTTAGGCTCTCGATGTTGTGTAATAGAAAGAATTCTACTGCAGCACAAGGCTGAGTGCTGACCGACCTGAGAAAACCTTCTCTGACTAGTCAGAAGGAATTTCAAAGCCAACTACTCTGCCTACTTTTAAATAATCTGCTATAAAACCACATGAATACAACTTCTTTATTTTTTTAAAAAAAGACCCTTGGTTGGGCCAGGGATTTAGCTCAGAGGTTCTGCCGCCTGCCTCACAAGTGCGAGGACCCGAGTTCGATCCCCAATACCAAAAAGAAAAATAAATAAATTAAAAGACTGTTGGTCACATCCTTTCTAAATTTTACACTCCTAATCATTTTATAATGCATATCCATAACATTTGGGAGGTTTGTAATATATAAATACTGCCATAATAGATTAAATATAAACAAAATGAAAGGTACTCAAGAAGAAAAAGAATAAAGATATAACAATTTTAAAGACAAGAATTAGTCTAAATGTGCTAATTGTGTAAACAATACAAAATTATATAAATATATGGAAGTTTTTCAAAGAAGGGAGAAGAGCAGAGACTACAAATGATAACTACAAATGTTACCATAAATGACTAGTTTTTAAAAAGCTAGAATTTTAAAACAGATATCCCACAGTAGCTAAAGTTCTGCAAGTATATGTTGTAACAAGAGCCTTAATAAGAAAATGGAAAAAAATACTTCTGAAGGAAGCCCATGTAAATTTCAAAATCTCATTTCACTGAAATTCTACATAAATATTAACCACTGTTTCTATCTCCTTTCCTAGAAATATCTTTTTTTGCATGGGGATGGGATGGTTTCTGAGTGGGGTAGGGGGTGCTGCTGGAGTTCAAATCCAGGGCCTTTCACATGCTAGGCAGCCTGCTGTCTATTCCTGAGCTACGTCACCAGCCTAAACACCTGTATCTTAAGAGACACACAGCCTATATTTTCTACAGTGAAGCCACAAATCCACTGTGCATCTGTAAAATGGTTTTAAATATTTCTCAGACCACATCTTGAAAATATTAGGCAAAGTGAAATAACCTAGTTGCACGCTAGGAAAAATACTGTATATTTCCACTTATATGAGGTACCTAAAATAATCAAATTCATAAGACAAAGGACTGAGGATGTAACATGGTCTTACCCCTGAGTTCCTGGGTAAAATCTCCAGCGCCACAAAACAACAACAGCAACAACAACATAGACACAGAAAAGTAGAATAGCAGTTACTAGGAGCTGGAGAAGAGGCAGAATGGGAAATTACTGTTTAATAAGTACACAGTTTAAGATGATAAATTCTGGAGGTGGCTGTACACAATTATAAATGTATTTAATAACATTTCACTGTTATTAAATGCATCCTAGTTCATCGGGGAATAACCTCCCCCAAGATAATCTGGATTACTTCAAATTAAACTTCTTCAAAAAAGAAAAAGGCAGTGGAATATTATTCAGACTTAAAGAGGAAGAAAATTCTGACACATTTCAACATGAATTAACAGAGGACATTAAACTACATGAAATAAATCATTATGAAAAGACAAATATTGTAAAATTCCACTTATGTAAGACACCTACAGACATCAAATAGAAAGTAGACGGTGCTTATCAGTGGAGGAGGGAGATGAGGAAACAGTTATTTAACAGGAACAGCCTTTCAGTTTTGCCAGATGAAAAGCTCTAGAGATTGGCTGCACAACAATGGGAATATACTTATTACTAAACCAACTGTACACTTAAAATCGTAAAAACTAAGTTTTTTGTTGTATGTTTTTTTAAACACACATACATAATCTTAGAAGGATAGGAAGAGCAAACAGCCTGTCCCTATGTTTACAGCTGCTAGTCAACAAGCAAGTCACAATTCGACGCAAACACGTAGCACTGAGAAACCATCCAATGAAAGACTACAACTTTTAAGGGCCACTTTCAAGTAGCTACACAAGCCTTTTTATTTCTTTCAAGTCAGTTTTAAAAATCCATTGCAGACATATCAGACAGCATATCAACCCAAAAAGAAAGTAGAAAGCCAGTATCAGTAAATCAAAGTATGCTTTTCTGTTACTACTTTCTCATATGTTCTCATTTTATACACCCCTTCACCCACTCAGAAAGTAGCCCTCAAGTATTTAAGCTCCATTCAGGGACAGCACCACCATGCATCAGTGTCAAGAGGTCTACCAGAGATGAAATCTGCAATCCTGTGCTTCTAACCACTACCAAAAAAGTTTATTAAAGTAAATGTAGCCCACTCAACACATAGGAACTTCCTGTAAAGAGGTTTGGAAGACAAAACTCATTTCTTGTTCCACACAAAATTTGAGAGACAATGGGGCAACCTTTTGTTGGAGGTAGGAGGCATCCTCCACACCACAGCTGACAAGTTAAGGAGATTGTCTCAGAGGCTAAAATCCAGCGCTGAATTCCCAGCCAAAACAAACAAAAACTCTTTATTATTCGTATAGAAGTGAACTCTATTTGTTCAATTCGATGAATAATAAATAGATTGAAATCAACAGTTTCTAATTCACCTCTAATTTTTCCCCCTTTTATTACAAGAGTTAAAAGTTAAGAAAAGTGGAAAGGTGCATATGCTTTGCTCTCCCTCTTAGCACATGGCCACAAAACAAATGGAGACTGTCAAGGATATCTATGTTTATTTTGCCCTACATGATCCATTTCCAGAGGCTTTTCCTTTAGGAGGAGATTAAGAAGGACAGATGCCTTACCATATTACCAAGAATCAACCTAAGCATCTGATCATCAGCTTCAGAAGCAATTCTCAGTAGAGGATAAGTGGAAAGAGTATTTTATTAAGGGTCAGGAACTCTCTTCTCTGACACTGTCACTAAGTAGTCATGTTATGTGAGTGGACCAATTTAATACTGTGAGTCTTAATTTTCTCATCTATAAAATGTATCCTTTGCCTGTTAATTTCACAAAAATAAGGTAAAAAACAATGTGTTGTCTATTAAGGTATGTGGAAGTTAGAAGAGAAACCTATAGAAACAGAAGGCTTCCTACTATCAAAAATCATCATCTGGGCCAGGGATTTAGCTGTGGGTTCCACTGCCTGCCTCACAAGCTCAAGGTCCCAAGTTCAATCCCTGGTACAGTAAAAAAAAAATCACCCATCTTCCACATAGTAAAAATCTTTTACACTCTGCTTGTACTGCTACAGTGCTCGGACTGGCATGGCATTCATGGGTTCTAACATGAGGCATTCATTTACATGCTATCCATACACAAGCATTCTATGTATAAAATGTCACCAATCTAAAAACCATTTTCACCTAACAGCTTTATTTTTTTCCCTGATTCATCTAGGCTGTCCAACACAAACAAAACTGTAGGCAGAGAATCAGTTTAGACATGGCACACAGTTCATTAATTAGATTATAAACCAGTAAGAAAAATTTCTGGTAATGGGATGGAAGGAGAATGAGAAGAGAGATGTATAAAGTAAAATAAAGCTTACGTTACCAGTTTTTAAATATCTATATGGTTATGTAAATGAATAAGCAAACGTGCAATTATTTATACACAAGTACATATTAACTCCTGCATTCCTATTACTCCAGATAAATACACTGAAGTGGAATGCACAGATTATAAGAGCATTTTTTTCTCCCCTAAAAGTAACTCCAGAGTAGAACTAAACTATAGGTCAAAATGACACACAATATATTGGCCTGAGAACAATACTTTTCATTCAAATCCACACAAGCCTACCACTTGCACTAGTCATCCCCAGCAATTAATCCCCCAAGAAAGACGTTTGATTAAATCTTTTCAAGCAAATCCTTTGCTTTGCTTTTGTTAGTTCACTTCTTGTCAACATCTATTAAAATATGCCTTTAATTCTCCCACAATCTTAAAAAACACCGATTCCACTGTCTTCAACTTTAATCAACTGTATGGCCGGCATTTTTCATTTCATAATAATGTGCTGCTTGGAATTCAAGAGGCAGGCTCAGCATCAATCATCTGGTAAGAATTTTTCCACTGCAATAAATATGCAAATGAGGAGAGCCAGTCAGTCGTATTTCAGGCCCGACTTGCTAGTGTTTTAAAAAAGACACAAATTTATTAATTGCCGGTGGCCAGAGGAATCCTATTACTTTGGGCATTGATTACAAAGCTGTGTGAGTGATTATTGTGCAACTCGCGGGCTACCCAGGCATGAGGAAAAATTATTAAAGCAAGGCAGAGATTATCAACTCAGAATAACAATAAGCCTTAACATTTAGGCCCTAACTTCTTCAACAAAGAATTACGTGAAGGCTCCACTGTATCATAATTCCGAATTCTGTCAGTATTACTGTTTGGGCTTGTTCTATATTCCTCAAGCAGAATGGCGTTACCAGTAAAAAAGAGGAGTGCGGGTTACAAATTCCTCACCAAACAACCATTTGGATAAATGACTATCATTTCTAATACAGGACCAACTAGAATTTTTATATATCAATATAAGCACGCACATATATAAGTGTGCACACATACACACACGCAGCTTTAGATAAAGGGAATATATCATCATGACTGGAGTTTTAATTGGAATAGCAAGAGGGGTTCTGTCCCGGCATGTTGGCTAGTTCTGTGGACCAAAAGTATAATTTTTAAGTGGTACAAAAATACCCACAAGGATAACTTTTTGAAGCAGAGGCTTATATTCCAAAATCATGACAGCTAAGCCACAAGCAGTAGTGAGTTTTCATACCTCAGAGAGCACTGCAGTAGAAGTCCTGCAATCTATGGAAGGGTCTTTGGAGGAAACAGCTTGATAGGCTAATTCTGAATGCAAAGTGTTTTTGTGAGAAACATTCATCCCAAGATATATTAAATAAAATAAGAAAGAGGACTCAGTGGACAAAACTTATTTTTTTTCTCTTAAGAGAATGATGTGGGGAATTGGAGAGTTAGTGCAAGTTGAAATAAGGGAGAGATGAAGAGACTTATGATAAAACATACATTGGGTGAGCCCGCTCATAGAAAAAAACAAAAGGAAAAAATATCCTTAACATTTTACATTACTGCCACACTAAGTAACATGATAAATAGTGTGTATTTGAGTTCTGTGGAGGGACGTCCCACTCAAGCTGTAATTTCTAACCAGACATGAATTTATAAGGAAAGGAAAAGAACCGCAGAATGTCTTAGGTTTCCCTGAATACTCTCACAAATACCTTGATGAAGTGTGTCAATAAATCCTTAAAAAGCCCTATAGGACACAGCAATCTAACTGATCAATGTACTTCCAGAAATGTACTACAGTTACCTTCCACTCTCAGTTCCTAGACAACCTCCATTGCTTCTGAGTATTTTTCCTTAAAAGGAAATGTATTTCTCCTTTTAAATAGAAAGTAAATGCTCAGAATATGAGGTACTTAAAATTCAAATTTATTTACAAATAATTGTTTAAACCATCTAACAGTAGTTACCCAGGGAGAGTGGCGATACTATACTTTCATTTGTATTTGATATATTTTTAACTGTTTGAATATTTTATAAGCATATATTACTTTTATAATTTAAATTTTTATTAAAATTTAAAGTAAACTGTAAGTAAGAAAACTTATTAAAAATAAAATTAGAACCACATTCCATGTAACCCTTGCTTCATTTAAAATAAAATCTGAGTCTTTCATATTATAAAACTATCCTTAACCAAATGCCCAAATTCTCTAAATCAAATATATGGGTCTAGAAATAACTCCCATGAAAATGGGAATTCAGAATATACCTTTCTGGAAAATGGGATGTCATGCAGAATTAATCACTCTTCTCTCTGGATCATTCATATCACTGTTACAACATTTGCCACATGGTACTGTGAGTCAGATTTTACTACACTGACACTGCTTTGGGGTGGAGAATTACCTCATCTTGTCACTCTAGCATCTAACACATCACCTGGGCCATAAAAGGTATCTTACAAATGTTTCCATTTCAGAGAGATGATGCTTAACTCATGCAACAGAACATTTGATCACATTATCATTTCCATATCTATACTTTTAGCATCAACTATGTATTCTCAACAAACCAACACTTTGTTAACAAAAGCAAAGTTGTCACACTTGACATCTTCCCTGATATAACATACCAACTATAAGATGTATGAGGTACTCACAAGAGTCTCAAACCCAGACTTAGGAATGTGAAAGCATAAAAATAATTCAGTACATTACAATGTATTCTCACAAAGACCTAATCACTGGGGCTCAGAAAATAAAAGATTGTTTTGTGTTTCTTTTAATATTAGTTAAGACCAACTATTGTTTACTAATCAATTCAGATGAAACACTTTGAGAGGTCATGTTCATATAAAGACACTTAAAATGCTTTTTGAAATAAAAGTGGTCTACCTATATCTATACCTTCCTATGAGCTCCTCCTTGAGGGTAAGGACTCAGTAATACTGGTGCTGCTAAATGATAGGCTCTACATTGTTGAACACACACACACACACACACACACACACACACACAATCGAATATATTCTGAATATATGTTATTGAACATATATGTATATACATGCAAACAGTTAAAAATGTCACCCTAACTTTTCTTGGCATATACTTTTTGAAAGTGCATTTCAAGTCTTCAATGAACTAATTATATGTATTACATAGTATTTATTCACATACAGATCAACAGCCTAAAAAAAGACCACTATTACTTTCAGTTAATACACAGTAAAGACCTACTAGGTGCCAGGCATTAGCCTAATCATTTTATGTGTACAATTTATTTAAAATTTCATAAAAATTATTTGAGATCAGTTCTAGTTTTGTTTTGTTTTCTGAGACAGGGTCTTGCTGGCCTTGAACTTGAAGCAATCTTCCTGCCTCAGCCTCCCGAGTTCTGCGATTACAGGTGTATACCACCATGCCCAGCTGAGGTAAGTACTACATTCTTATCCTATCAATATTTTATAGGTGAGTAAAATATATCATCATTATAAGCTTTTAAATAATTAGATAGTTTTCATTTTTTAGATCTATATATCCTTGTGAGTATGTACAAAACTTTCTGGGAAACAAAGCGTAATAAAATTCTCATACACTAAAAAATGACAAAACTCTCCCTAATACTACCATATGATAAAACACACTAGTGAGGCTCTGGTAAAAATGTTATATCCAAATTTGTTTCCCATACTTGAAAAAACAAAGAGTCATAAAGCTAAAGAAAGCCCAAATCACATGAAAAAGCAGGTCCCACAGGACAAGATAAAGGAATACTTGGTTAATCTGAAAAAGAGAATGCTTCAGAAATTCATTAAGCCTCCAGATCTCCAAAATTCAAATGGCCAAATGCATCAAAAAAAGATACTTAATCGCTTCTCGGCCTTTTGGCTAAGATCAAGTGTAAAAAGATACTTAGCCTCACTACTTAAAAAAAAATGAAAGATGGGCTGAGGATTTAGTTCAGTGGCACCACACCTGCCTTGCAAAGTGCAAAGTCATGAGTTCAATCCCCAGTATCCAAAAAAAAAAAAATTAATTAAAATAAAGATATAAAAATTTAAAGCGATGCAATATCAAGCTCTCTCTAGCTATTTTCTTGAGTTGGAGATAAAGCTCATAGGTAGAGCCCTTGTACACCATATACAAGGCTCTGAGTTTGAGCTCAAGGAAGAGAAGGGAGGGAGGGAGGAAATTTTTTTCTGATAATACTTGACACTGGCAAGAATGTGAGGAAAGAACTACACTCTACTTACAATGGATAAAGAGTTTAATTAGTGTAATATATCTAGAAAGCAGTCTGGTAAAGTGTTATCAAAGTTTTTTTACCTCCTCACGCTAAACCACTTCTGGAAATTAACCATAAGGAAATAGATTTCAGAGCAAAGAGATAGGTACAAAAATATTTTAAACATTGTTCATAAGAGTTAAAAACTGCAAACATCTTGGGTATCCATTACAGAGAATTGCTTCAATTGAGTTTTGTTTAGTCAGGAATCTTTGTGCAGCTGTTGAAAAGGAAAAGGTTTAAATAAACCATTAAAAAGTTTCCAGAGCCAGGTGTAGTGGAACACATCTTTAATCCCAGCTACTTGAGAGCTGAGGCAGGAGTATCAAAAGGTTAAGGCCAACCAGGACTACTAAGTGAGATTCTACCTCAAAATTTACAAAAATAAGAACTATGGATACAACTCAGTGGTACAGTATTTGTCTAGCATGCACAATTCCCTGGATTCAATCTCCAGTACCAAAAAAGAAAAAAAAAGGTTTTGGAATAAATGAAGCAATTTGAATATGGAATGGACACATTAAAAATTACTAGGAGCATTAATCTGGTTAGATGAGATGAAAGTATTACATAAGAAACATCTTCACTTTTTAAAGCCATATATAGAAATATTTATAGGCAAAATATAATGATATGGGAAGATGTACAGATCACTTCATTTATGATATTATGTTTATATAGCACAGTATCTAGAAGAATGTACAACAAAACTGCTATCTCTGGAGAAAAGTATTTAGAATAGAGAAAATATTTTCACAACTTATACTATGTATTTCAGTATTGTTTGGGGTGGGGAGTGCATACTCATTTCTATCTGAAAAAAATAATATTTTTATAACGAAGTTTTCCTTCTATTCTTTCTTTCTTTCTGGTACCAAGGATCGAATTCGGGCCCTTGCGCTTGCAAGGCAGGCAGTGGAACCACTGAGCCAAACCCCCAGCCTCTTCCTTCTATTCTTTTAAAAAAGGTAACATATTAACTAAAGATCTTCAAGACTATAAAGAAGTCTTCTGACGTAGATGTAATTCTCCCTATCAACAAAAAAATCAAACAAAAAAGAAAAAATATTAAAACGTGACAAGGAGAATCAGAGGTGGTCATAAGGTTGACTGACAAAGAGATCCCTGGAACTAGTTTAAAAATTTCCCTGCTTGACTACAGAAGAAATAACAAGAACCAATAAATGTAAGGAGAAAAATGTTTACCTCATTAAACACTGGGAAATGTAAATTAAAAGAAATGTAAATTAAAATAAGCAGACACCATTTTCCATCTATCAAAATGACAAAGATGAAACAAAATTATAATATTGAGTGTTGACAAGGATAAGGGAAACTGACATTCATAGGAAGAAGGTGAGAATGTAAACTGATACAACTTTTCTGGAGGGTAAGTTGGTAACACAGATCAAAAGCCTTAAAATTGTGTACTTTGGAAAAAGTAGTAATTCCACATCTAGAAATTTATATAACAAATAATGGATGTGAGCAAAGATTTAGTAACAATGTTTACTCCATTATTTATAAAAATGAAAACCTGCAAACAATCCAAATGTCCAATAATAAAGAACTTGTTAAACTACCCATATGATACAAAGTCTATGCTGTCATTAAAAACAATTTGGTAGAATATTTAATAACACAGAAAAATACTCATTTCTGTTAAGTACAAAAAAATCAAACTGCAAAACTATACAATATAGTCCTACTTTTGTTCTAACTACACATTCACAGAGGCAAAAAAGCAAAAAACAGAAAAAAATATATGCCATATACCAAAATATTCAAGGTATTAACTTTTAATTACTAGAATTAAGGGAGACTATTTCCTAATTTTGCTTGGCTTCCTCCAAATTTCAAACAATGAAAATGTGTTACATTTATAAGAAAAAAATAATTACCTATTCCTTCATCACCTAAAAAAGCCTTGCCTAAGTACAGAAGAAAGACTGCATCAGCTGATCTCCCCAGGGCCTTTCCAGCTCTCTTACTAAAGACACAGCATGTAGGAAACATTTTCAGAAAAACTGAAGTGTACATCTACTACTCACACTCTAAGCCTTCTGTCCTGAAAAAAAATTCATCTTTATATTTCTCCTGCATTCAACCCTTTAAGCTGTGGCAAGTATTCCATACCCTATTCTCTCACGATTCCTTCCAGAAGGAGGAAGAAAGCCTTCAGGCAAGAGATAACTGTATGCATAGTGATTGGGCAATGAGACCTACAGCAAAGAGGGGAGGCAGAGCAGACCTTGGTTTTGGTGCTGGCTTTGCTTGTATCACCAAAGAAGTGACCTAAACAAGTCACACAGGACTTGACTTTCTCCCTGTGACACAATTATCAGTGCCTATTTCACACGCTGCAGTGAGAACCACACGAGACTGCTAAACAGATTCAATACAAGAATGATGTACAACACACAAAATGGTGCTATTTTTATGATTTTTAGAGTATACTGGATTCAACAATCTACTTGCACAATAATATTAAGACAGAAGTTGATCACACCAAGTATCAAAATGTCATATTATGTTTTTTTCTCACATATTATGTTATCATTTCCAGGATGTAAGAACTTTTATGACTGAAGAGCTTCTCTATCTATAGGTAGAACTTTTGCTTGTATGAAACAGTGTGAATGACCAGTAGGAACTCTTCTCCATTGACAGCATTTTAGAATTTTTTTTGCTTAAACAGTCTCACTATATTGCCTCAGCTGGCCTTGGGCTTATAATCCTTCTGCCTCAGCCTCCTGAGTAGCTGGGATTACAGGCATGAACCACTGTATCTGGTTGCATTTTAGATTTTTCTAGACAATTTTACTTAACTTTTTAAAGAAAAATAGAATTAGTAGATTTGAGACTAAACGTCAAGCAAAAAGAAAAATATAAAAAAGCCATCTAAAAATTAACAAAGAACTCAAGGTAGAGTCAAGTGTAATTTGAGCAAAACTACCTTTCAAATGTGCAAATTTATAAACATAGTAACTGTAACATTATAAAAACCAAAACAATATGTCTTAAGGATATGCTAACGTACAGATAATTCGTAAGTAATATTTTGGCCTATTTTATTTTTCCTCTCATCCTTGTCCAATCCCCTCTCACTGTCAAATTACCATTAAAACTTAATGAATGTAGCTCAGTAGTAAAATGTTTGCCTAGCACAATACTGGGTTTAATACCCAATACAGAGGGGGAAAGAACACCTTAACAGGATATTGAGGCATAGCTCTGTGGTAAATCACATGCCCTTGTTCAATCCCTAGCACTCAAAGACAAAACAAAGAGCAACTTCAAGAAAGAAAACAACATATCATAACTTGTCAGCTGTTTTCTCTGCAAAGCAAAGGTGGAAATTTGGAACAGTATGAAAGTTTTCATTTTTCCCTTTATACACACTATACTGTTTACATTTCTTAAGTAAAGATACATTACTCTGTAGTTGTATTTTCAACAAAATAAAGAATCATAAGGACAAAGTTAAACTAAGTCCTGCCAGGATTTAGCTCAGTGGTGTTGCGCCTGCCTTGCAACTCCAAGGTCCTGAGTTCAATCCCTGGCATCACAAAAAGAAACACAAAAAACTAAGTCCCATATAAGCCTCATATAATTCCTAACAAATTTAATAAACACCAAGGGGGAAAAGTGTCTCTATTCTTTTGGAAAATGTTCTGCAGTTTGTTCGGGTATTTTTAGAGACAAACCAAATATTATTAGGAAACTATGAGTAGGTATGCATTACCCATGATAAAACTGGAAAGGAGAAACCTTATGAACCTATGATCTTTTTTGTGCTTCCCACTGCTTTTCACACCCTCTTAAGCATTAAGATGGAAAGCACTACTTGCTTGGACTGAAAGAAATGGCAGCAGAACCCAAACACTCTAAAAAGTGATTCCATGAAAATGCTGGCTTGCTATCAAGTGTATGGCTATGTTTGTTTCCATTCCTGGGATTATTTGGGTTATAAAGGGCAACTTTAGACCCACAAATTCAGAGTAAACAGAATTAAAATTCAAAATTATCACACCTTCTACATTAAATCAAGTAAGAACCAACAAACACCAAACATCAATTCTACAGGTCTTCTAGGGTTTTCCCACCCCCTTTAAACAAAGGACTTACTTTCTATGTCTACTCTTACCATTTCCCTCTTATCTGGATGTCTGTTCCTATTTTGGTATAACGTATCCCTAAGGAGTTTCAATGAGTTGTGAAATAATTGCTATTCACGAGAAAAAAAAAAAACAAAAACCAAGAGAGAGAGAGAAAAGAAATAGGAAAGAAAAAGCAGGATTAACTGCAATTGTCACTACAACTGCGAAACTTGCATCTTGCACTTTTACCATGTAAATAATGCACAGATCCTGCGGGAACATGCCAAACACCAGGATTCTTAATTAATGGAGCTCTTTAATGTGCAAATCAGGAACAAATTGCAAGTTCTGACTTGCATTGATTATGAAAACATTAATTGGATGAACAAGACCCCAAGAAAGACAAAATCCCAAGTCTTCCAAGAGAGCAAAAGAATAGAAAGCTCTGGAAACCAGACAAATTTGACCAACATCTAAAACACAAACCTACACCTCACTGCTTCCCCTAGTACACAAAGAATTAAAAAGGAAGCAACAAAAACCAGTTTAGTTGGAAAGCAATCATTATAAAAGCATTTATTCTACCACCATCTCACATTAATAAAAAAAAAAAAAAAAAAAAAGAGCTTTACTCCAGAAGCTTATACAGGCATAGCTTGGGGGGGGGGCATTTTATGTATATACACACTTATATGTATATAAGTGTAACAAAACAATGCTGTCTCTTTAAAAAGAAATTCATCCTATATAAATTATAGCCATAAACTTTTCCTGCAGTGCAGCCTAATTAATTCTTGTTCTATACACAAAGGGAAATGCTGGGTGACAAATGGGTGTGAAGCCAGAAAGCTGCCAGGTCTGCAAAACATTTTCTACTTCAATTTATAAGCAATTTTGCAGTAAATCATCAACCAGAACCTGGAATCTCAGGAATCTCTGAGTGTCCAAACCACATTATATCACTTATCAAAGAGAGAAGGAAAAAGAGCTTAAAGGCATCTCATTTTTCAGTTCTAAAGCACATCAAAATCTAGAAGCTGTGTGTAATCTATTATTCTCTTCTGGGTAAGGTTTTAGTATCAAAGATATATATTTCAAGCAAAAATGACACTATAGGTTGATGCAGCCCATTCCTCTATCCCTAGAAGTACTGTATCATGTATCTATTACCATAAGAAATATTTCTGGAGTTATCTGAGAATAAGCACACAACTATCTATACCCACACTGTCAATTCAAACAAAATGTTCATAATCAAGCCAAACTGAAGAAGGGTTCACCAGGAAGCCAGTGGAAAACAGGTAGGTGGGGAATGCTCCAAGGAAATGAGGCTACTAGAGAGGAAAATGAAAACTTGTAAGAGACAAAGAAGAAAGCTGGCCTGCCTCTTTGTAGTCAAACCCTTCCCCCATTCCTAACCAGTGGCAGCCACTGATCTGTTCTCTGTTCTTATAGTTTTATCTTTTCCAGAGTATCATATAAATGAAATTATAAAGTGTGTAACTTTTAAAAACTGGCATAATTTTTCACTCAGCATAATACTTTTCTTTCTTTTTTTTTCTTTTGGTACTGGCGATCAAACTCAGGACCTTGCACTTGTGAGACAGGCATGGTACCACCGAGGTAAATCCCCAGCCTTTAGCACACTACTGAGGTTTATCCCTTTTTATTACTGAGCAGCATGTCACAATTTGTTTATCCACTTGCCCAATATGTCTGAAAGCCATCTGAACTGTTTCCAGTTTTGCTGACTATCAATAATGTTGCTAAGAACATATGTAGATAGACAAGTCTTTGTATGAACATATCTGCATTTTTTTCTGAAAAATCTGAGGGACTACTATAAGATGATAACATGGTAACTATATGTTTTTCTTTTTTTTTTGGTACCGCGGATCGAACTCAGAACCTTCCGCTTGTGAGGCAGGCGGTAGCACCACTGAGTTTAAATCCCTGGCCCCTGGTAAATATATGTTTAAGTTTAGAAAGATAATTTCTAAACTGTTTTTACAAAATGCCATACTATTTTGCATTCCCACCAGAAATGTAGGAAAGGTGCTCTGCATCCCTGCCAACACTTGGTTTCATCCTGTTTGTTTTTAGTCACATTCTAATAGGAATGTTAAGGTATATCACTGTGGTTTTAATTTGTATCTCTCTCAACAATAATTATTATGTTAGTGATTATGATTATGTTAAAAGTCTTTTCATATACTTATCTGGCATCATATGTCTCCCTTGGTAAGATATCTGTTCAAGTCTTTTGTCTATGTTTTTAAATGAGTATTTTTTATTGTCGAGTTTTCAGAGCTCTTTATATATTCCAGGCACAAGTCCTTTGTTAGATACGGGACTTGAGAATATTCTGATAACACATCTTTCACAGACAAAAAGATTTTTTTTTTTTTTTTTTTTTTTTTTTGAGACAGGGTCTCACTATGTAGTTGAGACTGACCTGGAACTCACTATGTATCCCAGGCTGGACTCCTCACAGAGATCCTCCTGCCTCAGCCTCCCGAGTGCTGGAATTACAGGTATGCGCCAACACGCCCAGCTAGTAGGACTGTATCTTAAATCAACTGGGCTGGGACCCAGATGTGGTGGTGCATAATCCCAGCACTCTAGGAGGATTGCAAATTCTAGCCCATCCTGGGCAATTTAGAGAGACTGCCTGAAAAGCAAAAACCAAAACTGGAGGAGCTGTAGCTCAATGGTAAAGCACTTGTCCAGCACATGTTAGGCCCTAGGTTCAATGTCCAACAGAGCAAAAAAACAAAACAAACACACACAAACAAAACTAGAAATAAAAGTCAAAAATCTTTCAAAACATTGACATGAAAAGATGAAAAATGTTAAAGAGCATGTAAGAAACACAACACCAATCCAAGCTTAAAATCTAAAAGAGAATTTTAAAAAACAGAAAGAAATTACCAAAGAAATATTAGGAGAGATTTTTCCAAAGCAGAAGGATTCCAGTCTTCCTACTAAAAGTACTCCGTAAGTACTCAGCAGAATGAAATGAATAAATGAAATGCATAAATGAAAAATTACTCACAGACAGAAACCAAGAATAAAGAGAAGATCCCAAACACTTCCAGATAGCAAGTGAGTCTGTTACAAAGGAGTAACTCAAACTAGCAACTACCTCTCACTGAAAACATTTGTATAGTGGAAGGCAACAGGACATGTACTAGGCTAAGTAACAGTCCCCCAAAAGTATCTATATACTATTCCCCAGAACCTATGAAAATGGCAAAAACAACTTCATAGATATGTTGAGGATCTTGAGATCACAAGACTATGTTTGATTAGACAGGTGGGCCCAATGTGATTACAGCAGCTCCTTATAAAGAAGGAAGCTAATAATGTAGTACAGTTATACTGTACAAGCCAGAAAAGGAGAACCTGGAGCCAGGTGTGACAGTGCATCCCTGCAATCCCAGCACTCTGGAAGCTGAGGCAAGAAGATCACGAGATCAAGGCCAGCCTGAACTATACAGAAAAAAAAAGACAGGTTGGAGGGATGATAGTCATAAGTGAAAGAAGGCAGGCAGCCTCTAAAAGCTGGAAAAGGCAAGGAAACAGATTTCTCCATAGAGCCTCCAAGGAGAACGGCTCTGCTGTGATCCTGACTTGAGGACTTCTGCCTCTGTAACACAATAAATTTGTGCTGTTAAATTCCAAGATTTTGATAACTTATAGCAACAACAGGAAGCCAATACTGGGAAATACCTTAAAATTCTAAGAAAGCAATTTTCAACATAGAAATACATTTATAATCAAGTAAGAATATTATTAATGAAGGATGAAGGCAGAGCAATTTTAAAGCTACAAGAATTTGTAGCTGGGTGTGGGGCACAGGTGTAATTCTAGCCCTCTGAAAGGCTAAGGACAATGGATTGCAAACTTGAGCCCCAGCTTAGGCAATTTAGTGACTTAGTGAGACCTTGTCTCAAAATAAAATTACAAGAAGGCTGATGTAGCTCAGTGTAAAGGTTTTTGGCTCAATCCCCAATATTACCAAAAATAAATACATAAGTAAATCTGCAAGAATTCAGATATTTTACTCTTCATGCATGTTTGGCAGCAAATGGACAGAATAAATTGGAATAAAAGGAAACCAAGAGAGCCTGACAGCAGCAGCTCTACCCTAAAGGAAGGCCCAAGAGTACAACCACGTACCATTCTCAAGAACAGGACAAACGTAACAGAAGAGATGATGTGATTCAGTATTTGGTTTGTTTTTGTTTTTTGGTTCCTGGGATTTAACTCAGGACCATCCACTTACAAGGCAGGCACAGTGCTGCCGAGCCAAATCCCCAGCCCAGTATTTGGAAACAAGACTAGGGTGATAAAAATGAGCAATGAGAGGGGAAAAAATCAATTTAGAAACTAAAGAAAAAAAATGACATAGCAAATTAACAGTCCAAATGTGAAGCAAACTAAAATATAATGTTTTAGCAAGTGGTGGAGGGTGATAAAAGATCTACCTGAATGAGGAACTGGGAGTGAAATATTCTTTGAATGGTGTAGGAGCCACGACTCTGAACACAGAGGAAAGAACACAGTTTTCCAATCCTTCCCTGCCCTGGTATTATTCCTTATTTACACGGTAACAACACCATAATGCAACTTATTGGTTTTCAACTCTTAAGTCAACATATGGATAAAGCACTGAAGTCCTGGTTATAGCTGCAGGGCAGAATGCAGAATGACTGCTGCACACCTCTAATTTCCACTACCTCTTTCCCATTCCTCATTCACAACTGATGACCTTGGTTTTTCATCAAAGAAAATGAAACAACCAACAGAGAATGCTCATAGACTCCTTCCTATCTGTGTTTATTCACATACTATCTTCCCATCTGTCACAACAGGTAACTGTTCACAATCCATAAGGCCACCCTTTCCTGTATACAACACCTATTTCTGCTTATCTGCTCCAGGACATTGCTACAGCAGGTGCCTTCCTCTTCTGCATCAGTTGTCCCCTCTGATGAATCACACCAATATACAAAAATGCTATGATCTCTCCCATCCTAAAAATATTGTAACACCTCTTCTTTTAACAGTACAACCTCCACCATCTAATGCTTCATTCCTGTTCCCATTAAAGCAACATCCTCTAAAAACATTTGTCCTTACTGTCTCAAATTCTTTCTCCCTTTTTTCTCTCGAACCCCTTCTAGATAAGCCTATGTCCAGGAAATCCAAGATGGTCACAGATGACCATTACGTTGTTAAATCAAAGTCAATTCTCAGGCCAGGGATTTAGCTCAATGGTTACACCACCTGCCTTGCAAGCACAAGGACCCAAGTTCAATCCCCGGTATCAAAAACAAAACAAAACAAAGTCAATTCTCAATCTTCATCCTAGTTAACCTGTCAGCAGCCTTCCCATCTTTGTTTCCCGTTACTGGGGATCAAACTCAGCACCTTGCACTTGTGAGGCAGGCATGGTGCCACTGAGCTAAATCCCCTGTGCCATCCTTCTCATTTTTTGCACCAGAGAATAAATAATCAGGAAACAGGTGGGTATAGTACAGCATTGTCTAGCATGCACAAGGCCCGAGATTTAATCCCCAGCACAGCGAAATAAAAGGAAGGGAGAAAAGGATGGAGGGAAGGAGAGAGACAAATTATCTAAAATTATACAGTAAAACAAGAGGAATGAGACTGAATGTAAGGCAAGGGAGCACTGTCTTCCTGAATGCTTTTGTACTATTTATTATGTTCATGTATAATTTTAATAAAACAACTCAAGAACAGGTTTTTGTTTTGGTATAAGGGATTGAACTTGGGACCTTGCACTTCTAAGGCAGGTGGTGTCAAGGACAGGTTTTAAGGTTCAATCCCCAGCAATGGAGGGAAAAAATGTTTAAGACAAAATAAGAACAATAGAGTAACATTTTATAAAGTAAGTCCTAAAGTCTGAAAATAAATCAAAAATCAAGTTCTGACAAAACAACTTTGAAAACCCTTCAACTACCCATAAGTATATCCACGTGCCACCTCTCTGCAAACTCAATAGAGCCCATTATTTTATCAATTAACCATACACAATTATATTTAGGAACCACGTACAAAGACTTCACATTGTACCTTTGAACACTAGATTCATTCTGTGTAGTGAGATGCTCACAGGAGAAGTACCCAGGAACAAAAATAACTGAGGCAACGTAAGATTCTGTCTGCAATCTCACTTACTCCAGGGCATTCATTCACTGGATAAGATGGCAGGCAGAATTACTAGTGCTACATAAACACACCCACACACACACACACTTCACCAGGCACATACAGTCAAATGTGAGTTAATTACATGTATGTTATCAAAAGGCTCCAATGTACAATGCTATGAAGTGCACACAGAACACAGGGGAAAGAGTGATCCTACTACGGAACTAAGAGATACTACAAATCAGGGGTGCTTCCTTACCTAATGTAGCACCCCACCCACACCCGCCTGCCTGTTGGGGATGAACCTATAGCCTTGCACATGCTAGGCAAGTGCTCTTCCACTCATATATACCTTCGCCCTTATAATGCATCACTACTAAAATTGTTTCTGGTGCTGAAGACAACCCTCACTTCCTAAGAAACCTAACCACTAAAACAGTGAAATGAATCTCCTAACCAGATTGGTTTCAGGAGTTTTTAAACTGCACATACCTTTCAGGGCTCATCTATTCAGGGTAGGTGGAATCACTGGATAAAACACTCTCAGGGCTGGGGATGCAAATCAGTGGTACACATTTGCATACTGTGTACCAGATCTTGGATTTGACCTCTAGCACAGAGAAAAAAGGGAAAAAGGGAGAGAGAAAACACACAAACCTAATGCTCTTCTCCTGGTACCACTGCTTCATTACTTTTAGGAAAGTATTTGCTCTGTGATCTGCTTATTCTCTACATAATATAAATGCTCAATGAACCAAATTGGGCAAAGTTAACAGTAGCTAAACAGGGACCAAAAGTCTTCCTACAAAGAACTCATTCTCTAATAAACAGACCAAACAGAGCTTATATTTCAATGCTAAGTCAACAGGTATTATGTAAATATCAAACAGAAAATCATAAAATGATTGCTTTCCTTTCCCACCTATAGTTTAGGAAAAATAAGAGATCAATGATGCCCTGTGGTGGCAGGAGTTTAGGAGAACAAATGTTTCAGATCAGAATTTAAATTGCTAACAATTCTTCTAGGGGCCAGTTTGGTAATACATTCCAAAAGACTAAAAAAGAAAAGAAAAAAGTACAATTCCTTTGTTCCAGCAATTATATTTTCACAGAACGCAAATGTGTCATGCAGTCCAATATAGTATCCACCAGCTAAATGTGGCTGCTTCCCCACCAAATTCTGAAGTCCAACCAGGGCTTTGAGCATGCTAAGCACACACTCTGTTACTGAGCTACAGAATCAGTTTCCACTTTGGCACTCAAAACATGGTCAGTCCAAATTGAGAAGAGCTGTAAGAACAGAGTAATTTTCAGATTTCAAAGACTTAACATGCAAAAAGAGAATATAAAATTATCTCATCAACACTTGTGTACCGATTACATGTTAAAATTATATTTGTTATATATGGGGTTAAATGAAATATATTACTAAAATTAACATAATCTGCTTCTCTTTACTTTTTAAAAATGTGTACCACAAAATTTTAAATAGCATATGCCTTAGGCAGCGTTACTTTTCAACAAATTGTACAAATCTGTATAAGGATGTTTGTCAAAGCATATTTTATAAAAATAAAAAACCAAATGGGGCGGGGTGTGGTGGTGCATGCCTGTAATCCCAGTACTAAGGAGGTTGAGCTAAGAGGATCACACTATGAGTTCGAGGCTAACCTAGACTACATAGCGAGTTCAAGGCCAGCCTGGACTACATAGTGAGGTCCTGTCCCGCCAAAAAACTACAGTAAACCTTAACTGTCTATCAACAGACTGATTAAATAAATTACAGCAAATTTATATAAATGGAGATACTTGTAGCCACTGAAATTGCTGATATTCAAAGCATACTGACATGAAATGATACAAAGAAAAAAATAAGTTTATAAAGCAGTACATACTTATATAATTCCCTCTTTTAAAAAAACTATGTTTACAGGTATGAGTACAGAAAAGTCTGGAAAGATATCAAAAATGAAAACTATGGTTACCTCTGGACAGTATCTTTTCTTTTTTTTTTCTTTTCTTGGTACAGGATTGAATTCAGGACCTTGAGCTTACAAGGCAGGCACAGTACCACCGAGCTAAATCCCCAGATTATTTTCTTTATAAATTTATGTTTTCTGAATTTCTTAAATAAGCATGACAAACTGTTGTAATTAGAACAATAAAACTATTTTTAGGGCTGGGGATTTAGCTTAGTGGTGCTGCCGCCTGCCTCATAAGCACAAGGACCTGAGTTCAATCCCCGGTACCAAAAAATACACCAAAAACAAAAAGCTCATACTTACTTTCATTATCTTGGTTAGATGAAGTCTGTAGTAGTAAGAGTCCTTAAGTCTACACAATGCTACACCTAGAAAAGCATTAGTACCTTCAGCCCAAGCAATTCTTAAAGCCATCCCAAAATAGTATTTCTGGGTTCCAAGGATCATTTTGAGAACTGTGCAATGAACCTGTAAGTGTTAATAAGCATTCACAGATTTGCCACCTCAGGCAACTAAATAATTAAGAAGTGGGAGGGTGGGAACTCACTGACAACACTGTTTATAAATACAGAATACCACACGGAACTGAGTGGCTAATGCAGAGGCAAAGATTTTCACTGCAGTCTTCAGTATCTTAGGAATTCTGAACTATGTGAACATACTGCCGACTAAAAATAAGTAAAATTTTTTTAAAAAGAAATATTATCTTGAAATATTAAAATTCATGATTTGACATGACTTATTCCAAACTTAAAACTTTGGTTTTTTTTTTTTTTTTTTTTTTTTAAAAGAGTTACCATTTTTTCGCCTGGCCCT
>NW_022900925.1:23934916-23948084 GCF_012274545.1 Fukomys damarensis
AACTTAAACTTTTGTTTTTTTTTTTTTTTTTTTTTTTTTTAAGACAGGTACCATGTCTTCCAGACTGGCCCTCAACTCCCTTTATGTAGCCTCGCCTGGCCTTGAACTTGTGATCCTCCTACCTTAGCCTTTGGAGTACTAGTATTGTAGGCCTAAGCTACTATGCCTGGCTGTAAAACATTCTTTAAGGTGTCTCTCAGTGCTTAGGACAACCTAGCAATAAAAATTTTAGTCTATTCAAGTCAAAATAATTGGGGGTTTTGAAGAAGGGCCACACAAAGATGAGGGAGAGAATATAAATTAGAAGTAGAAAGATGGAAAGGGGAGCAAAGAAAATATACTTCATTAATAGCTGAACTTGTTTTTAAACTCTTAGGCAAATAAAAATTTTTACTTCCTCTACCTTTGTTATATTATGTTCTTGGATATTTTGCTTATGGGAAATAGCAAAATGTCAACCATTGTTTCTATTAAAGGTCTTTCATGATACTGCATTTTAGACCTATAATGAAACATGGTACTCAATGCAGTTTGTAATGCATCTCATTAAATACGTTAATAACATGCATCTCACTAAAAGGTCAACTTATTATGACTAAAGTTTAGTTTTCTTTGAATCGTTTCATTTAAAGCTATAGAGCAAATTCTGGGAAAAAATAAGTAAGATACAAATACTCTCAATTCTCCCACTCACCAAAGTCAGCTGGGCTTATTAAAAAATTACCGTTAATGTTTTTATGTGGAATACTGGTATCAAGATTTAAAAAAAATTCTTAGACATACATGCTGAAAGATTTGACAAAAATGAGCTGATAGCTGTTGTTTGCTTCTAAATAATTCAGAAGTGGGGATCCTGCTAGTTTAAGTATAAATGAAATAAGTTGGCAGGTACAGGGCTGCTGGTACACCTCAATGACAGAGTTTTTGCCTAACTTGTATCAAGCCCTAGGTTCAATCCCTAGCACCACACATACACAAAAAAAGAGTGACTGGGAGTTAACTCCTTAAACTAGTGATGGTATACAGGGGTTCACTGCACTTTTCTCTCTACTTTCATATAGGTTTGATATAGTCCATAATAAAAAGTTTTAAACAATTCATGCTGAAATTTAGGTATCTTGCCTTATTCTTTATATATCCTCACCACCATCATAAGGGCCTGCCTCCTAGTAATGAAGCTGTTAAAAGGAGAAGGGAAAAGCTAGCCTCTCTGCCAAGTAGCTTTGTGCATAGAATATTCCCTAATTTTGTTAAGGTTACTTCATGACTTGCCACATATGCAGTCACTAAAATAACAAAAAATACTGTTGAAATAATTTCATGGTTCAAGAGATCTAATTACCAAATAATAACACCAAAGTGACTGGTGACTACATTTGTGTGTTGGAGAGGAAGAAAAGGAGATATTTGTTTAGTTTCTGAAAAGTAGAGTTTAAGGTACTAAAAGTACAAAGACTTGTTGTTCAGGAATTTACTGTGCTAGACTTTAGAGGCTATAATTAGGGCCATGAGAGTAAATGACAGCGCAAGGAGAGTACAGTATAAAAATGCAACCAAAGGACAGGTTTCTGAATGCAATCAAGTTTGCACTGAGATGGTAAAAGAAGAGCTTGAAAGAGATCAGAAAGGTGGGAGCATACAGGTCACCAAAGTCAAAGAAAAGTAAGGTTAAGTCTTTGCAAAGTGAGGTTAAGTCATCTAGGTAGGAAAGAACTCAGTTTGGCAATGAGGAAATCTCTAGCCAGCTTTCCATAGTGTGAGGGGCTGAAGCTAAATTATAAATACTAAAACAGACTGTAACATTGCCCACTTCCGAAAATATCCAAATTATATAGAGAATCTGAATTCTAAAAAAAATTTAAAAATCACTGAATGAGAAGAGAAAAGGAAGTGTCCTAGATCATAAGACGTGGAGAAGATGGCTAGTTATGCTATGACAATTAGGTGGTTGATTATTGCCAAATGCTTCTCAGCATAAAAAGATACTAGTACTTAACATATGTGGTGTGATATGTGCCGGACACTGTGCTAATGCTTTATATTGATCATGTCCTTTAATCCTCACAACCAAATTATCCCCATTTTACTTCAAAGTAACTTACAAAAGGTCACATAGCTAATCCATTGCTGAGATGAAATCTAAACCCAGGCAGTCTGACTTTACCCAGAAGACTAAGCAAATTGAAAAGAGATTTAATTAAAGACAATATATGTTCCAGTGTTTGTTCTACGGTAGGCATAAATTCAGGCTATGTTCCACAACAGCTATACAGAACAGTATAAATTGGCCACCCAGAATAATGTAGCCATGAAATTATTCTTAAACTCTGTGTACCAAAACGTAAGAGTGAAACAGAGGTTAGCTACCCTTCAGATGCACAGAAACTCTGGTTATTAGAAACCTCCCTAGCCTCTCAGAAAACACAACAAATATTTCTTTCTTCTCCCTCCTCCACAACCCCTCTGTCAGATTAAATAAAGTTCACCAAATGGACAAATGGTTAAGCACAAAAGACAGATTTTAAAAGATCAGAACTGTTGTAAAACAAGTTAAATAATAATAAAATGTCTAAAGAAACGAAATGATATTTAAGAACAAGAATGTGTCCATTATACCTGATGCTAACCCTTAACATATCTATACTTTAAAGATGAATTTTTTTAAAAAAAAGGAAAAGACCCAAGAAGAGCAACAGAATGGAAAAGGTCTTATTAAAACATTTAACCTATTGCAGTTTATATCTCATTCATATGCACATAATTCCTGAAATTAGGGTACTGGGGCACTAAAAATAGCAGAGAAGTGCTCAAAAAAAAAAAAAAAGTGAAAACCATCAATCTTTCATCTACTTAAGGGAGGAAAGAAAGTTGAAGAAAAGGATATAAAAGCCCCATCTCATATTAGATGCAGGATGGTTCCTGAAAGAAGTGTTCAGTCTTATATGGGACAGACTTCAAATATAGGAAGCCACTCCTAACTAAACCAGATACTGTCCTGTATAACAAACTGTCACAGAATTCCCTACCCTAGAAATCCTATACATGTTATCTGGAATGATTTAAGGTGGTTTCATTTACAGCAAATGCCAACACAGATGTCCTCCACAGGTCCTTTCCAACTCTTAACTTCATACTATACGTCTTTTTAACTTTTCTGAGATGGGGTATCAATGTTTCCTAGGTGGCCTCAAAACCCTGGGCTTAAGGATCCTCCTGCTTCAGCATCCTGGGCAGCTAGGACTACAGGCACATGCTAGCCCACCTGGCTCTTGTTTTTTAATGTTTGTGGTACTGGAGATTGAATGAGGGACCACTAAGCTACATCCCCACACCTTTTTATTGTTTTATTTTGAGACAAGGTCTCACTAAGTTGCCCAGACTGGCCTCAAACTTGTGATCTTTCTGCCTCATCCTCCCTAGCAGCTGGGGTCAGAGATGTACACCACCATGCTTGGCCCAGCTTTAAGTTTTAAAGAGCAAATAGAAGGGCTGGGGAAGTAGCTCAATGATAGAGTGTTTGCCTAGTATGTGCAGGCCTTGGACTGAATCTCTAATAACATACCACCTGAACAGCAAAAGAGCAAATGGAAACACCAACTCTCAGCATGCAAATAAGGAAGTGATTCAAACCACAGCACATTCACCCCAGGTGTCCCTGTGCCCCAGTCCTTTGGTGCCACTGGGTACAAGGAGGCAATGTGCTGCCAAAGGAAGACTCCTAGTCCTAAGGCAGAAAAGCTGGAGTTTTACTTCTGCTGCTCATGAACAACCTCTGTAACTCTGGGCAAGTCATTTTCTTGGGCCTCAGTTCTCTCATCTGTAAAATGAGGGAATTGGGAATCAAATGATCGCTAAATTTTTCTCTCTAGAATTTTTTAACTTTATAGCTCTGTAATTTTCTTCCAAACTTAATCCTCCCCCTGCAGTCATAATCTCTCCTCACTCTCTGCCACTCAAAGGAAGACATGTATAAAATCATCTTAGCACAATGTTCTAAAAACCTTCCAAAGGATGGCATGTTTTAAGCACGACACAACTAACTTAAATGAACTAAGTTTAATTACTCATCCTTTCCCTTTTGCCCTATACCAGTGAGCTATCACAGTGTTCCCTTAACCCAAGCCTTAAAGAAGTTACTCAAAGCCACAGGGAGACCAAGGAATGAAAACAGGAGAAAAGAAAGTATAGCAGCTATGGCTCCAACACCCAATCCATTTCAAAGTTGTCTTCATTTAATAAAAGGGTTACAATGCTTTTTTTTTTAAAGAGTTAAAAAACCACTATTGTAATATCATTAAAATCAGATCTTCTCTTCTTCTTTTACATCAACCCCAATATACCTCAGTGATTCTAAATATCCCAAAATAGTATAGTATTCTTACTGTTTTTCAGGGCACTGACAAATTCTGGGCCACCTTTGTCCTTGAAAACTGGGAAAACATCCGGTTGAGGCAGCTGATTGGTAGTCAACAGAGCTTTTTGTAGCTTGATCCTTCCTTCCAAGAGCTGATCCCACAGTGCTAAGAAAGCAAAAAACAGAAGCCAACCCATGAGTTAGAATAAAATCTTCCTGGGATGAAGACAGGGGAGTACCAGGAAACCAGACTGGTCTCAACGCAGCACAGCTTTATCAGTTTCAGGCCATGAAAACACTCTCTATTCTAGGAAATCAATTCAGTACCTTGGAAACAAATATTTGTTAGAAGAGAGGGAATGCTAAAGCCCAAGGAAAAGAGAAAACATTTGCCTCTTCTATCTTCCACAGTTGCTAGAAGTACTAGAGCAGAACCAGCTAAGCAGCTCAGTGCAGAAATGGCTGGCTAAGCACAGAGGAATAGGGCTTTGGGGCTCTGAGGAAGTGAGGCATGTCATAAACTAATTGGAAGGATATCGAAGAGACAGAACAGCCACAAACAAACAAACAAACAAACAAAAAAGTAGACAATTGCAGAGGCTCTGAGAAACAAGTGACCAGCAAAATCATGTACAAACCTATCTGGTTCTTCACAGCTCTTCCCTTCTCCACTTCCTCGGAAACCTTGGTGCTGGAGAAGGTCATCACCACACCGTCATCTTCGCTGTGCCTGTCTCTGGCCCTGTCTTCCTCACTCTCATCCTCCAGGTCTTCATCACCATCCCCTTCTTCCATGCCACTCTCTTCCTCTCCATCTTCTTCCTCCTCACTGCTCCCAAGCTCATCCATTCCCTCAGTAAATTTCTTAAAGTCACCGATGCTCTGGAAACTAAAGCCTGGTGAATTTGCAGAGTGGCTTCCGCCCTTCTTCCAGGCTGCACCCTCATCATCAGCATCCTGTTCCTCAACAGCACTCAGGTCATCCTCATCAGATTCCTCTAGGCCGAGGGCCTCCAAATCTCCATCTCCAGACCTTTCTCCATCAGATATCTCCTGGTCTGAATTAGGAGGGAAGAAAGAAAAAATAGGTGTTGGCTGGGTAAAAATACAAGGCCACACCTACATTTCAACTGAAGAATTATGGCATGTATGGGGAGGCAGTTATTACTGTATTCAGTGCAACTTAACAAATATTAATTACCTACTATTTCTAAAATGCTAAGAGGGAAGCAAAAATGAACAAAACAATACAGAGAAGAATGAAAAATGCTTTGCTAGCGTCCTATAATCCCAGCACTCTGGGCGGCTGAGACAGGACAATTGTGAGTTTGAGCCCAGCCTGGCCAGTTAGCGAGATCCTGTCTCAAAAATAAAACATCAGGGCCAGGGATTTAGCCCAGCAGTGCCTCCACCTGCCTCACAAGCACATGGTCCTGAGTTTGATCCCCGGTACCAAGGGGGAAAAAAAAAAAAAAAATAGGGTTAGGGGTGCAGCTCAGCGCAAAGGTCCTAGGTTCAAACCCTACTACTTTCAAAAAACAAACGAACAAGAAAAATTCCCTTTTTCAATATAGTGACACATTGCTAATCCCAGACACTTTTGAAGCTGACAAGAGGATTGTAAATTTGAAGATACTTGGGCAACTTTAGTGAGACATTGTCTCAAAGTTTAAAAATAAATTTAAAAAAAGCTTAGAATGTAGCCCAGTGGTAGAGCACTTATCACACATGAAGCCCGAGGTTCAATTCCAGCACATTAGATAAACAGATTATAAAGTCAAAAATGCTTTACTAAAATTTCAATAACCCACAGAAGGTCAAATTTTAACTGTGGGGCAAATGAATTTAAGAAAGATTATCAACTATGTACTACATACATGTAATAATAAACTAAATTTTTTTTTCCTGGAACTGGGGATTGAACTCAGGACCTGGTGCTTGTGAGGCAGGTGGTGGAACCACTGAGCTACATCCCCAGCCCCTAAAGTTTTTTTAAAAAAGATTATAAGACACGGCCAGGGATATAGCTCAGTGTCACCATGCCTGCCTGGCAAGGACAAGGTCCTGAGTTCGATCCCCAGTACTGGAAGAAAAAAAAAATTATAAGGAGCTAGACACAGCAATGCAAGCTTGCAATCCCAACTAGTTGAGGGGCTGAGGCAGGAGGATTGCAAGTTCACTGTTAGCCTGGGCAATTCAGTGAGACCCCATCTCAACAACAAAAGAACAGTAAAATTTCAAAATGATTATATAGCCATAATACAATTTATCATTAACTATCCCAAATGTATAATCTCTATCATACCAGTGTACTCTACTTTTTATTAAGAATCCAGTATAACACAGACATCGAGGCTCAGAAAACACAACATTCAATGCTGGTGAAAGGAGTTCATGGTCTGATAGTAGTGGCAGATATGCATACCAGGGCAAGTGCAGGGATCCAAGTTCGATCCCTGGTACAAAAAAAAAAAAACCACCACCACCAACAACAAAAAAAAGCATGCTAGTAATTATATTACAATGTCATCAGTACACAGTATGTAGAGAAGTAACCACTTAATTCTCCCAGAAAGGTGAGGGAGCTTCACTTTAAGGAGACATTATGATTTTGCCTGTAAAAGAGTAAGAAACAGGTCATCAGAGAGAGAAGTGGCAGTGGGGCGAAAGCATGAACAGTGCTGGAGTAGAGAATGCACAGGAACTGGTGGGAGATATGCCTACAAAGTTGCCAGTTAATCAGGCAAAGCCCTGTCTTCCTGAACTTGATCCTATCACAGAGTACTACCAGCTCCTGGTTTTACCTATGCTGTGGCATCACCTGACACTTAAAGAGGTTTTCACTGTTTATCCATTCTCTTCCATGGTAAAGCATAAAATCTCCATGTCTACCAAGCATGATTATTAGTATAACCTTCTTCAACATTCTTCAGTAAAACAGATTTTATGAAAACACGATGGGTCTTCAGTACTTCTTTAAAGAAATATACATAAATAAGACAGACAAAGCTGTCAGAAATATGAATAGGAAAACTGCAAAAACCATAAACCCTTCAAGTTTTTAAATGTATGCATATCATTTCTCAAACTAAGAAAGTTTCATGGGGGACAGTGGGGAAAGAGGACATAAAAAGAATTAAGATGTATTAAGGATATATTTAACTTCCTATGATGAATGCATCCATTTTATACTGTAAATATGTACTAATAAAAATTCTTTTAAAACTTATATAGCACTGCAGTTCTTAGAGTCAGACTACCTTCACTTGAATCCCAGCTCTTTAACTTAATAGTTGTGTGATCTGGAGCAAGCTACCTACCAATCAGCCCCTCACTTTCCTATCTGTAAAATGGGGATAAATAACACCAACTTCTTGAGCTACTGGGAGTATTAAATGAAATGACACAGACCATGATAAGAGATAATATTTTTGAGAACTGTGTCCCAGACTTTCAGAACTTAACTGAACAGTGACTGACACGTGGTGAGAGTTCAATAAATATTATCATATTCATCTCATGATTGGTCCCTTTATCAGGCTCTAAATAAAGAGTAAGAGAAGTTATTAGGAGCTCCCAAAACTACCTCAAGAACTAAATCACAGGTATCATAACCTGAATGATTGTTCCTTTTATATTATCTATAGATTATCATGGTACTCCTAACCTAGCTAAGGAAACAAATTGCACCCTTTATAACCACAATACTCAACCCTTTCTTCAACCTTGAAAGTATAATTCTTTTGTTGTTTTTTTTTTCTTTCTTTTTTTTATAGTTACAGGAATCAAACTCAGGACCCTGCACTTGCAAGACAGGTGTGATGCTACTGAGCTGTATCTCTGGACCTTGTTGTTGTTAAAATAGGTTCTCACTGTGCTCAGGGTGGCCTCAAACTCATGATCCTTCTGCCTCAGCCTTCCAAGTACTGGCATCACAGGCAATATATCACAACATACAGCTGAGAAAACAAAATTCTTTAAAATCATAAAATAAGGGCTGGAGATTTAGCTCTGAGGTGCAGTACCAGCCTGGCAAGCGCAAGGACCTGAGTTCAATCCCCAGTTCCACAAAAGAGAGGAAAAAAGAAAGAAAGACAGAGAAAGAAAAGAAGAAAAGAAAAGAAATGACCTTAGAATTAAACACTGTTTTAGGGGCTCAGTGTTGCCGCTTTCCAAGCAAAAGGTCCTGAGTTCAATCCCTGGAACAACAAGAACAACAACAAAATTCCTGGCACTGCAAAATTATAAAGTGAGTTTACACTTATACTGTCTTGAAGTAGTGAGGAAAGCATTATATTATTTTTACAATGGTGAAAGGTGCTGATACTATACAGTGAACCAGTGCAAGCCCTAACAAAACAAAGGAAATGAGTCAAAATCCAAAAGGAAGGGCTAGGGATTTAGCTCAGTGGTTCCGGTGCCTGCCTCACAAGTGCAAGGACCCAAGTTTGATCCCTGGTACCAAAAAACAAAAAACAAAAAACAAACAAACAAACAAAAAACCCAAGATCCAAGAAGATGCTTATTAGACATGTTTTTTGTTTTGTTTTGTTTTTGGTACGGGGGATCGAACTTGGGTTCTTGTGCTTGCAAGGCAGTTGCCAGAACAACTGAGCTAAATCCCCGGCCCTGGTTTTTGTTTTTTTAACACACAGACCTCTCCAATATCCAATGCCTTTTTTTCCCACTCCATTTTAGGAAGAATTCTTAGTCTGATTTACACAGCACAGCAACTTGATCCTCCGGGCTTGAGGTTTCTTATGAAGTGAAATGATGTAACATCTAAGGCTCTTCCTAATACCAATCAATGGTCTCTCCTAAGATAATAGGTAAAGACAAATTTGCAGACAACATACACATAAAAAGGATTTTAACCCTAAAAATTTAAGGAAAAATGTTTCATGCAAATAGATCTACTCACCAGATAAACCTGGCAGAGTCTGCTCCCAGTGATCTTCCTTCCAAGCTTTTCTAGAGGTGGTCTTGCCAGAATACTTCTTGTCTGTGTCCAAGAGGGATGTGGATGCCAGTTTTCTAATGCTACCCACTGCCAGGAAATCACCTTCCCCATCTTCCCCTTCATCAAATCTGTCAATCACTCTGGCAGCTGTAGCTGTGGAGGAGGAAAAGTAATCACAATCTCAAGTTAGAAGAAACCCTTTCAAGTCATACTCAATATCCTCTGCAAAATCCTCACCAACTTCCAAGAATAGGAAACTCATTACCGCTCCAGGTAGAACACCATCTTACTGCTGTTTCTGAACAGATAGCTAACTCCCTGCATGTAGTAGTAGATGTATTTCTGTGCCCTAGATCCTATAAAATAAATCTAATTCCTCTTCCATGTGTGACAGTCACTCCAATATCTTAAATCAGCCATCAAGTCCTATCTTCACTCCGTCCTGCCCCTCAGGGAGTTTTCTTATCCTGGCTAAACAGCCCCCAGTTCCTTCAACTGATATTCCTAAGCTACGGTTCAGCACGCACATTATTATCCCTTCCGCACACTTTTCAGACTCAAGTCTAAAGTAGGATTACCCCCAGCTAGACCTCGAGCATCAGCTTATAGAGCGGTGGTCTGTCATCAGACACTGAGCAAGTGTCTTGGGACCTAAAGAGGTTTAAACAGTGCCAGGGACCCCTTACTTTTTCCTTCATTCTCCAAGCAAGTTTTAGATGCAACCAGAGTTGTTTTTTTAAAGACGTCTTTCGGCCTTTTTCTAAGGCAGCCTGAGAGACAACTTCAACCTGCTGCCACTCTCTGGCTTCCTCCAGCAGCCCTCGACCAACTTAAGCAGCTCAGGGTCCGAGTCCTCGATAAGTGTCCCCTCCCACCACCGCCGCTGCTCCAAGTCTACAGTGCGTGTCAGAAGAAGGCAAAGCCCTCCCCCGAGTCAAGGGACAACCTGGCGGGAGGCAAATTCCTCTGCGCCAGGAGGGAAGGAGGCAAGACGGCGAGGCACAGCTGCCGCTCCTTCCACGCCGCCCCAAGCCTGTACTAAACCCGGCCCACGGCTCCGCACGTGGTCGGCCACAGTCAGGCCTCACCCTCCTCTGGGTCGGCCTCAGGATCCGCCTCGCGCGGTCGCGGGTTCAACAACTGTTCCAGCTGCAGAGCCAGAGGCTGCGGCCCCGCCATCTTCAGCAGGTCCCCGACCACGCTGCGCAAGTGAACGGGCGGCCCGAATCCCGGCCCAGACGCTCTCTCCAAGTCGCAGTTCCTAGCCCAACAGTACGCAGAACAGCCAGGGACCGCGCCGAGCCTGGTGCTCAGCTTCCTACCGGCAACTTCCGGGAGGCGCGCGAGAGGAGGGGGCGGGGCCTGCGCGTCACTACGCGCGTTGCTATAAGGAAGGCGGAAGACCGCGGGAGGCTGAAAGGATTGTGGCCTTGGGACCACGCGTGCGCGTGCGTGGAAGAGCTGTGTGGTGAGGCGCGAGAGCGCGCTAGAGCACGTGACCGCCTCCAGCCCTGAGCGTTGATTGCGTTGCGTGCAGCCAGTGTCTCCTTGCACAAAATGTGCCTCAAGCTTTGTGAGTGGTTCTCTTAGAAATAAAGCACAGCGTAGCCGTGGCCCAAGGTGGCTGATTTGGAAAGGAAGAGGGAGTAAGAAGTAAGCTTTTCGAATCGCTGTTGCGTGGTTGAGTATGCAAAGGCTGGGACCCAAAACACATTGGGCTTTTCACAATTTAGAGGAGTTTGGGGCCGGACTCGTGCCTCCAGCCCCGAAGCAGCCAGAATTTGGGAACCTACAGTAGAGAGGTGCATCTTGCAGCGAACTGCTGGTGTCTTCATTAATAGGAACAATTAGAAATCGCTATGGCTGTGCACAAATAAAGATCGCTTCTGTAGCTTTTCCCAAAAGGGGGTGGAGTGAGGTTACTACACACTCCTCTGTATAATCTTTCCTGTTGAGAGATGAAGGCGAACTCAAGACACCTGAAATGGGTGTGACAAAAGCAGAAAAACTCAGGTCTACCATTAGGAGGGAAGCATATAAAGATTTAATAGGAAAAATTTAATTTCACCCAGGCACAGGGAAAAATGCAATGCCTTTGCACTTTCGTTCCTTCGTTGAGCATTCCCTGACTGCCCACTGTGTGGCAGGCACTGCTAGATGATATACAAGATGAGTAAATTAGATTCTTTCTCCAGTGATTAGCGCGGGGGTGGGGAGCAGACAAACCTGTAAACATAAACTGCAGTAAGGAATGGTAAGTCTGAATGTAAAGTGATCTGTCTTTCCACTATCTGTTATTGGAAGTCATCTGTAGAGACCTGGAACCTGCTCAGCCGATAAACTGAAAAGATCCAGAAAAAGAAATTGGTGATGCCCTGACAGTATCCCTTTTTGAGTACAGTCCAGGCCACTTGGGTCCCACAGCTGAACGATCTTGGCAACTCTAAATTCTCTAGTATCTCTCGTAGAACCGAAAGGAAAAGAAGGTCCCTGACTTTCACAGTCTTCGTATGCTCAAGGTCACTACTTTAATATGGCCTATCAATACCATGCCTCTGTCCTAAGTGGCTCTGGCATGAAGACGACCATGGCTACAGTGGGGAAGAAAATCCTGTCCTACAGTCAGTCTCCTCAGACATGGATGGAAAAGAATGCCAGCCAGGAATGGGAATCAGGCAAAGAAACCCTCATTTTACCATCTATAAGAGAACTCTGGCTATGAGAACAGGGTTTTGTTTTTGTTTAAAAATATATCTATTTTATTTGCAGTCTTGTGCCAGCATTTGGACCTCTAGAGCAAAAATGTACTTCTCAATCCTCTACAAGGTCCCATTATCCTGGACTTCAAAAACCAAGTGTTTTTCCTGCCTCGTACTTAGGAAATTACCTCCTCCAGTCCACTTTTATTGCTATTTTGCGGATTAAAAGTGCTTAGAAATCTGGCCTTCAAGTGAGGAGAAAAAAGACGGGGGTGGGGTGGGTTGGGCTGAGACCAGGTCTACACTGTCATGTCATGCAAACTGGATGCTGCTTGACCATTGTGTGGCCACAAAGGGCAAAGACTCAACAGAAAATGCTATAGACTTGCTTACCTACTTTCCCTTCTCTGCCCTGGGCTTCAGTAATGATTTGGGAAGCCTTTTAAAGAAGGAATCAAGAGCCCTCCAGGCCACACATCCCAGGGTCCCCAAAATGCTTCCGTCTGGTGCTTTCTTACTCAATACTGAGAGTAGAAGATGATTCCTGGAGAGGAAGAAAGGAGAATGAATTTTAGGACTGAAGCTTCCAGAGAAGTTGAGGCACAGGATGGGAGAAACCTCTCCACTGCTGGGGTGGGGGGTGTATCTCCGGAATTGTAGTCTTCATTCTTCAAGGGGGGCGCTGCTTCCCTGGGAATGGGTGAGTGGACTAATGAGAGGGAATATTTCAAAGACTATACCTCCCTAGAAGAAATTTCAACTTCTGAATGCTTTAAAAATGGAAGCAGATGAGATAAGCAGAGTGGTGCAAATAAAGGCAAGCAGTCTTCCCAAAGAACAATCTATCCGTCCTCTGGAGAGAAGCCAGGAGGGTCTCCCCGTTCATAGCCGGGTTCACAGTCCTGCCATCTGCTAAGAGCTGCAAGGAGGCAAGCAGAAGTAGGCTTAGCAGAGGTGACATTAGACCACCCTACCACCACCACCACCATTGTCTGAAACTGGCGTCTGTTTTTTTCACTGGACCAGAAGTTTCGAGAGTTGAGGGAACCCGGCCTCCAATCCACCTCTCTTCTAAGGCACCACCAAACTCCTAGTCCCAGCCCTCCACGAACTCTCCCTCCTAGCCTTGTCTTGCACCAACACAGCACCCCAGCC
>NW_022900925.1:23948199-23951677 GCF_012274545.1 Fukomys damarensis
CCCCCCCCCCCCCCCCCCCCCCCCCCGTGCAGAGCAGCTGGCTGGGTGAGCTTTCACTCTCTCGCCCTCACAGATGGCCGCTCTGCCTTGGAACCCCCAGCACAGGTGGCGGGAGGCATAGAGGTGGTGACTTTAAGATGGCCTCGAGGATGAACTAAGCTGCCAGGCTGGGTGGGAGAGCCGGAGAGGAGCTGCCCTTCTGGGTGACTACTGTGGCGCTGCCCTGTGGCCAGCGCATCTCTAGGCGGAGCCACCGGCCAAAGGTGCCTCGCTTCCCTGAACCTCGGGTGTAGGTGGACAGCTCGGTATTGCCTAGCGAGAAGGGAATCAGTGCCTGCCGCTTCTAGATCTCTCCATCCTGAGCCTCCAATTTAGACTGCTGAGCATCACCACCTGTTCGGTATCAACCAGGTTCCATGATATCGTGCCAAGGGGCAAGACTGTGTCACACCACCGAGTTTGAATTGAACACACACCGCTTGTCTAACTCTAAAACGTTTATCAAATACCCTAACGCCACAAGAAAGCTGCTAAATAATTCAGCCATCTATGATAAGAAAATGCAGCTTCTCAAAGAGCATAAGTTCAGTTAAATGAATGTCTTTAAGGAGGAGGGGGTAGAGTAAGGGCTGTAATGAATATGTTAGCTATGATTTAATGTATATAAATGCAAAAGGGACAAAACAATCCGGTGATCGAATATAAAGCAGTTAAAAGAAAATGTGCTACGTGTAGAAGCTAGGAGTTTCAGAAGTCTCCTTTGTATTTCATAAATTTTTATTTCTGAAAGAACACTACCAGATTCCTCCCTGATAGCCCCCCTCATTAGATAAGCCGTCATTGTGATGCAGAGAAAAACTGCTTAATTTAAAGCTTTCTCTACAAGATAAAATTCGCTGTCTTAACAAACTAGGAAAACAGTACTGGAAATTACATACTACATAATGTAAAACTTTTGATTTTTTTCAAAATTAGGAAATAAATAATCCAGTTTGAAATGTAGGTGATACGGAAAAGAAAAAACTTCTGAAAATCTAATAGCATTTGATATTAAACCACAAATACACCCACACATGAGAATTTCACACCAGATAAAATATTCAAATTCCTTCCATTTCTAATGAAAGCTTGGAAGGGATTGAACTACTTTGCAGAACCCATTGGCCAACTCCCAGTTGAAATTTGATTTCTATATTAGTTATTTTTGTTCTTCTTTCAGAAAACTTAATATGCATCTCATGCCAAGCAAAAATAGTTTTCCTTTTGGGGAACTTCAAATGTAATACTATAAAATAACAACTCATATCAGTTCTGTGAAAAGGATTAAAGTATTTCATTTCTAGTTTACTGTACGTTCATTTTATGTTATCTTTCAAACCACCGAATTAGAAAGCAGGATTATCTATGGAAAATGAATTGAAACTGAAAAGGACCACCACTAACTATATATTTACAAGCATGACTTTCACAAGCCTGGTTTTGCATATGTAGGGAGAATGCTTTGGATCTCATCTTTAATCACAGACCAGAACTATTCATTTTTAGCCATGGATTTGATTTCTATTTCAAATTCTGTGTTAACTTATCAGCAAATACCTCTTCAACTGTATCAGTTAAATCCACAGAATCCAGATCTGTATTTAATGACAGCAGGAAGCCACAGAGAAAAGCTTGCCTGGTATTAGCAAAGGGGCTTCAGCCATAGCCCAGGCAAAAACAGATACATCATCCCAATTCTGGCTGTCTTCCTCCTGGCTTCTGAGGGCCTCATTCTGCACCCCATCAAGAGTCCTCTCTAATTGTCGCAAACATCAAATACCACACCAATTATCTAAACATCAGATTTTCTATTTTTATTAAAAACTCACAAATTTATTCAACATGTTTTCTTTCATACAGTGAATGGTCTAATATGCACTGGAGGTCACACAAGCTTAGGTTTATTAGAACAATAGAAGACATATGAGAAATTTAATATATAAAGAAAAAAGTAGCAGCTGCTGACTGCATATTTGACCATAAAATTTAAATATTTTGGATTTTTATTTTAAAGACACAAAAATAAAACCTGTGTGGGTCTATATAAGTCATATTAACAATTCCATGAATGTTCAACAGGACTAAAAATTAGCAAAGATGTCTTGTTTTAAACCTTTAACACTTTTTTTTTAAAACACTTTCTCAGGTTGCTGGTGCCTGGCACCTTTACAGTATTTGTGCTATAATTATTCTATTTGGCAACTGTCTGAATATCATGTTTTCTCTTTGCCTCGTGTAAACAACACCTTTTTACATACTAGCACAGTGAGCCGCAAGCCCTGCAAGTCTCTCAGAACATCTACAGGAAAAGAAAAGGAATAATTTTGGTTGATTGCTCAAAACATTTTGTTTTTGAACAAGAGGTTTCAAAACAGGATATCTTAGTAAAACACTGAACTCCTGAATTTAACATTATACGTAAACAGTTGACTGTTTTTAGTTCAATAGTCTTTTGTTTTTTAACTTTTGTGTGTGAAGGTAGAATACTTTTCTTGTACAGCTGATGTTCAAGTCATTTTTTACTGAAAGGTCTGGCTGGAGACCATCAATTGTGTGGTGTGTGTGTGTGTGTGTGTGTGTGTGTGTGTGTGTGTGTGTGTGTGTGTGTGTGTGTGTGTACAGCTTTGTGAAGGTAGAAGAGTTGATACTGAGGGCTTTACATTTAGAATTTTGCAATTTTGGCAAAACCAAAAACCAAAAACCCAGATAGACAAAAAATATATAGTCCCACCTGATGCACAGCAGGGTTGGTGTTTCTGAAGTTATGAGTTTGTTGTCGCTGTCGCCGACCTCTGAGACAACACTAATAAAAGAATATCTCAGAGCCAGAACCCGCCCGGCCGGCCCGGAGCGTGCGCCAAGCGCTGTGCGCGCTCGCCCGCGGCTGTCTCAAGGTCATTCTGCCGCCCGCCGTTGGGCGCACAGGTCCGCGGGGTCTGTCCAACGATCGGGGTCCAGGTGGGAGGTGGGGAAAGCTCTGTATTTCCCCTTCGCGAACCCCAGTTCTGCACCTCGCCAGCCAGGGTGTAGATCCCAGTCCGACCTCGAGGCGGATTTGGATCCTACTTTGTGTCCCCTTTCACGTCCGGTTTCCCAGACCGCGAACGGTCCCCGAGGCTGGAGGAAGTGGGGCAGGAGGCCCGCTTGTTTTTTTTTCCCCTTCTTTCTTAAATAAAAGTTCATTTCTGTACAATCACGAACACCGCGGACCGTGCGGGACCCCGCTACCACACGGCCGCCTCGTTCATTTCGGGGGGATGGGACAGGTGGTTCCCGTAGCTCGCCCCGCCGTTTACCGACAGCGAAGAGAAGGGCGGGCTCGGCCCGAAGACCTCAGCCGACATGGAGTGCAGAGGCCCGGGCAGGCTGGGCTCGGGGCTGGGAGAGTCCCCTGGGGGGTGCGCCAGGATGTCGGTGAACCGCTGCGCCTCGCTGGATG
>NW_022900925.1:23951754-23956825 GCF_012274545.1 Fukomys damarensis
CTCGCTGGATGGGTGGTGGCCGGGCAGCGGGTGCTCCAGGCCGCCCAGGGGCGTCCCGGAGGGCCCGGACGACGGCACGAAGGGAAGGTCCACGGGTGTCTGGGCCTGCGAGGACGGCGGGCCTTGCGGGAAGAAGTCGTAGTTGCTGCCGGGGCCGTAGTACTCGCTCTGGTAATCTGCAGGTCGGCGGGGAGGAGGATGTCAGGGCGGGGTCCCAGTGGGTAGGGCCGGACCCAAAGGGTGGGAAAGGCGCGCCGAGAGAGGCACTGACGGTAATTACGGGGGCGACGCAGATAACGAGCTGTTTGCGGGGCGCGCCTTGAGTCTGGGAGCAGGGAGCAGGCTTTGTGCAAAACAGCAGTTGCTCCCTACCTGCCCACCCTCCTCACCCAATGTCCGGAGCCTGGTCGTAGGTCTCACCACCTCCCCAGCCTTCTCCCTACTCTCTCGGACTCATCACTTCTCTACAGAGAGCCAAGGGCTCTCCCCGAACTGCCACCCGCTTCCAGCGAAGCCCGTCCCGACCTGGCCGCGCGCCCCGCCAAGCGCACCCACCTCCATAGAAGGAGAAGGGGCCGTTAGGGATGAGCTCGCCAGGCTCCAGGCGGTCCACGAGCGGCCTCATCCGGCGCGGACTGCGGAAGAAGGCGTGGCGCCGGGCACCCAGCGCACTCAGCTGCTTCATTCTCCGTTCCTTGGAGCGCCGGTTCTGGAACCACACCTGAAGCACACACGCCAAAGCGGGGTGAGGCCACCAGGACTCCACTCCCCAGCCTGGGTGTTCATCTGGAGCCCAGCCCTTCATTCATTCACGCTGGCCGGGGGCGGGGGGGGGGTCGGAAGTGGTGATGAGGTCCCTGGATAGGACTGACTGCTCAGGTAAGACCCTAATCCGAGGGTAGGCAGAATTCCCTTCCTTGAAAGAGGGACCTAGACAGGCTGCCTTGTCCGAAAGAAGGAGCCAAACAGCCAAATGGTCAGTTACAGCTTCTTGGGCTGTACATACAGACACAACACCTCCAAAGCAATGTCACAAACACAGCTTCCCTTGCAGTGACTACTCCCCAACCCCAGGATAGTGACGACACAGAAATTCTCCTGCTGAAACTGTTTCCCAAGGGTGGGACACCAAAACCCACAATCCTTTCACACCTACACACAATCTCCTAGCCTCTCACAGATAGTGACCTAATGGCAATTGTGACTCTGGCACACAATTCTACACTTACGTGCACAAGTTTGAACAGGGTCCTGGAGATCTCACAGCCTCACTCCCTCTGTAAGCCCCTTGCATCCTGGCAAAGGCACACTGAGCCTCCCACCTACAACCTGGCAGAGCCTCCAGGCACTTTGCTGGGGACACCTCACAAAGTCTCGCCTCTTCCCAAAGCACAGGCCCAGCTGCCTCCAGATGGCCCCTCCTCCTCATCCAACCAGGGATGGCACCCAGGCAGAGCCTGACTGCCCACTCAACCACCTTCCCTTTGATCCAGGACACCCCAGCAACCTTTGGATGGCAAGTCTCTGATCTGGGGCTTGTGTTGCTGGGGCAAGAGTCCCACAAAGTTGGGATTGAGAATTTAGAAGGAGATCGTGTATAGAAGCCGAAGGAACTGATTGACTCTGGCACCCGCAGTGACTACTCTGCTCCTTCCTTACAAGGGTGGGGTGGGATTGGCCGGCTGTGTGTACAAAGAGGTATATAACTTTCTCTGTGGTATTGGGCACAGCCTCCAGCTTCATGAGCAGCTCCCCACAGAGCTTCCCCCACCCCTTCTGAATCTCTACTGTCACCTCTGTTGGGCTACTCCAGGGACTTCCAGCAGCTCCAGGCAACAGGAGGTGTTTCTCCCCACACACACACCGCTCTCCACCAGACTCCCTGCCCCCAAGTCCAGGCAGTCCCAGGCTTGGACTGGGCCTTCTGAATGGCCTGTGGTCCCCTGGGAGAGAGTGGCACGCCAAGGCTCTGACCTGGATGACGCGCATGTTGAGACCGGTCTCTTGCGCCAGCTGCTCCCGGATGTGCCGAGTGGGCTTGGGTGTAGCTGCGAAAGCAGCCTTCAGTGTCTCCAGCTGCTTGGCTTTGATGGTGGTGCGAGGCCCCCGCCGCTTGGCGCCCAAGTTCTGGTCATCATTTTCATTGCTGCCCCCTTCCTTGTCAGACACATTTGCACTCTCCGAGTCCTTGGCATCGTCCTGCGATGGGTCTTGGGAATCTGGAGACAAACTGGGGTCACTGCCCGTGGTTGCTGGGGAGAAGGAAGGGACAGGTGAGCAGGGGCTGTGGCTGGCCTTCTTCCCGAAGGACCCACCCTCCCGGAGCCAGCGGGGAATCTCGGCCTCACCAGAGTGGAGGCTGTTCTCTTTGGCGACACTGCTGTTACTTAGGTAATCCTCTTTGCAGACGAACTTGTTTTCATCTATGATGTAGAGCTCCTCACCGGTGGAAAGCTGCTTGTTACACATCATGCAGGTAAAGCAGTTCAAGTGAAACACTTTGCTTCGCGCCCTCCGCACCAGGTCGCTAGGGGAGATGCCCTGCGCGCAGCCCGCGCATTTTGTACCAAAACATCTGTAGGAGGTAGAGGGTGGTAAGAGGCACGGGGAGACAAGACAGGAGAAGTAAATGGAGGAAGAAAGAAGGGAGTGAGAAGGAAATGAGAGATAAGTGCCAAAAAGAGAGGCAAAAGCCGATTAAGCAGGTGAGAAGGCAGGAAGAGAGAGCGAGGGGCACCGGGGAAAGTGAGAGAGGAAATGCACACCGTTAGAGCGAGGGGCCCAAACTGCCGCCTGACCCAGCCTCACTCCAGAAGTTATCCCAGGTTTTGAAAAAAGCCTCGCTGAAAAAGGCGGCAGCAAGAGTGGTACTGAAGACGGTACATTTATTTCCCAATTATATTTAAAGAAGTCAAATTTGAATTAGAGCGCCATATAAACGCGCCCTAAATGCCGCCTTTTCTCTCCTAGGGTCGCCTCTCTCACCACAAAAGTACCACGCACAGGCGAAGGGTCAGCAAGGTCGGCCCGCCCGAGGGTAAACAAACACCGCTGCACGCAGCCTGTTAGCGATAGCTGGGCTGCTGCCACGTTAGTGCCCAAAGCTGGCAGATTGGAGCAAGCAGGAGCCGAAGAGCGGCTGCGCCGGCTTTAGACGCCCTGCGGAGCTTTGCGGAAAGCCAGGTTTTAGGGGCCCGCTGCAAGCGGGTAGGGCTCGCCACTCGGCTGCTCAAGAACAGTCTTTGCAGAGAAAACCGTGTGCAGCGGCGGAGGCTCGGAAGCTCAGCCTTGGCGCAGCAACAGCGTACCTACACAGCGCTTTGCTTTCCTACACAGTGAAGCAGAGCCACGGATGGTGGAGTGGCATTGGGGAACGCTTCACCCCCCCATTTTGATCTGTCACTACAAAATAAGAGAAAGCCGAGACCAAGTCAGCAGAGTAAACTGGAAGATTTCAAGACCGAACAGCGGAATTATAAATCGCACTGACGCTGTTCTCTGTTGACTTGTTTGTGTTGATGAAGAAGCTAAACAAGTTTAAGAAAATTCAAATGCTAAAACAGAGGAAGGGGAGTCTCCTGGCTCTCAGAAAGGAAGCAGCCCTGGTGGGGCATTCCTGGGAGGGCTCCAAAGAGGAGCCCGTGTCTGGAAGCCCACGTTGGCACTGGGCTGAGGTTTGAACTGCCTGCAAACCCCTCAGGTCGAGCAGAAAGAAAAACTACTCTAGGCACTTCATAGGCTACAGTGCAGCAGTTTGCCCAGGTCTAGTTGCTTAGAAGCAAATCTAGGTTTCAAGAAGGCTCCTGGGTGCGCAAGATTGGTCTCCAGGCCCATGCCTGGGCAGGAGGCTGGGACTCTCTACCCAAGGACTCCGTGGTCAAGACAATTGCAAAAAAAAAACAAACAAACAAAAAAACAAAACAAAAAAAACCAATGCCTAGGAGTAAGCTCGAGTTTCTAACTCAGCCTCCTGGAAAAGCAACCCTGGAGGCCTAGAGAATGCAGTTGCTAGAGCTTGCTTGGGGAAAAGACGAGTTAGGGCACCCCCCTCCCCAGGCTATCTTATCTCTTCCAAGTTGTGAGGGGCTTCTGAATGGAGGCAGATTCAGGCCCTTTCTTCCCTGGCACGTGCAGCCATGCCTGGACCCATACTTTCCACGAACGTTAAGTAGGGCTGCTATCCCGGGCTCCCAACGCACCAGCTGGTGAGGAGGCAGGCGCCTGAGGGACTTGGCTGTCCTCTCCTCCAGAAACAGTTCCTAACACTGCTGCCTGGGCCATGCTAACCTCTGATTTGAAGCCGGATGGGAAGGGTCCGAGGGGAGGGAGTAGCAGAAGCGGGAGGTAAGTACTCACCGGAAGAAGTCGTTCTTACAGTAGAGCTTGCCTTCCCGGGAGAAGCACTTCTCGGTCAGGTTGCATTTACATTCACAGCACTGGACGCACTTGACATGCCAGGCCCTGTCCAGCACGTTCAAGAGGAAGCGGTCCAGGATGGGCCTTTTGCAGCCGGCACAGTGCACCATGGTCTTTGGTTTTGGTCGGGTGAGGCCCGGAGAGACAGGGACAAGTAGAGCCAAGGGAATGATTCCCGAAGACGACCGGCACCAGCTCCCCAGCCCCTCCAAAAAGAGGAGGCACACTGGGCCTTGCAAGCCAAAACCCGCACCAAGAAATCAAAAGGGGGGAAAGAAGGCTGAGGCAGGGCGCGGGGTGCCTGGGTGAAGGGTGCAGCTGGGAAGTCCCTGGGCCTCGGGGCGGAGCAACGCCACCTTGGCTCCCAGGGTGAGGAAAAGGAGCCTCAGGCAGGCGAGAAAGCGACTCTTCTGCCCAGAGCCCGCGAAGCAATGAAGGTCACCGAGAATGGCGGCGGGAACAGAAATAAATAAAACGGACGGAGAAGAAGAGGAAGACACCGTTAGCTCGGATTGCGCGGAATGCGCCGCTGAGTTCTCTCCGGCTTGAGGTAGAGCTGTCAGAAGTAAAAGTGCATCTGCTTTTGTCGGGGTATGAAGGCGGGTGTGTGAGTACCAGCCAGTCCACCACCAAGGTTCCCCTCTTTCTTTTTTTT
>NW_022900925.1:23956890-23986250 GCF_012274545.1 Fukomys damarensis
AAGCGGCAACTTCGGACGGATGTAGCCAGGCGCGCCCGCTCCCTCCCCACCGCCCCAGCCCCGTCACCTCGGCCAGTGGCCTGCGAGGCGGCCCCCTTGTCCTCGGGGCTGCCCTCCCTGCGCCTGGGCTCCTTGGGGGAGGCAATACGGTCCGGCTCTTCACCACGCCTGGCCGTGCATCGTGGCTCCAGTCACAACTCGCGGCTGCCTGGGCGCGCAGCCCCTCATCGCTCGACCCACGATCCGGCTGCCTGCGTCCAACCCCACAGGCACTCGACTTTCTTCCCTTTTCCTCCTTGTCCTCGGGGCTGCCCTCCCTGCGCCTGGGCTCCTTGGGGGAGGCAATACGGTCCGGCTCTTCACCACGCCTGGCCGTGCATCGTGGCTCCAGTCACAACTCGCGGCTGCCTGGGCGCGCAGCCCCTCATCGCTCGACCCACGATCCGGCTGCCTGCGTCCAACCCCACAGGCACTCGACTTTCTTCCCTTTTCCTTTTCCCCCCTCTTTTCTCGTTGTGGTGACAGATCTGGCTTTCCTTTCTAGTCTCCTTTTTCTCTTTTTTTCCCTCTGCAGCGGGAGGAGTCGGGGGCAGCTTGGAAAGCTTTAAAATAACGTCCTGGCGCAGCAGCTACTGTAACCAGCGTGTGAAACAGTTCGGCGCGGACTGCCGCTCTCGCCGCCCGGGCCGCAGCTCCTCGCTGGCTCTCTCTGGGCCCTCGCCCCTCGGTTCCTGGTCTTCCTGGCCCAGTCCGCCGCCCCAGCGCGTCTCTCTCCAGCTCCAGCGGCTCGGTCACTGCTCCAGGCTGTTGGCTGAGCTCTGGAAGCCCCCTCGCCTTAATGCAGCGCCCGCCGACGTCACGGCGGCCCGCGACCAATCAGCGCCTCGCGGTCCCTCTGTAAACCATTCTGCAAAGCTCGGCCGGGGAGAGTGCGGGGAGACCGCGTTTAGAGGATCAGTGGCGGCGGCACCCTCGGCCCCGCGCGGCGCGGAAGAAGGGCAGCGAGGTGCCTGGCCTCCTCCTACTCCGGTAAGGCGTCAGTTTCGGTGGGAGGGGCAGAAAGGGCCAGAATAGGCGCAGCCGGAGGCCAGAGTTCTGCAGGAGAGTAGGGCAGCCCCAGAGCAAGCCGGTCTAAGGTCGGGGTGCAGCCGGGTCCGGAAACCCGGGAGACCCCGGGCACTGTTTGGCTTTGCGATTCCCTGGGTTGTTGGCATGTTCCTCTCGCTGCTTTGGTCTGAAAGTTTGCCCCAACCTCACAGCGAGTCCTTGGAGAGATAGGGGGCGCTTGGCAGCTGAATCTCCCTCTTCACGGGGCACGGGGTGGGGGAAGGAGTGGGTGGAGCAGTGCCTCGGGTGAGGAGTTGCAACCCCTGCAAGAAGTTGTGAGAAAATTGTGATCCGGAGACACCTTTTACAAACAAAAACAAACGACTAAAGCACGGGGTGGGGGAAGGAGTGGGTGGAGCAGTGCCTCGGGTGAGGAGTTGCAACCCCTGCAAGAAGTTGTGAGAAAATTGTGATCCGGAGACACCTTTTACAAACAAAAACAAACGACTAGGCGGGAAACCGCGGGGCTCCGGCAGCTGGGCGGCGAGGTCGTCGCTGCAGTGGGGAGGAGGAGGAGGAAGAGGAAGTTCCCGGGGACAACACGGAGGGGCTGCAATAGATGGAAGTGTTCAGTGCCCTGGCAGTGTGGGCCCAGCTTCCAGTCTTCCCTTTTCCAGGCTTCGGGTTGGCACCAGCTTCCAACGACAACAGCCGACCATACCTCCCAGTGGTCACACCTTAGGTGACACGCACATCCCTAATTCCGCTCCGGGTGAAAACTCGCGCCCGCCAAGGCGGATTTGTCTAGACGTGGTGGTCGGATTCGGGCCCTGAGAACTTGAGCATTCAAGAATCACTCGGGTTTTCTGGCACGCTCAAGTCAACCCCCAAATTCCGTTTTGTCCGCACCTTTTCTAGGTGTAACCCAGAGGTCTCCCTTCCTAGAGTCTGAAGGCGAAAGGGCTGGGTGGTATCCTACTCTTGTTCCCCAACTCTTTGTGTGTGTGTGTGTGTGTGTGTGTGTGTGTGTGTGTGTGTGTGTGTGTGTGTGTTAGGAAGGTTTAACCGACTGTAGTATGGAAGGAAGAAAAGGAGACCGGCCAGCCTGGGGTTAGCTGATGTTTTGGAACTGCCCTTTTGATCTCCTTCACTATGCAAGGGAAGCCTTTGAAACGGGTAGGGACTTAGTTAAGGGAAATGCGCCAAAAACGCAGTTGCAAGGAGCCTGGGCTGCCGGCGAATCTGGCGCTGCAAATAGAATACCCTCTTCGAACGAACTCGGAAGGCGCGACGGCGAGTTTGGCTCGCGTTCGGTGGGGCTTAGAGCTCTGCCAACGCCGCAGCGTCACCTTCTCATTGGAAATCGGAGTTGCCAAGGCCGCCCGAGCTCCTCTTCAACGTTCCACCCTGCCTGGACTTCCGGATCCCTGGCTTCTTAGGCTGTAACCGCACTTTCCTGCACTTAGGTCGGTGCGGGCTCCGAGCTGCGGGCCGGGGCGGAGCAGAGTGCTGGTTGACTCGTGCACCAATCCCTCCGTCAGTCTTTCCCAGGCCAGATCTCATCTTAAGGAACGGAGGAGGTGGTTTTCCCACCTAGCAGGCGGGCTCTGCGGGCTCGGACTTGGCTTCGCGCTCTCCCTGCGGACTCGACACTTCCCGGAGCAAACAGACCGGGACCCCCGCATTCTGGCACCCCCGGAGGCGCTAAGAGCAGCTCGGCGCCGGCTCCTCGCTTCCCACGCCGCGGACCCGGAGGCACCTCCTAGCCTGCTGCTGAGGTGAAGCCCTGGAGGAAGGGCCAGTCCAGCAGGGCGCTGTCCCTCTCCCCCAGCTGTCCCAGCACTCGTGGCTCGAAGCTAGAGTCCTCCACCCAACTGCCGCCTTTCTGGAATCTATAGCGGGCTCCAGTCCCAGGTGGCTGGCCCTGGCCCCCGCCCCCGCCCCAGCTGGGCTCCTTCTCATGCAAAGCAAAGGGGCGACGTCGTGGCGGCCCTCCAGGCCTCACGAGAGGGGGGCTGGGGAGAGGTTGTAGGGGACCTGCAGGGCGACAGCTGGACTTGGCTGCTGGCCCTTTCCAAATCCGAGGCTCGTGCCTTCCTCCGGTGGGTAGAAAGAGATTGTTCTCTAAATTTGTGGGTGCAAGGACTGTGGGACCTAGATGTAGGGGACAGAAGACCCCTCCGCGCTGAGGGTTTAGGGATAGAGGAGTTGGAGCAGGAATGGGATGCTGGCTCTAGGGCTTAGGGCTCTGCTTGCCCTGGCTTCCAGATGGCACAGTAAACAAGACCATAGCCCCAACCTGGTGTCCACAAATGTTGGAGGAGTGCGTGGCAAGGCTTGCCGGGTGGCACCTGATTCTAGGCTTAAAGTCCAGATTTAGCACCTTCACCACAAACAGCACACAAACAAATGTTTTTCCCCCCTCCCCCCCTCGTTTCCGTTGGGCTTTTATTTTAAAATATAATCCGTGGTGTGACACGGAGAGAAAAGTGACTCAGCTTTCTTAATTTGCCACCTCAGAAGCGACTTCATTTTAGTTCTGCATTGAACCGAAGTTGTCTTAAGCAAGAGCAGCAACCTTCTCTCTCCACCTACACTGCCATACTGTTCTGGTCACTCAGTGTCCCAGTTCTCAAGTATACAAGCCCTTTTTTACCCCAGGTCCTTCAAAGTCACACAGACCCACAGCCACTTTTTACAACCCAAGATGTGTGAATTCTGAACCAGTGCTGAGAGGTTCAGCTTTCACCCTGTGGCCAGAGAATCCTCAGCCCCACTCCCATGACACCCTTTTGAAAAGTCTCCAGCTCCGGCAAGCTTAGGAAGTGGCTTTCACAGCTCTGGTTTCTTCTGAGAAGCTCCCTGAAAATCAGCCAGAGAAGAAAGACCCTGTCTGGAAATGAGGGTGGAGTAATCTATCCCCAGGCATCCTGTTTGGGTGTGGAAGGTGCTCCCCTTTTTCTTTGTCAAGCCCCCTCCCCAAGTTCATGAGTGACTTGAGCAGAATAAGGACCCAGCCTGCCTAGTCTCTGTGGGCTAATACAGATCCCCAGAGCTGCAGTCACTCATGGCCTCTTCTTTTCTATTTGTGCTCTTGTCCAGCCACTGCCCCCAGAAAAGGGCTATGAGACCACAGAAGTACACACTTGGGGATATCCTGGCGGTAGGTGATTACCCTATGCAGAGCTATAGAAACTGGGTGTACCAAGCCCAGGAGGGAGGAAGGAATGAGCTATCCCAGTGCACTCCTGGACCCTGCTGGTTCGGTCTGGAGGCCATGCAAGCTCTGCAGGGACTCCTGAGGAGTGGCCTGTGTGATGCACAGAACTGTCAGGCTGGAGTCGTGGTTCTGATCCCTGACCTCTCTTGTCCTTCTCTTCTCTCACCTGACTCAGCCTGCCTTAATCTCACCTCATCACTCTCACAAAAAAGATAACTTATATGCAGTATTCTACTGTTATGTTACTGTCTCCCCCGGACCTAATAGTAAGGGGGTTGGAGGTGGGGAAGCCAATGGGTATTAACTCCATTTTCCTAGACAGGAAACCCACGTTAGGGGGCTTGCTCAAGATCAGTACACTGTTAAGGTGAGAAGTGGGGTGGGGGGAACCTTGCTCTGGCCGGGTGTGTACTTCACCTCTGGCCACCTTTTCCAAGTGGGGTTTGGGCATGGTGGAGGGAAATTGAGGCTGAGAAAGGGCATCAGCGGGCCAGGTGTCAAAAGGGGTCGTGGATAAAGGACACTGGCTTCCCAGGAGGGCTAGAAGGACCCTGGCCCCAGAGGAGGGGGCAGGTGGAGCCACAAGCTTGATCATGATGGTACCAGAGTTAGCCCTAGTGCAGAGCCAAACAGCAAAGACAGGATGTAAGTAGTCTTAAAGGGAGAGGGTGCACTTGAGATAAGAAACTGAAGTGAGGAGGGGAACACAGAATAAGGGCAGGAGAGCTGAGAAGGAATGTGGAAAAGCACAGGGGTAAAGGGAGTAAAGATATGTCAGAAATACGTGGCAGAGGGCAGTAAAACAGAAAAGAGACCCAGAGAGACACCCAGCAACCAAAACAGGGGTGAGAAGAGGGCTGTGGGGGCTCCCAGGGGGGCTTCTGCCAGGACCAGAGGGTGTGCAGGGGTGTGTGTGTGTGTGTGTGTGTGTGTGTGTGTGTGTGGCTGGTGTATTTCTAGGTGGAAGAAAAGGAGGGCAGTGTGTTTGGTGGGAGACTCAGCTCCCATGGAAAAGCGTGCGAGCAGTTCTGGGCAGGAATCCAACAAATAAATAAAACGTCTAAGACGGCGTGACAACAGTGTGTATTTGGGTGTTTGCCCGTGTTCCTCTGTCTGAGCACACACTCACAACGTGGTAAGGAAGACAAACGGGGCTCGTGCCTGGGAGTAATTAATCCTCTCACTAATTGACTCTCTCCCCTTACCTAATGGCAGTGGTCACTGTCGATATCTGGAGAGATATCAAGTGAGAAAAGAGAAAGAGAGAGAGGACAGAGAAACACCCCAAAGCTAACAACCTTTGGGACTGAGACTGAATTTTTTTCTGGATCTGGCAGCTTTAAGCTCTTTTCCTCATTTTTCTCTTTTTGGGTAGAGTTCAATAGCTATGGCTGCCTTGCTTTTCCAGGTTTGGGCAGCATTAATAAAGGTCTCTTCAAGGAGGCTGACCCGCCCCCTCCCGGCCACACCAGGGCCCCTTCTTTAGCCCTCCAGTTGGCCCAGCTCACTCTGGAGGCTGAAAGCCACCCACTGTCTCTCTGCTGGGTGTCTTCTTCATTGATACCACAATTCCTCCTCTCCCATTGTTTCCCTGGGTGCCCCATTCTGGAACTGCCCCCTTGTTTGAGTCCACCACTTAGTCTTGTGTGACCTGGGATGCCTCTTACAGTCCCTCGTAGGAGCACCGAAGGTTTGGGATGGGTTGGGAAAGAGCTCTCAGTAAAGACAGAAAGAGCAGTAGAAGGGATGATCTTAGGGCAACAACCAGGAGAGACTTCTGGAGAGGAATGCATGCTGGCTGGGACAGGTTGGGAGACAGAAGTACAGGGAAGAGGAGTTTTCATCTGGCAAAAAATGTGGCCTCCAGGGACAATGGAGGGGGGGTAGAAACTATGCCCCATGGGAAAGGCAACAAGCTTGCAAGAGAGCAAGAAGGTGGCCACATTTTTGCCTGTATGATCACAGTGGGCATAGTTCTGTTCTCCCCATGTGACCCCCTGAGGCTACCCCACAACAGCCCCAGTTCTCAGGGCTGGGGAGAAGAGGCAGGGGGAGGTTGTGGTACCTTCGTATGGGCCCCTTGGTAGCTGAGATGGCTGCAAGCGCCCAAGGCCACAGTCTGTCTGGTAATGTAGCTTCCAGGCTTGGATTTGGGAGGTGAATGTCGGCTGTCACCCCTGCAAGGTGGTAGCTTTGCTCTGTTGGCCTCCTCGGAGGCTAAATAAATAGATGCTGAGGTTTGTAAACCACACAGCCTGGGGAGGGGAAAGGCAGCTTCCTAGAAGAAATCCAGCCCTGCCCCCACTAAAACATCCCTAATTATCCCACGGGAACATTTGTACATTTGACCAAGGCTAATTTCCAGCAGTAACAGCAAACTTAGTCCTAGGGTCTGGAGGTCCAGAGAGAGGTGGTGTGGGGAGAAGGGGGAGCCCGGAGAGGTGGCAGGCATGTTAGAGAAGGTGAGAAACTTGGCTCCCTTCTCACTATCTCCGTCATACTTTGGGAAGAAACTAAACAAGAGGAATAAAGTTCCAGGGGAAAAGAACGAGAAGGGCATAGAAAAGGCAAATCCAAAGCAGATAGGAAAGAAAGTGAAGAAGAAAGAAAAAGGCAAGGTGGGGGGAGAGACAATAATAAAAGAGGGTGAAGGTGGCCCCAGGAGGCTGGGCCTTGTCCCAAACCATCCGTCTTCATTGTCTCCGTGTGTGCAAAGGCAACTCCGGCATAAGGAAAAGCCACTATTGGAGCCGCGGCTTTATTTTATATCCTATACATCAGGAGGGAGGCAAAGCTTTATTTTCGCCAAGAGACAGATATTTTATTTCTCTCTTACGGTTTTATGTGTGAGAGATGTCAGGTTGCCACAATGGATGGCTAATGCATAGGCAAGAGGAAGCCGTGTTGGCATGCTGTGTGTCACGGGGTCTTGGGGCGGTGAGCGGGGCTGGGATTTAGGGCTGATGGGACACTCTGGGGGATTTCTGCTAAAATATCTCTCTTCATAAATCCACAAGCATGGTCAGCTCAACAGGGAGAAGAAGGAGTTTTAGAGGGAAAAGAGTTGGGCTTAGTAATAAACGAACACACAAAGGAACCTACCTTCCAGTACACTGGGGCAGTGGGGGCAGACAGCCCCGTGGCAATGCAAAGCCCCACAGCCAAACACGCACACAAACACGCTCACACACACACACCTTTCACAGGGAAGTACGTTCCTGGCAGTGTCATGTCCATTTTGTTCCTTTTCCTGCTTTATATTTTTCTGCTCTCTGTCCCCCTCCTTCTCCAGAAGTCTTTTTTAACCTCCTCAGAGCCTTGGGGGAAAAGAGCTATTAATTTGCAAATCTCTGATCTGTGAAAGGATCAAGATTACTGTTTTTCACTGCTAAATCTAATGTCTTTCGTGGACACACACATGCACAGGCCAACCATTATGCTGCAAACCCTTGAGTGTAGGTGCCAGATTTGAATCTAAGAAAAGTCCCCATCCCTGGCCAGCCCCCGAATTAACCTCAGATCCCAAAGTACATTATGTTCATGTTTTTAAACCTAGGGAAATGAAAGGGACACAGGGACAGACATGTTAATTAACATGCTCGGTTCAGGACTTAGACTTATCAACTCTTCTTCATCCAACCTCCACCCAAGCCAGTTCTTATAGGAATAACCTTCATTCATCCTTATGTCCTACTCTTAATTTTTTGATGGCTGCTATGGAACAAAAAAATTATCATCTTCCCTCATTTTAGAAAATCTCCGGCAACATAAGGATCCCTAGACAATGAACAGGGGACCTGGTGACACTGTTCCTAAACTTTAGGTGAGATAATTACCCTTTCTGGGCCTCAGTTTCCCTATCTGTAACCCAAGGAGAATGGGCTAAATGATTCCTGAGGTCCCTCCCGGCTCTGACCTCCTCTGACTGAATAAGATAATGTGTGAAAACACTTTATAAATGTTAAAGCCGAATGGATGCCAGGGATTATTATTACGATTCTAATCAATCCTCTTTTCTCCACATGGATTTCGGCTGTTTAGAGCCAGCAGGCAGGCTAAAGAGAGCCGAAAGCGAGAAAGCTTAGCTGAGATGGAAAGGCTGTGTGCTGTGGATGGAAAAAAAAATGTATCACCAGAAACATTCTGTCTCTGTGCCCCTGGAGGTGTGGTGGGAAGGGTGAGGAGAAGGCGTGGACTCCATCTGACCCATTTTAGTCTATGTGGGGGCAGAGGGTATATTTCTTCAAAAGCATCTGTTTGTCTTCAAGTGACTGACATAGGAACCTGATGGGAAGGCGATTTGCAATTGTTTTTTTCTAGGAAGAAAGGAAAGAGCAAGGTGTAGCTGATTAGCAAGTTAATTATTTCAGGACCCCAAGGGTTCCAGGGTGGTGGTAAGTTGTCCAGCCCTGTTGTAATTTCACAGTCTCTGCATTTCTTGGTGAGCACCTGGGGTGCTGAGTCTGTCTTCCCCCACCCCCTCTATCCACCTGCCGTGTGTCTTCCTGACATACCTGGGGAGAGGAGCAGAGGCTGGGGTGGGAGTTGGTACAGTATAGACTTTAGCCTTGGCTGCAGCAGGGGCCAGATGGACGGGCTAAAGGAAGCCCAGGTGATGCCCTCCGTCTCCAGCATGGTCCTTTCTTCTTTTAAAACATTTTTCTTTGAATAAATATTAATGAGACAGGTTATCAGGGAGAGGCGTTGCTGTGAGGTTACTACCCTAGACTTGAGCTGTGGATAAACTGGGCTGGAGCCCTTGCCTCTCACCTCCTCCTGGTGCCTGAGCCTGTTTGATTTCTCACCTCTGGCCACCACTTACTCTGCGGCAGGCTTCTCCAGTTCGAGGGCAAGATCTGACTTCCCCTGGGGGCGAGGAAGGAGGATCGTGTGGTCAATGGGACACCTCCCCTCAGAGAGATAAGTTGGAGATGTGAGCAGGAGCGCCTCAGAATTAACAGCTTCTGCAGCTCTTGCTTCCTGCGTTTTAGCTGGTAGGGCCGGCCCCCTGCTGCTCCTTCTGAACTGGGCAAAGGGAGGGCCCCACAGTTTACTTAAGTGTGGTCCCATCTGCTCAGACTGGCCTTTCATAAGGGGAGGGATTTATGCAATGTCCTTGTGCACAGACCGGGATTTGGCTGAAAACCTTGGGCCTCTGAGAATAGTACTGAACAGTAAAATGTTCCTCCCTGCAGATGATTCATGATCTTGCCTGTATGGACAGTGTGTGTGTGTGTGTGTGTGCATGTGCATGTGTGTGTTGGGGAGTGCACACACACTCCTGGGTGCTTCCACTGTCCTTTGAATCCAAACATTAGGAAACTTTCTTCTTTTTTTCCCCCGCTCTATTCACTTAGGAAACAGCCATGGCACCAGGCTCTGGAGAGCCAATGTCTGATCTCAGTGGAGAGAAGATGACACACCTGGCATTCAGCTGTCCCCTAACCTGCTGGGGCCCAAGCTGTCTGAAAAGATAATCCTGGTGACTGCTTCACTGATGGTGGAAGAGGGTTTGGGGAGCAGAGGGCTTGGGGAACAGGGTTTGGGTGAGTCCAGTTGCTGTTCAAATCAGACTTGGCCTCCCATACCTCATCACCTTAGTCTTTCTTTGTAAGAGGAAAGGTAATGAGGGAAATGTCCAACTCAGGAGCACAGGCAGGGGGAGGAGTCACTCATCTCAGTCTTGCCAAAAGGGAAGCTAAGGGATGGTAACTGGCAGATGCTAGAGAGCACGGGATTGAGGTTCCATGTGGAATCTTGGCGCTGACTCGGGAGATGAACTCTTTGGCAAGTTTGGAAAGATCTACGAGTGCCATTTATTCATCATCGCTGTGGACTAAATTCAATTTCTTTTTACTGCTTGGAGTCTGGTTAAGGAAGCACTTTCCAGCTTGTATTATGTTCACGAGTAGCTCCACCATCTTCTTGCACATGTCCATCCCAGTTTGGCTTTCCCAGCTTTCCCAATGCTAGTTTCCCTTTCCTCATTCGTCATGGAGCCAGCATTCTAGTCCACTAGCTGGCACCCATGCTGAAAGGTGAGCTGGCCAGCCTGTGCCTGTGTGCAGACTTTTCTCATTTGGGCTCCAGGAAGGATATACCTTCCTCTTAAATAAGAGAAGCGGGGAGCTAGTTCTGTGAATCTCTTCAGGAAGGATTTACCTCTAAATTGATAAGTGCAGCGAGCACTCTCTTTTCTCCTTCTGAATGAATAACTTTGTCAGTCAACTGACGATCTGCAGAACTTATAAAAATGCTTCCTTCAGTTACCCTGTTTAAACACATGTTGGGGCTGGGGTCTGCCTCTGACAGACTGGGAGGAGTAGACACATTCCAGAGACCAGGTCTTGGTCTTATCTCTTCCCCTACCCCAAATCCTCACCCTCTACTTTATCTCTTTTTACTACAAATGCAGAGACCGCCTAGGGAAGTGTGAAGGGATAGGTTTTAATCAGATTTGGGGGAGGAAGGGGAAGAAGATGAGCCCAAAGAAAAACAGGGACAGTTGGAATTTTTTAGATGATCCCCTTCTGTTATACTTGTATATTGTATATTATATCCTACAAATTATGAATTTGTTGTAATCTGCAGTGTGTATGTGCATTTGGCAAATGCTGCTTGGTCAAAACAGTGTTCAATAAAATGGTAAGAAATGCTACCAGGGCTTTGAACGGGTTATTTAATTCCATCCCTGATAAACAATGTTAATATGCAGCCTCTCTCGGATGGCACAATATCATGTTTCATTTATACACGCTGAGACATAGTTAAGCATGAAAGATACTGTTTTTCGACACATACATTTCCCAATGATTACTTAGGAGAAGTAGGATAGAAACAGCAGAAACCTTTTTCCCTCACATAAACCTATATGTGCCATGCATGCAGACAGCCAACCACAGCCATATGGCTGGCCAGCCACGAACATACCTTGGTACACATGCTTTTGCTGGGAAATGTAAACGTAGGTTTAGAAATGCAGATTCAACTGTATGAACTTGTGCACAATCCCAGACATATGTACAAACACATGAATGAGGCCCTTTTTAGAGTCTCTTGTAAATTCACACATACTTTCTCGTATGTATTTCTATGCCGCTGTTGTCAACATGTCATTCCACACATTGGTCTTCATGTGTACATGTGTAAGAATCTCACTGCCACGTTCTGATGTGCCTAGAAAGAATCCTCTGCACAGGCGCCTAGACATCTGTGGGTGTCTGTTTGCATCCGTACACTGGCACCCGCATCTCCACTCCATCAGGCCAAGGAGCACGCGCTGCCTGTTAACTCCTGGAGGCACCAGACCTGGCAGATAACTTCTGTGTGTGACCTTCAGGATGGGAGATGGAGGAACAGTGCCAGCCTGCCTGGCCCCTGATGGGAGAATGTGCAAGTGCGGAGGTGGAAGAGGGAGGCGGGTAGCTGGTCTCTGCAGAGACCGATGCCTCCGAAAGAGGTCTCTGCCTTTTATTTGCCCATCTCGCAGTCACGTCACAGAGCTACAAAGAGCTCCTCTGGCTCTGTCCTGCTACTAGTTCGCTGTCGGAGCCTCGGCCACGTGCTTTCTGAACCTCGGTTTCCACGTCTGTAAAGTCGAATACTGGCCTACATCGGTGATCCTCCCTGGCACAGTAGACTAGCTGGGGAGCTTTTTAAAAATATGTATCTGGGGCTGGGGATTTAGCTCAGTGGTGCTGCTGCCTGCCTCACAAGCGCAAGGTCCTGAGTTCAATCCCCAGTACAGTAGATAAATAAATAAAAACATACTGGACCCCAGATCAATTATGTCACCATCTCTGGATGTGAGTCTCCAGCATCTTATTTTAAAAAAAGCTTTCAGGTGATTTTTATGTTTAACCAAAATCAGGACCCACTAGACTGGACTGATCTCCAAGGCTCTCCCACCTCTAAAACTCTGACCTTTTATATATAAGCCCCATCCTGGACACCGGAACACGCCATTGAAAGTTCTAAATTCATTAGATGATCATAATAAAAGCCCTACATGGTGACTCATGGCTGTATTTCCAGCTACTCAGGAGGCTGAGGCAGGAGGGTCACACATTTGAGGCCAGTCTGGGCAACTAGCATGACCTTGTCTCAGAATAAAAAAGGGACTAGGGATGTAACTCAGTGCTTCCTGGGTTCAATCCCCAGTACTGAAAAAAAAAAAAAAAGGTAATTAAAACTATCCTTCCAATTTAGGAGCACAAACATTTTGAGTAAATTATCCTGGAAAATAATTCTTACATTCTATATTCCCAACTCTGTTTCTTTGTTTCCTGTCCAATCTGCTCTCTGTTTCTCTCTGACTCACTCATCCAACATTAATTACATGCCACATATGCAAATGCTATAAGTGGGTACCTGATAAATGTGATAGCTACTGCACATATTTCCTGTCTGGCTCCTCACCCAACCTGTTGGATAGCATACTATTTTTAGCTGGGTAAATGAAAAAGTACAGGCCCCAGGAGAAAACTTCTCTCCCTCTCCGAGCCCTGAGTCAGACAACACCCGCTCCCAAGCCTGTGGCCCAGTTTCGGAGGCTCTAGTGGAGGCTGAAAGAAGCATCAAGCCTCGTGTCCTAGAAAGCTGCTCTCAGACCTGGGCTTTAGGGAATCCCACGTTAATATTCTCCAACCAGTTTCCAGTCAGAGTTGCTCCCCCTTGAAATCAAACCCACTCTGTGGCCACGCCTGCCAGAGGAGCCATCTGAGACAACCCTAGCTGTGCCCACAGGGCCTCTTCTCCATTTGAGGATAGTTAAGTGGGTGGAGGGGCTCCCCTTTCTTGGGAGTGGGGTGGGAGGTGTTTGCCCCAACGGGAAGGCTTCCATTTTCCATTTAGTGTTAGCGCTGATTCAAGTTGACTCTCTGGTCCTCTAAGAGAAACAGGTTCTCTCTTCCTTTAGTCAGCCTGTTAAGGCATTTTGACCAGCTTTCTTTAGGAAAATTGCTCCATCATAGTAGCCGCTGCTTCTCTGTCCAGGTGAGCACTAGATTAACGACTGGCCTTGAAACTCCTGTAGGTTTGGGCTTGAGCCCTCTGGTCCATTTCCATTTATTGCTGGTTTCTCTTTTTAATTTTTTTTCTCCTCCCTCTTATTTTATCTCCTTCTTCCCTGATGACATGTCAGGTGTGGCCCTGGCCTCCAAGGCGGATGGGAGAAGTTGCTAGGCATGTGGGCATCTCCAACCATGGTTGGTCCCTCTCCCCTGCCCTTCCTTCTCCTCTGCAGGGCTTTGTGCTGAGGAGGGAGCCCCAGAGACAGCACAGGCTCCTTGGATTCTAAATCCAGATCCAGAGCCCAGCCTCCAAGTCTTGAGCCCCTTTCCAGGGCTCGCCTCCCTTGGGCCTGGGGAGTATCACACCCCAGGACGTGATGGATTCCCCAGGCACCTTCAAAGGGCTCCGAATTTGTTTGCAATGTGGACCTTGAATATTGCTCTGGTTATAAATGTTGTTTATTTTGACTAGAACCTACTGAAAGGGGGTTGGGGGTAAGAAGGGCAAAGAGAGGGAAGATCATAAAACCATTAGCAGGACAGGGCCTTTAGGGGTCATAGGATCATAGAAAATTTCGGACCAGAAAGAACATAGGGCATCAGAAAAGTCAGAAATGACTACTCTGTCAGCAAAAGGCCTCTCGGGGCCACATGGGTCTAGGGTGGGGGCCTTGGGCTTCCTGTGTGGGTACTCAATCTAGAAAGTAGATGGAGGGTGTGAGGGCATGACCCCCCAATAACCTTACACTAGGTGAGGGAGGACAATAGTTGCTGAGCATGATGGATTTGCCCTCCTGGTGGGGAGATCCAATTGCCTGGCTGCATGTAGAGCCTCTTGCTCTAGGGAATGAGCACTCTCCTTCGTAAAGGATTCTACTTCCTTGAGTATTTATTGAGCAGCTAGTGTATACTGAATCCTATGGTCCTATGCTTGCTGCTTTTCCATTACCTTGTTCTAACCTTTGAAACAATTGGGAGAGATGTTTTTATTATCATCTTGCAGAAAAGAAAGATGAAGCTCAGAAAGGAAAGATGGTTTGCCCAAGGTCACCCAGAAAGTTAGTGGTAAGGCTGGGATTAGAATTAAAGACTTTGGGTTCTAATTTCATCTCATTTCCCCTCCTTTCCACTATCCACTATGGTTGGGCCTATTGCAGCCTGGAGGACCAAACTGGAGTGGGGTTCTCTTCCCTGTATGTTGGGTTAAGGAAAACTCAGGAGCAAGCCTTTGTTGGGGAAGACAGCTGAATTTTGAGCTCTGTTGAGTCCCTGGTGTAGACCTGGCTAATTCTACAGAGAATATGCTCTCCTAGATCCACCCTCAGGAAACATCCTGGGTGTCTCCCATCTGCTCTATGATAGATCAGTCACTGTACCTCCTCAGCCAGCCCTTCCAGATCTACCCCCATTCCCTGGGGTCTCTGTGGGAGTGAAGTTTGGAGGAGGTGATGGCAAGCTGACTGCCTTTGAGCTTCACAGTTGTAAAAGCTGAAGGCGTTGGTAGGGGGAGATGAGACTAGCGTGTATCCCCAAACTTGACTCAGATCACCAAAAGACACCTCAAAAGCAGGCAAGCCAAGGTTTGCTAAGATCCCGGCTGAGAGTGTGAGCAGCTGAGAGCCAGGGCAGAGCTGGGCCACAAAGAGGCAGCTTCAAGGGAAAGTTCTTCCCTGATCCCCTGACTATGTAATCCAGTTGCTCAGAGAATGGAAAATCCCCTTCTCCTCCCCCAACCCCTCCCCCACCAAGGCTTCCTAATAGGCCTGCCAGCTTTGGGGCGCTAATCTGCCCAGACATCACTCTGTGAGCAGGTTGCCTGGGGTCCCCATCCCAGCTGCCCCTCAGCGGGAGAGGGAGAAGACTGGGCAGGGGTCTGGGGAGCTGAGAGGGTCTTCTGCTCTCTGGCCTGCCCAAAGAGTGAGAGAAACAAATCAGCCTCTGTTCTGGGGGCGGCTTGAAGGATAGAGAGAGACCTCAAAATTGGAGGGAGGTGAATAGGAGGCTGGGTCTCTGGCAGAGGTGCCCAGGTGGAGCTTCTTATTAAAGAGCTCCATTATTTCATCCACCATACTCCTTTCCTTTTTAAAGATGGCTCCCTCCCCAGCACCTTTGCCTTCCCCACCCCCTCCACTTTCGCGCTCATCCATCCACTGAACGCTGACAGCTGCCCTGCGGGTGAACTCCTGATCCTCCTGCGGCTGGAGATACCGGAGGGGCTCAGGCCAGTGTGGCCCTCGATGCTAGACCTTCACCCACCACGAGCATACACACATGCTTAAATAGGACTGACTCAGTTCCCTCAGTCTGGCTGAGAGAGAAGAAAATGGCGGCGCGGCGGTGGGCGTGGCGGAGCACTAGGAGGATGCAAAAGAAGCAATGATGAAGGGGAGAAGCGGAAGGAAAAAAAGTAAAGAGAGAAGCAGGCAGTGAAAGAGGACAGGGAGAAAATGGAGAAGGAAGCAGACCCCTCAATAAACAACTAGGAGCCGGTCATCTTTAGTCAGAAGGAACGGAGTGGGGGAGACGGAGTGGGTGGCAGGGGGCTGGGGCGGCGCCCCTGAAGATGGGCAGCTGGTCGTCTCAAGTGGGAGGGATGAGGCCCGGCTCTCACCTATGCGCACACAGCGTTCCCTCTGGGTGGGAGTTAATGAGGACCATCACTGGGAGCCTGTCAGGCATGCTGCTATCGGTGCTGATCACGGGAGCCTCCCATTTGGGGTGGTTGGGCCTGCAGCATCTGGCCTGCTCCTTTTGGTCACTACTGGTAATCGGTCTTAATCGCTGGATTTTATATTATGATGGACTGGGCCCTAAAGCTCACATATTTTCCTTGTCTTCAGTGTAGAGATGGGAAACAGGCCTGGAGAAGAGAAGAGCCCGGATCACGGTGGTTTGGGCTTTCCTAACCTCACAGGCTAAGGCTGAAACAGCAGCCAGAGACCAAGGGAGCAGTGTAGTGTCTTTCAGTGGGGGGCCCAGCATTCAGTGGTCCTTTGCCCTGAGAACACTCCCCCAGGGCTTTGTACCCTAGTTAAGGGAACGCTGTGCTGGGATAGCTACCATATTCTGAGGCAGTATGATCTTCTCAGTAAATCCCTGCACAGATCCTATCTGGCGGATATTCTACACCCTGCACTTACAGAGAAGTAAACCAAAGTCCAGAGAGGTGAAGTAACTTGTTCGCTATTACACAGCTAAGAATTTGAACTGATTTGCTGACAGCACATGCTGCATTTCTTATTGCACATTTTTTAGGTGATAATAGCTAATGCTCTTCCTCTCCACTGCCTACCGCCATACCCCAAGATCAGATCTGAGATTCCCCCGTGCCAGCTGAAGCTGATGTTGGCAGGGAGAACACAGCTGGGCGGATCCTTTTGACCATATCTCCCCACTCTCCCCCAAAGACCCTGCAAGGACAAGGGTAAGTTCCCCTGAGATGCTTTGTGATTTATCTGATGATATCATTATTTTATGGGGTGGGCCAAAGAGGTGTCAGGAAGCAAGTCTGTTGTAAATCTCTTTCCTGGTTCCCTTCCCCTCTGTGTGTCCTCTCTTGGGATTTATGGTGGAATCTGTTCAGAGCTAGGGACTTGGGGCTTGGGTTCAGGCTTGGGGTGGGAAGGCAAGGGACAATACATCTTTCTCCTCCAGGAGCTGCTAGATGTGCACATGTGCACTACTTGAAACCATCGCAAGCCTGCAGCGCACCGTCCTCAAAGCCCTGGGCACTCGCGAGGCTCTGTAGACAACCACATTGCTGGTGCCAGAGGTGTGTTACTGCGGCCACCCCACAGGCTGGTGGCCCGTCTGTGTTGCCCTCACTGGGGGGCACGAGTTTCTGATGGGACTAGATGTGTGACCCATGTACAATGACTCTGAGATCAGGAGGAAGGGGCAGTGCTCCTCACAGGGCAACGGGATCATGGTGCACATGGAAAGAAATCTGCTCCTGAGTCATTTTGAGAAGGCAGCTTGGAATCAAACCTTTGCTCTGCAGGAAGGCTTCTGGGGAAACGACCTGCACTGCAGACACGGGCCTGTACTTGGGGGTGAGTACAAGAGGGTAGATGGAGGCTGGGCCTCCTCTCCCTGCAGCATGGGCTTTCATAGCTGTGGATGTGGGCTGTTGTCTCGAGCTGAGCTTGGCCAGCTCGTGCTGGCTGGGATGGAGGCCTGGAGACAGCTCAGCCCCACGAGGGAAGAGATAGGAATAAAAGGAAAACAGAGAAAGGAGAAGGAAAGTTTTAAGTAGGGGAGGAAGGAGGTAGAATGGAAGGCAGCAGAGGCCAGGGATGGCCTTTGCTGACTTGTCCCTTAATACACAACTTTCCCTCACGTGGAGCCTGTCCAAGGAGGCCTCCACTACTTACGATCTGGCTGTTGCAGGAGAATTTCTCTGAACAATCCAGGGCCCCAGGAGAATGAATCTTAGATATCACAGTCCCAAGTTCAGTGTGCAGGGCCTGAGGGAGGACTCAGAAAATCCTGGCTGAATGAATGCAGGAGGAAACAAGAAGACGTAACCCCTTGAATGGATGGATATCAGGTGGCTCCCGACCCCATCCTCTCCCTGCCATCCTCCTGACTGCCCAAGTCAGGGCTGTGCTGTGTCTCCAGCTAAATATATGGAATTATCTATTACAATACTTCAATATTTATTACATTGATTTCACTTTAAATGCTTTGTAAATCATAGCAAAAAATAATGGCCTTCCAACAGAGAGTCATATACCGTAATCAACTGGAAGAAAGTCGGCATTGTAATTTAAAATAAAAAAAAATCCTTATGTGAGCCTCTCGTTTAAATTAAGAGGCAGGACGTGATTCAAATAATAAGACCCAAGTGAGGCTGGTTTTTCTTGGCACATTAGTAGAGGTTTTAACTGGAACTGAAAAGGTGTTAAGGTGGAACACTGACCTTATTAGACCCTAATTATTTTCTGTTGTTACATTCCTGGAGCTCAGAGACCCCCCCCCCGCCAAGTGGTCATGCTAAGTCTCATCACAGGAACTTTGGCACTAGAGAGACATCACTTTTCAAGAGGCATTAGTGGGATAAACAGCAGATACTTCACCAAGGTCTCTTTTCTCTATTCTGAAGTTGCCTGGGCATTTCCTTGTTCTTGTCTTTCAAAGCTGAGAATTCATGCCACTTAGTGTCCCTGGCTTCACTAAGCTTCTGCTCCATAGCAGCCTGTCTTCCCTGGATCGGCCTTCTGTCCAGCTGGTGGATCCAGCATCTCTCTGGCTAAGAAGGAGAGGGTTGCATGCACGTGTCTGCTGATGGGGTACACAGCAGCCAACCATCTGCTTAACGTTTACTGCAACCTTCCAACTCCACCTTCCTTGGCCAGTATTAGCAGATCATCAGCCCCAGAGCTGGCCAGGTCCAGCCCAAGATGCTCATACACTTGGAGAGGAACATGGACACATACCACCTCCCTAAATGGAAATAGTGCAACTAAATGGTCTAGAACTGTGTTGGATCCATGGCGGTTCCATTTTTGTGGAAGGAAAGGCAATTAGAAGAGGGTCTTTTCCACTTGTTTTCGGACTGTCCTGTCCAACCTTCCCCATTGACCCTAAGAGAGAAATATTGAACCCTGAGAGGCCTTTGGGCAAACATCATTCCACATCTGAGCCCTGGTTTCTCAAGGATAACCCCACTGAGCTCCTGATTACATGCCATCAGCTCTACTCCAAATCTGGATTTGACCAGAAGGGCCTTTTTCTGAGACCTAGTCTCTTGAGGGTCATGCCTGGTGCTACCAACATAGCAGTCATTATTACCAGGAGAAGGTTATGGTGGGGCAGAGAATTAGTGGGAAAGGACTAGGAGTAGGTAGGACCCACCCGGCCACCAGGGGTTGGAGGACTCCCCAAAGGAAGAGGGAGACAAAGGCTTCCTCTGCCTCTCAGCTGAGATGGCTGGGGAGTATATCATAAAAATGGGGCTGATATTCTACAGGAGACTTCCAGAAATCTCAGAATGTCAGGTCTAAAAGGGTGTTAGAAGAACATGTCAGCAGACTTGCTCTACTGAAGGGAATGCTGAGGCAATGTGCAATGACCAACTCCCCTACCCAAGGCTGTATGGCAGGGAGCAGTGTCGTGGTGGTCGTGGGATGCAAGAGCTGTATGTGCAAAAGAGGGAGCCAGGCCAAGCTGATGGAACCTGGAACCTTGATGTGCAAAGGCCTACCTTGGCTCTTGGCAAGGACAGACTAACCCTTGCTCCTGGCCAGACTCAACTTATGTCTCTCATGGCTCAGAAAGGCCACATCGATGAAGGAAGATGAGTCAGAAGTCAGAGGTCTGAGGTCCAACCCTGGTGACCCGGAAGTACTTCCCCCTTTCCAACCCTGGGTTCCGCTGGAGCCCATTTCCTTCCAGCTCCTTATAACACAGCATGGTAGGTGATGAGAATTAGCTGGGAGGCAGGTGGTATGACAAATTCATAGATTGTAAAGTGCTGCACTGGTGGGAAGGACTGTGGTGACCATCCTAGATTGCTGATGTAGTGTAGATAATGACTTCATTTTCTTCATTTTCTCTTTCTCCTTTCTTTTCTTTCTTTCTGTTTTTCTTCTTCTTTCCTTCCTCTCTCTCTCTCTCTCTCTTTCTCTCTCTCTCCCACCCTCCCCCCTTTCTCTCTCTTTCTTTTTTTCTGTACCAGGGATCAAATTTAGGACCTTGCACTTTTGAGGCAGGTGGGGGAACCACTGAGCTAAATCCCTGGCCTGATAATGACTTAACTGACTTTCATTTGCCAGCTCAACCTGAGTTTCTGGCATTTCCCTCCCACTTTCCTACCTTCCCGTGGCTTAACTTCAAATTCTGCCTCACCAGCAAATGGGACGAGGGATGCAGCATGTTCCTTCCAATACCACAACTGTAAGATAGATATTATGTCCATGTTACAGATAAACAAACTGACACCCGGAGAGAGAGAGTAAATAATTCTCATACGTAGCTTTTTAGGAGACAGAACTGGGGTGAGAACCCAAGTCTCTTTAACTCTAGATATACCAAAATTCCAGCTCGCAGAGGTGGTAGTAATACACAGTCGCATGTGAACTTCCAAGGGAAGGGTTCATAGATGAGTGTTTGCTGCTGTAGCCCCAAGCCTTGGAATAGTGCCTGGCACTCGGTGAACAATAAATATATTAAATTAATAAATGACAACTTTAATGGAAAGTGTGGTGTAGCAAAAGCAAGTAAGCAACAAAACAAGTTACTGGGAACTGTGCCTTACTTCCATCACAGTTCCACAGAAGGTTCTATGAGGTGGAAGTTTTGGGAAGCATTTTATTGTCCATGCCAAACCTCTCTGGGTGTTTCTCTCCAGGGGCCACAATGACAGAGGTTTGGAACTATAGCAGTAGTTGAATAATGAAGAAATGAAGTTAGGAAATGGCAGTATTAGGAGTGAAGTAAGTCACTGTAGACATATACAGGGTATATAGACATAAATATTGTCTTACTCCTTCGTAGACCCTATGGAGAACATTGCATGATCTTTTTCTTTCTTTTCTTCTTCTTGTTCCTCTTCGAAGTGCTAGAATTGAACCCAGAACCTTGTGCATACAGAACAAGCATTCTGCCACTAAGCTATGTCTCTAGCCCCAGGAATTAACTTTTAATTCAGGCAGTGTTTGTTTTGTACGGGGGATCAAACTCAGGACCTTGCGCTTTGGAGGCAGGCAGCAGCTCCACTGAGCTAAATCCCCGGCCCTCAGTTCAGGCAGTTTTTACTGAGCACCTACTGGTGCCATGCACTGAGTTAAGCCCTATTAGGAGCATAAGTGTCCAAGAAGTGGCCTTTGGCTCTCAAGAGTATTTCAAGGCCAGGGCTCCTTTTAGGGAGACCTTCCTCCTGGGAGCCAGGGGCAGCAGGGCATGCTCGGCCTAACTAGGCTCTTCTACCTCTCATTCTGGGTGCACAGAGCCAGCCTCTTGCTCCAGGAGGTCAGCCTAGGGACCTTTCTCCCTCTCTGTTTCCACTCCCTCATCCCCAGTCCTCTGCCCCCCAGCTCCCCTGGCTGAGTGAAAAGGTACAAGAGGGAGTCTGAGAGATTCTGTGCTGTTTGTTTTGGGTTCAATGGAATCTCATTTACACGTGTTAATTGCAACTAATTGGCACTAATTGGATGAACAGGAAACCCTCTGGGAGCACTCATACCTTTAATTTGTAGTAAATATCATTAATTAACATATGCTAATTAGAGCCAATTAACATTGATTAAGGGTTGCCAGCTACTTGGAAAGTACAACTCTGTGTCCTCCTCCCTTGGTTGTCTGAAGTCAGCACAAAATATGATACATGAAGTCCGGGAGGGGAGGACAACACATCCATCGGCATCTCCAGGTGGAGGCACAGCAGCCGAAGCAGCCCCCACCCAACTGGGCACCCTGCCCTCCTCTCCCCAGGGCAAAGGGGTCAGCAGCGGGAGGGCCCTGCAAGATTAGCACGGCACAGGGACTGGAGGACGTATACCTGGAGGCTCTGGGGCTGAGATTCCGCCCCTGGCAGACTTCTGTTCAGCGGAGTTGGGGTGGGATGAAGTAGCTCTAGTGGTCAGCCGGCAGGGAGCATGGGGCCACTAGGCCAAGTGAGCTGTGGGACGCCTGCTCCAGATGTGAGGGGAGGGGCAGTACCTGTTGGCCCCATCCCATCTTGCATGCTGCGTGTGTACACCAGACCTCTTCCACCTGACAGGTGTGCAGACGGGGGACACCTCCTGCCTCTGATGTGAGGTACCTCGGAGGCAGGACAGCCCCCATAGACCTGTCCTTTGCTCACTTTGGGTCAAGTCTAGAAGGCTGTTTCAACTTCCCAGGGTATGGGTGTCAGATTAAAAAAAAAAAAGTTGGGCCTGGGGATATAGCTCAGAGTTGGAGCCTTTGCTTCGCATTCACAAAGCCCTGTGTTCAATCCCTGGCAAAGCAAAAAAAACCAAAAAAAAAGTCATTTGCTGGGGAGCCAGAAGGCTTTTAAGCCTACTTTTTGTTCTGTCACTTGCTAGCTATGGGACCCTTGGGATTCATTTAAAAAATATATAAATTCTTTTATTTTAGCCCAATTAAAAAGAAATAAATGTTTATTGCAGACCTCTCCCCACCATCACCTCCTCCTGTAGCACGCTCTCCGGGCTCCTGGTCCCAGGTCCCTTTCTCTAGAGTGGTCTCTAACCATTTCCTGCCCACTGTTCAGCTTTGTTAGCAGGCGGCAAATTCCCCAGCTTGGTTCCCATCCATCTTATTCATTTGAGCTCTTCATGGACACTAAAGATATTTGTTGCATAAATGAATGAATAAACAAATAAAATAAAACCATCTGCAATTTCTACCACTGCAAAGAAAACAACATTTATTGTGTATATATAATATACACACACACATGCAAGAAACATTTATACATAAATATGTTATATATAAAACATAAAGTACAAATGTTTCAAAAGGCTTAGTTTTTGCTTAAATAACTTTGAAAGTATGAGTGCTAAGACTTTAATATGAAGAGTCATTTTCAACCTTAATTGTTCAGATTTATTATACGTATTCAACTTTGTGAAGTTTGTTTAATACTATTTTATTTTTCTCTTTCAGTCCCTCTGGTGAAGGTAGCAAATAATGATTCAAAGTTTAAAGCTAAAATTTTATTTTTAAAAACTCACAAGACAAAATGTGTAAAAGAAATTTGAACAATTAAATGTGCAAATGGCATCGTTGTTAACTTGTAGCACTTACTCTTTTGAAGTCATTAAAGTTGCCTTCCAGAGCATTGGTTTTCCCTTTTACAAACATGCCTAATGCATGCTTTGTCAAGGTGGCATCATGGTTACACTGCAATGTGTTTAGCCTGGTTGCTGAACATTTCGGTTACTTCCGATTTGTTGCTATAACAGATAATGTTGAGACGGAGATTCTCACACTTAAAACTTTGCCTACATCTTGGACCATTTTCTTGAGCAATTCCTAGAAGGAGAATCGAGAAGCAAAGGGAAAGCCCATGGCAAGACTTTTGCTGCCTGTGGCCAACTGGCCCTGTGGAAGGGCTGTGCCTATTTCCGGTTTGTCAGTGGATGAGAATGTGAGCGCTCTCTACTACGGCCAACGCAGGGCATTGCTCTTTTCTGTCAGCTGCTGGATACGTCCTTAGGTGGACTTTCTGCTCTGTGGAATGGGGCCAGTGATGCCAACGCTCCTTCAATACATGCCAGGACTCTTGTGTGGAGAATGTGGGTCCGTGACCTGAGAAGAGAAAGCTCTAGTCCCAGAGTAGGTCTGCTGGTTCTGATGGGAAAAGATGGGCTTGGGTGGGATGGACACCGGGAAACCTGACCTCCCAGGGAACCTCTGTGGGAGATCCTCAGTCACCTAGAGAAACACGGCTGTTCCAGAGACGTTATTTGGAGAGCAAAACAATGCAAACCAGAAGTCTGGAAGACTCAGTGGAATCCCTTCAGTCAGGCCCTCTTCTAATTGCTTTCCGTGTAGGCATCTGTTTCATGTTCCTACACCCAACGATGGAGGAACTATTAAAATGCCCATTTCGCAGATGTGAACACTGAGGCTCAGGAAAATTAATTAACATGCCCTAGCTCACACAGCTGCCAAGGAGAGGGGCTTTGATTTGAATTTAAGTTGAGAGCCCACTCTGCCCACCGGGTACTGCCCCCTCCCTTCCTTCCTTTTGGCTTGGGGAGCCGGCTTCTCAGGTAGACTCCCAGCAGCCAGGAGGTGGGGAGCTCCTTACCCTGCATGGATTCCTGTTCCCAGCTCCCTCCCCACAGAATCTGAGGTCTATGGGAGAGCTGCTGGCGAGGTTCACAGCAACTTAATTACCAAAGTGATTTTAATTTGTTTTTGTTAATTGAAATCTCATTAAGCAAGCAATTTACTCCCACACAGCTCAGGAGCCCACAATTCTATGGGTGAGGAGGCAAAAGGGGCTTTCAGAGCTCTCCTTGATCTGGGGAATGCGCTTTGTCCTTGGTCCCGTGGCCCATGTACATTTGAGTGTGTGTTCAAACACGTGTCTCCCGGGGCAGGGTCCTCCCAGGTGGCCGGACCACCTTTTCTGTGCATATATTCTCTCTTTCTTTGCATATATTCCCTTGTCCCACCACCATGAGGCCTGTCTTGCCCTGTTCCCTGAAGTGGTGAGAAAAAATAAATCTAAGAGCTGGGTGAGATGATGGACTGTGGGAAGCTGAGGCAGGAAGATTTCAAGTTTGAGCCCAACCTGGGCAATTTAGCAAAATCTGTTTCAAAATAAAAAGTAAGAAAAGGGCCGGGATGTAGTTCATTAGGAAGACCCTGCTATCAATCCCCAGCACTGCCAAAATAGAAAGATGCCAAGCTGTCCCTCTGCAGGACATACGTGTACCCAGGAGTGGGGCTTCTGGTGGACACACAGAGACACTGTTCTGTACCCTCTCACCTTCGTGCCAAGCACTGTTCCATGAACTGGAGATGCTGGGGGAGGGTGACAGTGCTTTGTCCCTCACACTGCCTTGGGGACAGCCAGTAGCTGGACTGTCTTCTGCCCCGCTCCCAGCCTGTGCAAACGCTGCCTGGCCTGCAAGTGTGCACACGGCCACTTCACAAAGCTCTTGTTCCTAGTCCTGCCTGTACATTGCCTTCCTGCCCTGCCGGTTTCTACTGAGTTCTGGGCGTCCCACCCTTTGGTCCCTCTCTACCGTCGGACATGAGGGCTTCTCTGCTGGACGGAAGCAGAGACTTTGCCTTATTTCTCCTAGAGAGGAAGCAGAGATGGACATTCTTCCAGCCCGGTGCCTCTACGCACCACCTACCCACTCTGTAGTAAACGAATGAAGAATTGGATTCTGCCCACTTTAACAAAAATGATGGTGAAGTATGCAAAACAAAATGTACCATTTGCACTATTTTTTGTGCACAGCTCAATGGCATTAAGACAGTCACCTCTTTGTTCTTTACATTTTTTATTAGTGCACATTTGCAGCACATAATGATTACATTCTTTGTGGGGAGTAGGTACGAGCCCATGACACATCTTTAATTCTTTTTATTCCCCTTCCTCCTCTCCTGCCCCTCCCTCCATCTCAAGGTCCCCTTCCCATTTGCTAAAGATCTACCTCCCTGTCACACTCATGAGCTACTGCTCATGGCTGGACCATCCTCGTCCATCCGAACTGAGACTCTGCTCACGAAGCAGACTTCCCACGGCTCAGTGCTCGTTTCCCTCGCCCTGGTGAGCACCGGTCTGTTTCTGTCTCTGTGAATGGATCGACCTAGGTGCTCACGGGAGCGGGACCCTGGCCTGTGAGTCCTTCCGGCTCTGGCTTGCTTCTGAGATGGTGTTTTTTAGGGGCGGTCTCCTCGGAGCCCTGGCTTTGCCATTTCCCTTGCTACGTGTTCCTGGTCCCCTTTTGTTCCTCTCACCTCACCAATTATAATCCTTTGCCATCTCTGTCCTTTCCTTATTGTAGCGGCCAGAACCGCTTGGCTTCTTCATGGCTGTGGGTCTGGCTTTACTGTGAGGGTTCTCAACTGGGTGTTTCACAGCGGGGACACTCCCCTTTTTGTAAGTTTTCTCTCCTCTCTCCCTTCCTCCCTCTCTTCCGCCCTCCCTCTTGCCTTTCTCCCCTTCCCTTCCTGTCTCCTTTCCGTCTCTTCTCCTTCCTTCCTTGGTTCCTTCCTTCCTTCTTTCATTCCTTCCTTTCTTCTTGTTTTGGGGTACTGGAGATTGAACCCAGGACATTTACATTGAGCTACATCCCTACCCCTTCTTTACTTTTCATTTTGAGACAACCTCTCACTAAGTTGCTAAGTTGCCCAGGCTGGACTCAAACCTGCAGTCCTCCTGCCTTAGCCTCCCAGAGTGCTGGGGTTACAGGCATGCACCAACATACCCAGCTTGGGATGGCTGTTATTTTATTGAGTAGGAGTGTGCTGGGCACTGCCGAGCCCTTACACTTAGCATTCCTGGGCCTTGCTTATTCAGTGCCTGTAGCACCCACTGCCAAATACCTGTAACAACACAATGGTGCCCTCCAGATACATCCAACCTCCCTGGATGTGTGTGTGTGTGTGTGTGTGTGTGTGTGTGTGTGTGTGTGTATGGCAGGGGGTAAAAGCAGTGTTGTCAACTGCACACTGCCTGGCACAGACACTATGAGCATTTGTTGACAGAGTGACAGCAAATGTACACAAGCCATGCCTCCAACCTGGTCCTCTGAGGTGTGGCTGTGCACACGTGTGGTGGGGAAATTCTCAGGCTGTCCCTCAGGCCTCATGCATGCCCCTGGTTGTACGGTGTCGGCAGAGGGTTCTGGACCCTACTCCTTCTCTGGAACTCTGCCTGCCTTGGGCATTTTCCATCTCCCCTGCTGGCCCCCACTGCCTCTTCCCTTTGCCCTGACTACGGCCACTTGGTAGTTTTCCAGCCTGACATTTCGAACATGCAATGCCATATGTATCGCCACTCTCAGGTAATTATCACGTAAAATTAAGCTAGTCTTGTACAGGACACCAGCAATTAGCCAGGGATTGAAGGTTAGGGAGAGCTCGTTTATAGAGTCGCTAACAAAATGTTAAGTGGAAGCGTGTGTCAGATGGGCCAGGAGGCTGGATTAGCTGGGGTCGCAGCGGTGGAACTGGAGGGCCACGGAGACTCCCTGCTCAGCAGCACTGGGCACAGCAGGAGGAGCTGGCGATTTATGGCTCACATTTCTCTCCTCCAGCTCTCAACCTGGGGCACAGCTTTGAAGGGAAGGTTGCTAAGCCGGCTCAGTCTGCGTGTACACCAGTGCTGTTTTCCCATCATACGGAAACCTGGCAGGCCCTGCCCTAAAGCCTGCACATCTGCTCCCTCCTGCTCATGTCCCAACAATTCAGGCCAGAGACTTCGGGTACCTGAAGACAGGATGTGTTTGCAAGACTCAGAAAATGAATGGATGAATGAATTTTTGTAGTACCGAGGCTTGAACCCAGGGCCTTCATATTCAGTGACATCCCTCTCCCTTCTTAAATTTTTTAAAAAATTGGAGACACAGAGTCTTGCCAAGCTGCCCAGGCTGGGCTCAAACTTGCAATATTCCTGGCTCAGCCTCCCAGAGTGCTGGGATTAGAGGTGTAAGCAAGACTCAGAAACTACACTTCCCACTGTCTCTACTTAGAATGCTTTTCTCTCTCTCTTCCAATTCCTTTATTATCAACTTGGACCTTTTCTTTTTCTATTCTAAAAATCTCAAGCCATACTTCTCTGGGAGTCTTTTCAGATCCTTCACTCTATTCCTCAAGGAGTAACCACCACTTGTGTTCTGGGGCCATGTTTCTACGGCTGCCCTTAGGCTCCATGACAAGCAACTGGCGACTTGTCTGCCCTCTTGCTGGACGGAGAATTACTTGTCTATTTCTGCCAGCCGGGAGCTGCTCAGTAAGTCTCTGTGGAGGAACACATGAATGCTCCTCTTCTGTCCTTTGTCCTTCTACGAATGCTTCAAGGCCCCCTTAGATGTCACCTCTGAGGTGCAACTTCCTGGAATTTCCCTCCCTGCTAGAATCCACCATACCTCCAATGTTCCCATGACACCTAGTGCGCGATTTTATCACAGCACTTACCAAAGCGCCTCCTGTTTCATTATTGGACTACTCAGGGCTACAACTTCAGGGCCCCGTTCACATGAGTCCAATGATGCCGAGATCACAGCTGTGCTTGTCCACTGGGAGGTGACTTCTTCAGAGTTAAACCCCTGAGGCTTTACTAAGAGCCTGCATATGACGCGCCCTCATCATCCACATTGGTGTCCACTCAGAGTAGGCACACCGGAGACAGGCAATGAGCATGTGTCTAATTATTAACAAGGGCAGGCATTGCCATGGAGAGAGCTCTCACTGCACAGAGTCTGGGTTCTAGTTTTGTATTGCTGAGAGATGAACCACTTAACTTCTTCAATCCTTAATCTTTTAGGTCAGGTCCAATGGGTTGCAGTGCCTGAGACTCAGTAGGTGCTCAATGCGTATTGGTTTCTCACCATCTTTCTTTTTTTTCTTCCGTAAAATGAGAACTAAAGATTCCTTGTGGTCTGTGAAAGGATGGGCTCTCAGGGTTAGGAGTTTTGAAAGACGCCTGGTTTAACCCTGGCAGCTCCAGTAGATGATCACACAGTTCTGGGCTGTGTATCTCTGCTGCCAGGCCCTCTCTTCCCCACGGAGCAGACATTCCTGCTTCAGTCAGCTCTAACGTGAGAAGAGCCACTCATCTGACACTTGCCTTCCGGGGCGCTCCCTCTAGGGACCAATAGCTTCTGCATCACATGGCTGGTCCCTCTGCCTAAGGGACATTCACAGACAGGATCTGCTCTAGTCAGACCCGTCATTTCCACTGCCTCCCCTTAAGTAACTCGGTCTGAGCCGTCACCATCTGGTCACCCCCTCTGCCCTTGCTGTCCCCTGTCCTAAGATCTAAGATGGAGCACAGACCAGGGAGGGACCATCACCTTCCTCTCCTGGAACCCATGTTTCTATGAATGGGCCCCAAGCTTGTGTTATTGTGACCTGTATCTATCTCAAACCTAGCACCATAAGGAAGCAGAGCTGAGAAAAAGCAGAATTCCTTTTAAATTTCATTTGACATTTTTAAAAATTGCATCGAAAAACTCACCATAGGTCAAGTTCCCAAGATAAATGACAAACTAGAAAAAGTTTGTAACTCATGTATAGGCAAAGGGCCACTTTCCTTACTCAATAAAGAGAATCCATAAGTCAATATGAAAAAAGATTTAAAATTGAGTGGGAATATGCATAAAGGGAATCAGAAAGTTTGCAGAAAAAAGACCTGAAACTTACTTTTATAAATATATATGAAGAAACTGGGCATGATGGTGCATGTCTGTAATCCCGGCATTTTGGGAAGAACACTGTAAGTTAGAGCCAAGCCTGGGTAATTTAGAGATTTAGCAAGATCATGTCTCAGAAAAACAGTAAGCCAGGTTATGGTGGTACACACCTATAATCCCAGTACTGGGGAGGCTGAGGCAGGAGGATCACTTTGAGTTTGAGGCCAGCCTGGGCTACATAATGAGACCCTG
>NW_022900925.1:23986309-23996379 GCF_012274545.1 Fukomys damarensis
AAAAGATGCTTAATTTCACTCATGATAAGAAAAATACAAATTAAACTTACAGTTGTTATTTTACCTGTTACATTGGAAAACATCTACATTTGATAACATCTTAATGGTAAAACAATAGGGAAACAGGTACTCTCACCTACTGTCAGAGTAAACTGACAATATTTTTCTATAGTGGGATTTACCTACTAAAGTTTAAAAATGCACTGATACTTTGGTCTGGTGATTTCACCTCTAGGAATAGATCCCTACACTAACGTGCACACTAGAAGGTTTTGTGCATCAGTGTAGGCACTTTTACTGGTTCTATTTGACTTTCCTAGCTCTGGCTCAGCATATAGTAGGTGCTTAAAAAATGCCTAGTAAGTAGATAAATTTGCAAAATGGTATAAATTCAAGGTTATTTGTTGCAATGTTTTCAGTAAGAGCAAAAGGACAGAAATAGCTGGGTACAGTGGGACAGGCCTGTAATTCTAGCTACTCAGGAGGCTGGGGCAGGAGAACCTCATGCTCAAGCCAGCCTGAGCAACTTAGTGGGACCCTGTCTAAAAATAAATAAATAAATAAAAAGGGCTGGGGATGTCACTTGGTGTGAAGGGCCTGGGTTCAATTCCCAGTACTGAAAAAGAGAGAGCGATAAGAGAAAGAGAGAGGAAAAAGAGCGGAAATAACATAAATGTGTAGTTATAAAGGAGTAGTATACTGCTGATAAAAGGGCAGCTCCCCAGGTACTGCTGCCTAAGTATCTTCAAGGTGAAGCTCTCCAACTGGCTGCTGTGCTTGCTTTTAGACAGAAGGCTGGGGACATGGAACAGGGGGAGGGTAGATTCACTTTTCAGCCTATTGTCTTACATCCTGTTTGAATTTTCAATCATGTGAATCTATTCACATAAACAAATATAATTCAGAATTTAAAAGCAATTAGCTCAGAAATTAACCCTAAGCTTTTGAGCCTGTACCTTTGCAAACGCTTGTATCCACACATTTCTAATCTATTTTGTCCATAACTGTAGATTAGTCTTCCTAAAGGAAACGCAGTTCCCAAGGCCCTCCCCTGCTCAGCAGTCTTCGATGGCTCCCCATTGCCTATAAAATCCCAACTCCTTGTCCTGGGTCATAACATCTATCATCTGACCACAACCCTGCTTCCTACTATTCCTTTTTTCACCATCTTGTCACAGAAAAATGGAGCTACTTGCCCTTCCTATGTCCATGTGCAAAATATTCCACCCTGTGTCCTGGATGATGTTCTTTGGAAAACCAAGAGGCCTTCTTCTTCATTGCCATACCCAGTCACACCTACTTTCCAAGGCCCTTCTTTGTCCAAGGGCGGAAGTGGCTTTTCACTTTGTTTTTTCCTTCAGTATTGGAATTGAGTGGAGGACCTTCACACTGATCTACATCCCCAGTCCTTTTTTTTTTTAACTTTTTAATTTGAAATGTAATCTTGCTAAGTTGCCCAGGCTGAGCTCAGACTTGCGATCCTTCTGCCTCAGAGGGCTGGGTTTACTGGCGTGTACCCCGACACCCCTCCATAGCTTTGTACTTTTTGTCTGTATTTCCTTTGTAGCATTCAGGTTTCCTTGAACTTTCTGTTGCAGCTATTCCCACACCTGAAAACTGCTCTTCCAAGCTACTGGAAGGATGGCAGGGTCCAAGTTTGACCAAGTTTGGCTTTGTCCTCAGGGCACAGTGAGGTGCCAGGCACACAGTAGCTGAACAAGAAATGCTGGAGGGACAGGTGTGCCAAGCCTGGTCGGTGTGAGTCTGTTGTGCTTGTTCCTCCCCTGGGCCTTTGTCACACCTCAGTGCCCATGGCCTGGGTAGGGGCGGCTCAGCGTGATCCCATCCACACCTACCTGCTTAGCTGCAGAAAAAGGGCCCAGACGCGCCCAGACAGTGAGGCAGCCACATTCCAGACACATGAGCTACACCTGGAGAGTCATGTCTGGCTCACCGACCCCCCTGCACACACTCACAGACCCTTGGGCTGACCTGGAGTTCGAATCCTCGTCTTCCTTCTGTGACTCTGTGCAAAATGGCAACTCACTTCATTCTGGGGTTGGGAAGGGGAGGACCTGCCTCTGGTCAAGGGCTGGAGAGAAGGGCTGGGAGGAGCCCTGGAGGGCCTGGCGTCCATAGGCTCTCAGAAGTCCACACCCCCGGGAAGCTGGAAGCTGGCACTGCCAAGCCACAGACACACAGGAGCACACATCAACCCAAGCGAAACCTAGAGAGGGAGATGTGCCAAATATCCACTGCCAAGCAGCGCTTCACTACAAAGCCAAACACATTTCTCTCTTTTTCTTTTTCTTTGGCTCAGCCCCCGTTTGGGATTATTTTGCCACAGCCAGTGCCCTATTGGGAGAGCTCCAGACCCTGTCCTGGTGTGGCAGGGGTGGTGGCTTTGCAGTGCTGCTGGCCTGAGTGTACACAGACATGTGCACAGGTGCACAGTTCAGCCACGTGTGTGGGGTGTCCCTGCGTCCACACAGGCACGTGTTGGCACACGGAGACCGGGGCACAGCGCAACACACCACTCAAAGGAATGAAGACCGGAGAGAATGCTGAGAAAAATGGGACTGAAAAGGAAAAGGAAAGCCAGGCGCCGCTGTACATGCTTGTGGTCCCAGGCTCTTGGGAGGCTGAGGCCGAGGCAGGCGTTGACAGTCAGCCTGAGCAACTTAGCGAGATCCTGTCCCCAAAAGAAAAAAATCAGGTATTCTAAGGGGGTGGGAGGTGTGAGGGACAGTGGGGCACAGCATGTGTTGGCCAAGAGCATGAAGTTCAAACCCCCCTCTCTGACAGTTCCCAGCGTGTCACCTAGGGAAGCTCACACATCCTCTTTTTTGCCTCAGTTTCTCATCTACAAAATAAGGGTTAAAATAATAGCCGCTATTAATTAGGTCCCCTGGAAAGCTTAAATGTTTTCTTAGCACTGGGGATGGAACCCAGCAGTGCTGTACCATTGAGATACATCCCCAGCCTTTATTATTATTATTACTATTTGCTGGAATCAGGGATCGAACTAGGGACCTTGTACTTTCAAGGCAGGTGCAGTGGCATTGAGTTAAATCCCCAGCCCTGGGAAGGTTAAATGTGTTAGAACAAGTAAAGTGTTTCATGGGGTCTGTATACTGTCCGTGCTCTCACTGAAGAAGTGATGGTAGAGGGAGATTCTTGCCCACCGGACTGCTTTCCTCATCTTGTGTGTGTGTGTGTGTGTGTGTGTGTGTGTGTGTGTGTGTGTGTGTGTGTGTGTGTGTGTGTGTGTGAGTGATGAGACCTAGGACCTTCACACTAGGTTACATCCCCTTTCCCTTATTGCTAAGTTGCTAAATTGTCCAGGCGGGGCTTGAACTTGTGGTCCTCCTGCTTCAGCCTCCCAGAGTGCTGGGATTATAGGTGTGCACCACCACAACTAGCTCCTCATCTTTTTTTTTTCAGTTCCTCTAAAATGTCACCTCTCACATCTTGCCCTGCTCCTTCTCTCCTATACCCCCTGCCCTCCCAGTCCCTCAGCAACATCCCGGTCTTTGCCAGATCCAGGCTGGGACCAGGCAGCATGTGCTACTGACAGGGAAAGAAAACCAAAAGGGAGCAGGAGGAATTGGAAACGCTGGCTCCAAAATGTGGCTTTTCTTCCTTTTTCTTTTCTTTTCCTTTTTCTGTTTCCCAAACCATGATCCCAGAGGCAGGAGGTTTAGGAGGCAGTGGGAGGGCTCCAAAGAACAGACAATCCCAGCCATTCCCTGGTGGGCTGGGGGTCAGGCCCCTCCCTGCTCCATCTGCCCCTGCCTCAGCCTGTACCATCCCATTTGCCAACCCAGCGCAGCAGGCTGGGGACCCCAGGCCATGCCAGCCCTGGCCTCACTAGTGCAGGGAATGGGCTGCAGTCCCGGGTCTGAAGGGTTCTCCTGCTTCGTTTTATTTTTTCATATTTCTGCTCTCTGAGTCCTGGTCTTGTCCAGCTCTGTGGCTCTGACTCTGTCCTGCACCAGCCTCTCTGGCTGCCTTGCTTGTCTTTGCCTCTCTGCCACCACCTGCCCCGGGTCTTCTGCCAGTTCTGGGCTCAGAGAGCATCAGGCCCTGTCAGCCTCAGCTCTTGCACAGACCTCTCCCCGCCCCTTGGGCTGAAGGCTGCAGCCCAGCATCTGGAGGGGCTGGCTCTCTGTTCCTGCTTCTCTGGGCCAAGGGCCCCCCTCCTTGCTTGCTCCCCAGCCCACCTTCCCCTTTCCCCTGTCCCCAGTGAATACCATCCTCTTCCCAGCCCTCTGCCCCTCCTGTCCAGGACAGCTTGCTTCCCCCCAGGCCTTGGCCGGAGGCTCACAATGAAGCTGCCCCTCCACCACAGACTCGGAGGTAGAGAATCACCATGGCAACCAAGTAAACCTCCCTTCTTCCCCTCCCCTTCCTCTCCTGACTTCCCAGAAGAGCTAAAGATCGGGGTTGAGGGGCCAGGCAGTAGAACCCCTCAGGGATCCAGGATGGAGAATGACAGAGGGACAGAAGACGCTGATGGGACATGTGTACGAGTTTGGTTGACAGATTCTTGAGGAGCTGGATCTAACCCAGTGTGTTCCAGTGAGACTGTAGCCATCACTGGATTCCTCGGGCACCTTGTGAAACACAGAGCCTCCAGCTGCATCCTAGACCTCCTGAATCCCAGTCTTCAGAGTTGGGTCACCCATATTTTAAAGATTTTTTTTCTCCAGGTGACTCCTACATACACTAAAGAAGATACAACAGTAGACAGCAGGCTGGAGTACAACTGGCCTGAGTTTAAATCCTGGCTTGGTCACCAAAGAGTCTCTCTAGGCCTCTGCGTTTGCATCTGTAAAATGGGAAGGACAGTCCCAGCTCGCGTGTGCTGCGAGAACTGTGCTTGTGAATACAGAGCTGGTGCAGAGCTGGTGCACTTCTGCTCTCTGGAGACTGGCAGGGTCTATGGAGGAGCGGGACTCCCTCCCTCAGGCCTGCCACAGCCTGGGCCTCCACTGCCATTATGGGTTACAAGACACTGAGAATTCTTAACACTGGAGAAACACAAAATCATTAAGGCAAAACAATAAATAAAGGCCTAGAAGTTATTACAGAGCTGACAGCACACAATGCCATCCTGCAAAGCAAATATGAATTATTTCAGAACATTTTAAAATGAAAAATCCTCTCTTCTTCCTCCCATCCCTGTAATTCATTAAGTCCCCTTTTTGTCCCCTTTCTTGGGTAGAGAGAGCGGCTGGGCCAGGAAGGTCCCAGAAAAGGGCTTCCTGGAGTCAGCCTGGAAGTCAGTCTGCTACTTCTTTGGCCTAAACACCTTTTGGTTTGCTAACAGCATCTCCTTGTTCCTTGTCCCTTCATACCCAGAATGTATGGCCAAGCATTCCTGGGAGTCCCTGCTTCTTTAGACCGTGCGTCCCTGCACAGTTCCTGGAGACCCCTTCTAACAGGTCCAGGAAGATGAGCCGCGTCCATCCCATTTTACAGATGGGGAAAGCAAGTTGAAAGGGTCAGCCACAGGCCAAACTGGACTCGAGTCTGGGCCATCTTACTCCCAGTTTAAGATTGAAGGCAACAGTGCCTACAGAGGACTTGGATGGCAAGCTCCAAATGTGATTACTAATTGTTATTATTCTCAAGAACACATGTAAGTGCTTCCCTTATTATCTAGCACTATGAGCAGGCTGCCCTGGCCACCTGTCTCATGCCTCCCTGTTCTGCTGTCGTAGCAGCCTCTCCTTTGCCGTGGTGTCCTCCCCTTTCCATGTTGCTTTGCTGTCCATCACCGTTTCGGGCCCTCTCCTGGCCTCCATGGTGCAGATGAGACCCAGGATTGTCGAGTCATAATGACCACTTTTCTGAGCGCAGGGCCTGAAACTGAGCTGAGACCAGTAGGATATCTGGGCTGAGACTTTATATGCAGGCTCAGAGAGGCAAGTTTGTCCTTCTTGTGCCCTACCACCTCCATTGGGCTGTGCACATCTTTTCCTACCCAGCTCTCTCTACCTTATACTGAGTCAGAGACAGAGACAGAGTCAGTCAGAGGCAGAGACGGAGAAACTGTGGCCAGCCCTTAGACACAGCTGCAAGATTTGACAATATTGCTTAAGTGACTGGATCCAGCTGCGCCTCGTGTCAGCCCCGCTTGCCCTTCTCAGTTACACAAGCCTATAGTCTCTCCTTTTGGACTAAACTGGACCGAGCTGGTTTTAATCACTTCATCTCTTTCTCTGATGGATACAGGCGCTGGGGGGGGGCAGGTACAGCACATGGCCTTTGGTGATGTACGTGTAGAGTCAGGCCCAATCCAGGAGACTCACAGCGCATGTGTAGGTCTCTCCCACCCTCCTCTCTCCAGAGGTATAGGAGGTTGAGTGTGACCTGGGTCAGGAGGTCAAGCCTAAGGGCATAATCCCAGCAGAGCCATTGACTTTGCCCTCTGGGTGATTGGAAGCAAGGTTTGCTTCTCTGGACCTCAGCTTCCTCATTTGTAAAGGAAGGGCAGGAATATGTCTCCAGGAGGACTTGTACTGCTAATGTTCTAGAAGTCACTCTACACGCCAGTGTGCACTAGGAATGCTGACAGGGCCTTCCAGGACCCCACCTTGCCAGCTCCATCCATTTCCCCACCCACTGTTCTCCCTCATCCTCTACATATTCTCATTTACTTTAGCTCCTCGAACAAACTGTCCATTGCGCCATCCTCCAGCTCCTGAAATATGTCAGACACTGTCCCAGACCCTGGAGTGTCATATAATCCCTGACCTCCTGGGGCAAAAACATGAATACAAGTGTGTTAAAGGCACGAGGGGAGACAGGATGCTTGGCAGACTTTAGGAGGGTCATGGCTCTCCCTCTCTCTGAGGAGGGGTGGTTCTCTCACCTGAGCCTTCCAAGTAGAATAAGGAATAGTCAAGGGGAAGAGTAGAAGACCACCTCAGACATTTGGAACAGCCCGGAGTTGTGTGGTAGGTAAAAGAAACTCATAATGGAAAATGCATGGCCAGAATTTGCTGGGGAGGAGCCCAATGTGTGACCAGAGATGCTGCAGGAGGCAGGCGATGGTAACAATCCCTTTGCCACCCTGCCCACCAGGCAAACTCCTATGCACCCTCAGATACTCTGCCAAGATACCACCTTGGAGAAGCACCCACCTGACCTTCCTCTGTACATCGCTGGAGTCCTGTAATTGCACCCGCTCCCTGGCCCTGTGCCGATCTCATCTCATGTGTGTATTTCCTTTTAGAAAGAATGTTGCTTAGGGCATGATCCTGACTGTAGTCGCAGTGCCCAGCAAACACAGGCACTCAGTGAATGCTGTTGGGCTGAGCTGAATCACATGGTGTGCGTGTAGCCATGAGATAACTGTGTTTCAGGCAGAGGCAGGAGGAGCGGCAGGCATGTATATAGGTGTCTCTGCATTTGGATTAAATTCAGCAACACTTCCAGAAGGCTGTTTGGAGTCAGTGGACTGTGACAAGCTGCTGACCATTTTCTCAAAACCAAGAGCCCTGGCCCTGCTGGGGGTGTGAAGCACGCTGTGCCTGAAGCCAACTGCCCTCCATCCTGCACTCCTACCCCTCCTAGATTTCCTGGCCCACTCTTTACATGGTCCACTTGGGGGACCCGCAGCCCTTCAGGTCTCTGGGGCAGGATGAGGCGGTGCGCTAAGACTGTGCCTCTCTCCAGAGTGCCCACTGGGCAGGGTTCCAAAGCCAAGCTGACTTTGGCCTATGGATTAATGTTTTGCATGCATGGAAGCCTTCATTCAAATGAGGTCCTGTTAGGAAGTCCAATAGGACAAGGAGATAAAGGGTGAAAATGAGGCTGGAGGTCCAAAGTCCTGATTTTCAGTCCCTCTCCCCTTTGCCCCAACCCTAGAAAGGGCTCTTGGAACTCACGGAGCTATTCTGAACAAGTTTTAAAGTAGAGAATGAGCCAGAGAAGACCCAACTGGATTCCTGAGTCCCAGGAGGCCCACAAAGAGGGTGGAGGTGGGAAAGAGTTCTGTGTTCCCATCCTCAGACTCACTGGGCACGGCCCCAGTCCCCTTCATGGGTTCCCTCATGTTTCTTCCATTTACAGTTGCATTTTCTGGAAAGGCTAGGTCCAGCCCCCTCTCTCCTCCCTGGACAGAATGACTGCCTTAGGACAGAGAAGATCTGGGTACAAGGCTCACCAGGGAAACCCTGAGCAACTCCAGCTACATATCCTCTGGTGGGTCCAGGAGAAGGACAGCAGTCAGCCTACTTGTCTCTCTTTTCTGCCAAGAGTTAAGTTTGATAGTGAGGCACCCTTTCACAAGAGTCTAGCACAGTGCCTGACAAAGCCTGGGTGCTAAATTATGCCGGTGAATGAATGAATGAGCCTCCCTCTAGCCCAGAAGCAGGGAGAGATCAAACCATGTGAGCTCTTCCAAGAGCAGGGAGGAAGAGGGAAGGGCAGCCAGGGAGAGGCTGCCAGGAGAATGCAGGTGCGGGGCTTCCAGGGCTGGGCTGACAGTCCTGCTGAGTGTTCCCCTGTCTTTCCTGTCAGTGGGGTTTGTCCCTGACCCTGGGCCTCACTTGCTCTGCTGGTTGTAGTCTGCTCAGCCCTCTGCTTGCCCAGCTGCATTCCGGTGCAGACACCAAGCTGTATTAGGTAGATCTTTGTGCCCCTGGGTCTGAATGAATATGAGTGGGCGCAGAGCTGCCACATGTATGCAAACAGACACGACAGTAGTCGGCACCTGTGTGTGTGTGTGTGTGTGTGTGTGTGTGTGTGCATCCAGGTGTGGGGGTGACACCTTGGCGTACATAGCTCTGTACGGAGAAGGAGCCTAAGCATGCCTTTATACCTGCAAGTGTGTATGTGCACTCACAGACGTGAGTGTGCCCATCGAGGCCAGGTGGGGCTGGGTGTGTTCTGTCACTTCGCCCTGATTAGCCTTTGCTTGGAGGCATTTAGGTGACAATTTACAGCCGCACCTGACCCTGGCCTCTGCCTCGTTCTGCATGTGCGGCTGTGGCTGCCCCCTGCCCCTTGCCTCCCCCCTGCCCCCTGGCCACATAACTGTGATTTATGACTGGCCTGTGGGGAGCAGCTCCCTCCCCACTACCCACCTCTCTGCAGCTCCTGCACCAGATGGGCTGCCTGCTGCTCCCTGGAGCACTCCGCCGGGGAGGGTGAGGCAAGACGACTGGCAGCCAGGTCGGGCTGGGACCCCCTCCCTCAGCCACAGCCCACTCCTTTCACACTGTCCCTGTCATCTTGTCTTGGGCTTGTTCTTGGCTGTTGGGATTGTGAACAGAGACGGGAGGTCAGAGTCTGTGACATAGAACAGAAACCGCCCCTGTCTTCTATTCATCTCCACTCCAGACACAGATAGACAGACAGATGGACAGACACACAGAGATAAAGGTGCGCATAGACCCACGTACGAGGATGCTCACAGGGTCAAATCTGACAAATGCATGTGTGTGTGCGTGCGTGGGGGGTGGTCTGCATATGTGTGGGGGCTGGGAAGGAAGCCAGGCCCCCTGCAGCCCGCCAAGTTTTCCCTGCTCCCTTTCCCTGTGTCTCTACTCTGTGACGCCAAAGGGCATCTTCTCCGGCTCATGCCAACCCATTATGAAGGTCTGCTCAACCAGCAAGGGCATTTCTGGGGGTGTCCCTAGGGTGGGCCCCTTGAGGGCTGGGACTCAATCTGCTACCCCCAGGCCAGTGTAGCTGGAACCAGGGGGTTGGTGGAGAAACCTGGGGCGGTGTCAGGCTGAAGGTGAGCGCTGGAAACAAAAAGATTGGAGTAAATTATTATTCACCCCATGGCTTTCCCAAGGAAAGTGGAAGCAGCAGCCTGAGGCCCGTTTTCCTATTTGATGGGGAATCAGATAAATGGCAGGCAGCTTGCTCTGATAAGGCCTTGCTCTGGGCACAACCTCTCTCTCTGCAACCCTCTTACTATGCATAGAGGAAGGCTATCTGTGCAGCTGCACCTTGACACAAATATATCTGCACCCGAGATGAAGCAATTCCCCCAGAAATTACAGCAGGGGGATTGCATCTGAGGAGGGGGCCCTGGGGAGGGGCGGGGG
>NW_022900925.1:23996400-24004255 GCF_012274545.1 Fukomys damarensis
GGGCAGTGGGAGGGGGGCTGGAATAGGCAGAGAGCACAAGAGAGAGGGCGCTGGGAGATTGGGAGTGGGGAGGAAGAGGTCAAGAGGACTGTCCCAGGGAGGGGCCTGAAATCTTTGTATAAAATTTATACATTTTTTTTCCCACCAAGCAGCTTTCCCAGAACTATTTTTTTTTCCTCCCGCATCATCTTGTTAATAGGAAAACTCTCGCCAGCATCCCATCCCCTTCCTGTGGCTCCTTACCATAGTCTCTTTGCTCATTGAATTAAAATAAAATATATGGACAGCAGTAGGTTTTACGATGGATCATTTAAATGGGAGAAGTCTCGGCTACCTTAAAAATGTTCTTTTCAGAGGGGCTGGGGTGTAACAGGACTTAAATAAATAGGTAAATAAATATTTTTGGAAAGAGGGAGTGGACATAATTCTGATTGTTCAAGCAGTGGAAACACTTTTCCAACTTGTCATATGGCTCCCTGTGTGCGAGTAAGCATGTGTATGCTTGCAAAAGTGTGCATGATATGCTCATGTTCTCTTGCATGCGCACGCACACATGCAATCCACACAGAGTCTGGTGACACACCGGGCTTCCTCTCTGCCCACATCAGTGTCTGTCCATCTCTGAGTTTATGTACCTTGCTTCTCCTCTTCCAGCCTCCAAGGAGGGTCTCCAGAAAACCTCCCGGCCTGAGCAAGAGAAGCCTGGGTGAGATGTGTCCCATCAGGCACAAAGGTCTCCTGTCTTTTGCCAGATATGTCCTCCCCTCCTAGCTCCTCCTTGGCCAGCCAAAGGTGCCCAAGGGCGCTGGCAGCAGGGCTTGGCAGGCCAAGTACACGGGGGAGGGGCAGCAGGCCACACAGGTTGGGAATCTTTTATCTTGTCCGTGAAACTCTTGGACTTGGGGGTACCGTGTGGGCTTGTTGGGGTGGGGAGGGGCAACAGAAGGCATTGCGTGTGCATACGGGAGTGGGTGAGGGGAAGATGTGGAGGGTAGTGTGTGTGTGAGTGCTCCCTCCCTCTCCAAACTGGCACCTGCCTTGGGTCTGACTGTCAGAGCAGCTGCGAGACACAAGAGTGGGCTGACAGATGCCATGGCCCCAGCCTTTGTCTGAGCAAGAGAAAAATCACACCCTCCCCTTAAGCCCTTGGGGCAGCTGGGAGATTTTCCCATCTCACTCTCCAACTCTCTCTCCAACCCTTGAAAGCAACAGGGACCTTTATCCTATCTCTCAACTTAGGGGAATTTGAACAGTGATGGGAAAGAGCAGGAAAGTGCAGGTTTGGGGGACAGGCACTTTGAACTCCTTTGCCTAAATTGTGTGATGAATTCCCAGAAGCCACATATGTCCAGGGGGGAGGGGAAGATCTTCATGCCAACCTGAATCATGTGGAAAAGGGCTGAGCATGCAGGCAGGAATCAGGCCTCTTGTTTCATGTCTGTCCCTTCTCTGTAACTAACCAGTTTACTCTCTTCTTTGGGCCTTGCTTTTCTCCGCCTTAAAATGTGGGAAGCAATCATTCAAATGACAGATGAAATGTTAAATAACACGGGTAACTGTGCGTTTTAGATATATATCAGGCTAGTGGGGTAAGAACATGACTGATTGTGACTATATCTCACCTGTTACTGGCTCGGGCTGAGTCTGGAGGAGCACAGGGCCTGTTCTCTCTGCAGGAAATAATCCCTGGAAAGTAAAGTCACTTTTTCTGGGCTGGTGGGATCCTCTGGATTCACTTGCAAGGTGACTCTGGACATAGGATTCAGAATAGGAGTCCCCAAGAAAAACCACTGTAGGTAACCAGACTGGAACTTACTGAGGAAGAATACTGACTCTGTCCCAAATTTTTCTGCAGTAGGAGGACTTAGTCACAAATGTGAAAGGGCCAGAGATCCCAGAACTATGTCTTTAGAATAAGTGATAAAAGGAAAACCTCCCTAGGGAAGCCTACTGGGAGTGGGAAGGTATCTTCATTGTTCTCTGAATAGGTAAGCTGGTGTTTATAATGGACACGAATGGCCCTCCATCTTTATAGTGCGGCTCTGGCCATCCCTGATTTCACATTGAGATGTTCACTGTCAGACTTATCCTTGTTTATCATTGGCTGACATTGATCCTGATACCGGGGGATCGATCCTCACATTGGCACATTGATTTCCCTTAACCAATTCTGAATTGCAGCATTGATCTCTACTTTGGGATACTGACTTTCTTAGTGGGACATCGATCCTGCTCAACTGGCTCTGTATTAGGACATTGATTCTCACACAGGATGTTGATGACCTCAACCAAATCTTCTTTAGGGTATTGACTCCTGCATTGGAATGTTGATGCCTCTCCCATCCAACTCTGGATTTGGGCATTGACCCCACATTGAGACATTAATATATTCATTTCTCTTAGCATCGTAACATTATTCCCTACTCAATCCTCAATGAGGACACTGGCTCTTACTTTAGGACTTTGGCTCATTCATTCCATCAATCCTTCTTTTTTTCTGTAGCTACTGTGTGTCAGTTTTTGTGCTGATGTTTGGCATCTGTTTTTCTTTTTCTTCCTACTATCAGTTCTCATGTGCAGACCCTGTTTTCCTTCAGTCTTTATATTTGAATATTGATATACATCCATCACCCCATTTTTCCTCTTCTAATGACTTCTACTGAGGTCTCTATCCATCATTCAGATGAGGACAGCCTAATGAAACTGGGGTTAAGGACAGACTTTGGAATCCCAAGTTTGAATTTTGGACTTTACCATTTGCAAGCCTCAGTTTCTCCATCTTCAAGTGGAAGTCAAGGTAGCTACTTTTCAGGTTTCCTGTTCACATTAAGGAGAGAATATACAGTTGTGTGCTGTATAACAATATCTTAGTCAACCCCACACGTGATGGTGGTACCATAAGATTATATCGCTGTGTTAGTTAATTTTCTTTCATTGATGAGACAAAATACTCAACACCCACAGTTAAAGGGGAAGGGGTTTATTCAGCTCACAGTTTGTAGAGGTTTCAGTCCATAACTGGCTGGCTCCAAGGCAGAGTGGCACGTGATGTTGCAGAGAAGAAATAGTTCACGCTGCTTACATGGTAGCAAAAGCAACAAGGGAATCTTAACAGTGTCTTTCTGCCCATTTTATTAGGGCGGTGCCAAATCAATCAGTGGACTGGTTTAGTAGTCACATGGCCTTAATTCCAGCATCACACAGTCTAGATTTAGCCGCCTCTGAAAACTCCACCTTGACTGCACGAGGCTGTTGGGGTACATCTAGACTCAAACCGTAGCAGTTAACCTGTGGTATTGTAGCCATCTTGGTTTGTGTGGGTATGCTCTGTAATGTTCACACAGTGACAAAGGTTGCTGAAGAATGAATTCCTCAGAACATAGCCCATCTTAAGTGGTGCGTACTGGCTAGCTTTCTGTCCCTGTGACAAAATACATGAAAGTAACAACATAAGGAAGAAATGTTTATTGTGACATGTAGTTTTACAGTCTTCAGCCCATGGTCAGCTGGCTCCACTGTTATTGGCCTATGGTAACTATCATGGCAGAGAGGGTGAGAGCCACAGAGGAAACGGCCAGGGACAAGATAGAGTCCCCAAGGGCAGGCCTCCATGACCAACCCTCTTCAACTAGATTCCACCTCCTAAGTTTCCGTTACCTCCAGTGCCCTCACATTACGGCCTCAGTATTATAGTAATCCACTCAAAGAAGTTCGGCCCTCATAATCCAATCACCTTCAGGAGCTCATCAACTGGCAACCAAGCCCCCAGCGTGTGGCCTTTGGGGCACATCCATATCCAGACCCCAACATGGTGTGTAACTGCATATGAATGAGACCTGAATATAGATAACAATATATACCTTATAACAAGGCTTTCCTTTCCCCACCCTCCTTCCCACAGCCTAGGCCAGTGATCGCAAAACTATGGCATACACGCTGCAGCAGGCTGTTTGCTATCACCGAAAGTTCCGCCGTTACTGGCCTAGGGAGATGGCTCTTAAATTGGCATGTCCATGTGCCCCCCACCATCCAGCACATAAAGCTGATGGGGACAGGACCCTCCCCATCTCGTCTAATACCATGGACAGCATCCCTCATGAAGTGAGTGTCTCACAAAAGTCTACATCTAGCTCTCACTTTTAAAAATCCATATTGTATAGATAGCAAAGAAGAGAGCAACTTTTCCACTCCAAGCCTGAGTGTAATTACATATTTTGGCCGCGTGCTGGGCCCAGGATAAATCTGTATGGTAATGCAGGCCAGGGGCTTACGATATAGGCACACATGCTAATTTTTAAACCACAAAATCGAGGCTGTTTTTCATTTTCATTTCCAACAACACTGGCAGAGATTAGGTCCTATTAAGCACCATGGGGCCTGTCCTCCCCCTGGCCACCTGCAGAGATCCTCATGGCTTTCGTGGGCTCATTGGGCCTGGCGCTGAGGCAGACACATCCTTCCTAATTGTAGGGCAAACCTCTGCCCAGGAGGAAGTGCCCAAGGTGGCAGACTGAGGCTCCTTTCCCCTGCCACCCTACCCAGGCTGGGGCTGGGTCTTGCTTCTGCCTGGGAGTGGGGCGGGGACGCAGAGCCCATGGTGCCTACAGGGAACAGCAGTTCTAGAATGTGCCTCTCCTGGAAAGTGAAAGTGGCCTGCTCTCCCCAAAGCCCTGGGACATCCTTAGGGGTCAGGAGAACAAGGACTTAGTCACTGGTCATTTAGTCTTCACCCAGCCCAAGTGACCTTGAGCAAGTCACACTGCAAAAAACTTCATGCAAGTCCTTTGCTCTTCTGGGTCTGTTTCCTATCTAGCAAGGCCACAACAATGTGAACTGAGGTAGACTTTTCCTCCTACTTCTAACATTTTGTATTTGAGCTTCCCGTCCCCCACTAAAGGGCAAACAGAGTAGTGTTGGTAGCAGCTAACCTTGGACACACACGTACACACATGCACACAATGTGTAAAACTACAAATGTCCACTATTTCACTTACTCTTTCTCTCTGCATCCTGACATAGCAGAATGTTAAATAACAAATGCTCATCTGAGAAACGGGCGTGTCATTGATAACAGTACTACCGGATAAGGTACTAATCCAGATCAAACCAACTGCTACAAAGTAATCAAGGCCCTCAGCACAGTCCTGTGCATGTGGTTGTGGTCATCATTTTTACAGATGAGGAGAAGGAGGTTCAAAAAGAGACAGGTAACTCAACGCCGCACAGACTGGATCCCACCCCCCCATATCTCTAGTAGATGCTTTGCCCCTTTACTTCTTCCCAGCCCCAAAGCTTCCTTCCTCACCCAGAGCCAGACTCTCTGCCTCCCTTTCTCCCGTTCCTGGACACAAGCAAAAGTGGCAGCAGAGAGATACTGAGATAAACGGCTGCTACCCCAAAACATGACACTCAGGGACACTTGGCACAAGGGAGCCCGTCCCTGCTCCGCCAGTGGCGGGTCCCGGAGACCCTGTGCTTGTCTGAGGGAAGCTGAGTGGAGAGCTGGGAGGGCTGGGAGGAGGAGCTGAGCCCAGCCCCTTCCATTCTCCTCCATCTGCACCCAGAAGCAGCCAAGCATGGGACGGGCCACCCCTCCCACTCCCGCCCCCTCTCCTTCTCCCTGCCTGGGCCGCCACTGCTCCTTCTCTGAGGTGGGGGGAACCGGGTCTGTGCTCAATTTCATGCCACTTAATTCCCAAGTCTGCCCGTGAAAATGGCAACAAATCGGCCCCAACTGTCCAAATGTCCTGTCCCATCTTGGATGGACGTCTCGCTCACAGCCCCTTCATCCATCTGACAGCTCCTCGCCCATCCCAGGGCAGAGACAGCAGCCATGAGGGCAGAGAGCTAAGGGCCTCACTGCCGACTTAGACCCACTGGGGCTCCCTTCTGGCCCCTCATACGCATCTCCTCAATATGGGTGGCAGCTTGGGCCCAGAGGTGACCTTCAAGCACATGGTCATGGCTGGGAACTCTATCAGTTTGAATTTTAATGTTACCATGCAATGCTTATTTTCTTTTTAGAGCAATTAACTTTTCAAATAGGTAGCACATTCACAATTCAAATTTAAAAAAGCATGAAAAGCAGGATTAGACATTCTCCCCCCATTGCTTGTTCTCATGCCTAGGGCAACCAGTGTCCCCAGATTCTTGGCTTTCCTGTCTAGTCTTTTCTGCCTGCTCCATATGTGTTTATATGCTGGACGTGTGGATCTGCCCATACTTACCCAGATGTCCTATTCTACCCTCCCCATGGAGGCAGTTTGAACTTCTCCCCTCCTCCTTTCACTTGCCCACCATAAAGGTTATGAAGTCAAATAGACCAGAACCCAAGTCTTTGGCTCGGGATGTAGCTCAGTGGCTCTGTGCCTGCTTGGCAAGGGCAACGTCCTGAGTTCGATCCCCGGTACTGGAAAAAAAACCAAACCAAACCAGAATCCAAGTCATGCCTGTACCAGCTGCTTTCTGAGTGACCTTTTCATTTTTCTCTGAGCCTCAATCTCCGACTCTGTAAAATGGGAAGATGGAGGTACACCTACTTCACAAGGCCACAGGGTGGGTGAGTGATGAGAAGATAGGACTGCAAAGTCCCTGGAGAAGTGTAACTGGATGTTCCTTTTCCCCTTTCCTCAATCCTTTATCTGTGTACTACCTACTGGTCCCTCAAGTTCTGCTTCAATGTCCCCTCCTCCCAAAGCCTCCCTGCTGAAGGAACTGGGTCTCTTCTTTGTGTCCCTAGTGCTCTGGGCGAACCCCGAGGAGTGTCCTTGTGGTACAGTATCACACAACATTATATTTGTTTTCTTCTTCACAAGGCTGTGAGCAACTTCAGGGCCTTTGAGGAGGCAGGAGCTAGAATGGGAAGGTGAAAATATTTGCAGCATTTTTCTCCTCCAAGGTTCCAACAGCTGGGCTATCATGTGGAGATACAGAATCGAAGAAGCTCCTTTCAAGAAAGATCAGAAAGCTCTAGTGGCATAAAGTTGGAGCAGAGGAGAATTGATACTGGGAGTACGGAGGTGAGACAGCAGAGCCGGAGTTTTAGGAAACAGAAAGGGAAAAGGGAAGGGGGAGCCTGTGCCCCATATGAGACTTGGGGAAAGGGAGGGCTGAGGAGGATGTTGAGAATTTTGCTGTTGGCCGTGTGGTATGATTTCTTTCCTCCTCTTGCTGCCTGTTCAAGAGTTAGCCAAGGACTTCGTTGCCAATCAGTGCTTTGAGAAACTATTAGGGTTTCTCTGGGATGAGTCCCACATCGTGGCTGACCACAGATTGTAGGTCCCAGGCCCCACGCATTCAGCAGGAGCGCAGAATGACATGGGGAGGAGAAGGGGCAGGGACAGAGAGGAGGGCACACAGCGTAGCTTCTCAGTCCCTTCCCCGGCAGCCCAGTTGGTGCCTGAAATCATGGCTCATGGCAATATATCTCCCAGGGAGGCTCAGCTTTGATGAATAAACTCCCTGGCTCCTGCTTCCCTAAATGCGTGGATAAATGAAGGCCTAAGAGTTGTGACCGGCACCTCAGAAACATTCCCTCTCTCTGGTTGCAGCACAGACCCGAGTGGATGGGTGTTGGGGTGTGATTCTCGTCCGTCTCTTTGCTTCTTCTCTCAAGAAAGTCATCAGGAAGCATCCAAGCCAGATATTTCTAGATAAATATTTCTTCTTTTTACTCCTGCCAGTTAAGTTTGCAGAGTGGAATTAATGTCTCTATTTTTTATTTCAATTTATAATTGTTTATTATTAGCATGTAGAAAAACAACTAAATTAGATATATTGACCCTCAATCTGGCAACCTTGCTAAACGTAATAGTTCCAGTAGTTTTTTTTTTTTTTTTTTTTTATTAAAAAATTT